>NW_027468599.1:80000-82444 GCF_046254945.1 Alosa pseudoharengus | reverse complement strand
GAGAAGAGAGAGAGAAGAGAGAGAGAAGGAGAGAGAAGTGAGAGAGAAGAGAGAGAGAAGAGAGAGAGAAGAGAGAGAGAAGAGAGAGAGAGAGAAGAGAGAGAGAAGAGAGAGAGAATGAGAGAGAAGAGAGAGAGAAGAGAGAGAAGAGAGAGAAGTGAGAGAGAAGAGAGAGAGAAGAGAGAGAGAAGAGAGAGAGAAGTGAGAGAGAAGTGAGAGAGAAGTGAGAGAGAAGAGAGAGAGAAGTGAGAGAGAAGAGAGAGAGAAGAGAGAGAGAAGTGAGAGAGAAGTGAGAGAGAAGAGAGAGAGAAGAGAGAGAGAAGTGAGAGAGAAGTGAGAGAGAAGAGAGAGAGAAGAGAGAGAGAAGAGAGAGAGAAGTGAGAGAGAGAGAAGTGAGAGAGAAGAGAGAGAGAAGTGAGAGAGAGAGAAGAGAGAGAGAAGTGAGAGAGAAGTGAGAGAGAAGAGAGAGAGAAGTGAGAGAGAAGTGAGAGAGATTGTGTGTATGTGTGTACTTGTGTGAGTGGCGTGCATGTGTGTGTGTGTGTGTGCATGCTTGTGTGCGTGGCGTGCATGTGTGTGTGTGTGTGTGTGTGTGTGTGTGTGTGTGTGTGTGTGCGTGTGTGCGTGTGTTGTGTGTGTGTGCGTGTGTGCGTGTGTGCATGTGTGTGTGTGTGCGTGTGTGTGTGTGTGTATGTGTGTCTAGAGAGAGTAGACAAAGCCAGGAATTGTGAGGTGAAAATTAAAGTGCAATTGACTCCAGAAGAAAACGTCAGTGAGCTACTCCTGCAAATACTAATACAAGCATATAGTGATCAAGCGCACTGTGTGTGTGTGTGTGTGTGTGTGTGTGTGTGTGTGTGTGTGTGTTACTAATGTAATTTAAGAGTGAACCTGCGTGCCCTCGGTCCAGTCACCCACATGAGGAGATAATATCCTCCTCCTGGTGCCCTGGAGACCGGGCGCTTTAAATAAACTCGCTGCTAATTGAGCTCAGGACGATCGTTAGCGGCAGACTTAATAACGAGCTCATCATCAGACTGCATACGAGAACATGTTTGCCTGGTGCATGTGGGCGGGCGCCGGAACCGGCCGGTTCCAGATCAGGTACGGTTCTGGTCCGGGTCTGGTCCACCGCCTCACTGCTCTCCATGGACTGGACTTCTAACATTGGAGTTAAATCGGCACATACTTGCAACGGCAGAGTTAAATCGGCACGTACTCGCAACGGCAGAGTTAAATTGGCACGTACTCGCAACGGCAGAGTTAAATTGGCACGTACTCGCAACGGCAGAGTTAAATTGGCACAGAAGTGGGCTCCACAGGGCACCATGTGGATAGCAGTGTGTGTGTCAGCTGCTTGTTGACCACTCCTGTGTGTATTTGCAGCTGTGGCAGGAGGAGGTGGAGCTGAGATGGGCAGTTTATGGGCATATCTCATCTGCCTGCAGACGCCTCCTGTGTGTGTAGTTGCAGCTGTTGCAGGAGGAGGTGGAGCTGAGATGGTCAGTTTATGGGCATATCTCATCTGCCTGCGGACACCTCCTGTGTGTTTAGTTCCAGCTGGGCGGGCGGCTTTGCCCTGGTCCTCCTCGTATGACAGGAAGTTCATCATGAGGCATTTATTCATCTGAGCAGAGCAGAGTGGACACCAGGCTCCATTGATCTCATTCTTCATCAGCCATCGATCCTCCTCAGCAGGGGTCACTGGGGCTCAACTGGGCCTGGAAGCCTCGCACATCTCTTCCGACAAAACCCCTCCACGCTCACACTCTCTTCGATCGTTCCATTCCTCTCTTTTCTCTCTATCCTCTCTGTTCTCTCTATCCTCTGTTCTCTCTTTTCTCTCTATCCTCTCTATTCTCTCTGTTCTCTCTATCCTCTCTCTGTTCTCTCTATTCTCTCTATTCTCTCTATCCTCTCTGTTTTCTCTCTATCCTCTCTGTTTTCTCTCTATCCTCTCTGTTCTCTCTATTCTCTCTGTTCTCTCTATTCTTTCTGTTCTCTCTGTTCTCTCTATTCTCTCTATCCTCTCTGTTTTCTCTCTATCCTCTCTGTTCTCTCTATTCTCTCTGTTCTCTCTATTCTCTCTATCCTCTCTGTTTTCTCTCTATCCTCTCTGTTCTCTCTATTCTCTCTATTCTCTCTGTTCTCTCTGTTCTCTCTGTTCTCTCTGGACTGTGTCCATTCTTCCATCCCTTTCCCTCTCCCTCGTTCCCCCTCTCCTGTCTCCTTGTGTAATGATTGTGGAAGTTGGCAGCGTATAGCCTGCCCTCTGGAGCTGCAGACCCAGGGGGACTCTCTGATCGTCAGCCCCGGGTCAGAGGTCACATACCCTGGACGCTTCACTCCTCTACCCCAGTGCAGAGGTCCAGCAAGCTGAAGAACTCTCTGATAGAGCCGTCTCTTTAATGGTGAAGAGACCATCTCTCTTTCTCTCTCTCTCT
>NW_027468599.1:60000-62500 GCF_046254945.1 Alosa pseudoharengus | reverse complement strand
GGTGAGGAGAGAGGAGGTGAGGAGGGAGGAGAGAGGAGGTGAGGAGAGAGGAGGTGAGGATAGAGGAGGTGAGGAGAGGAGGTGAGGAGAGAGGAGAGAGGAGGTGAGGAGAGAGGAGAGAGGAGGTGAGGAGAGAGGAGGTGAGGAGAGAGGAGAGAGGAGGTGATGAGAGAGGAAGAGAGGAGAGATGAGCGGAGCGATGCGCGGGGAAGCAGAGGTGCATCCTACGAGTCTCCTCCAGCGGGAGTGATGTCATGTCCGTGAGGTCATGGCGAGGTCAGCGGGAGTGATGTAATGTCCGTGAGGTCATGGCGAGGTCAAGGGGGGACACTTACGGAAGATCTTGACGACGACGCTGGCCTGTGACTCTTGGTCGCCGTTCTTGGCCACGCACTTGTAGATGCCGGCGTTGTCCACGTTGGCCTTGTAGATGGTGAGAGTGGACGAAGTCTCGTCACCAACGCTGACGCTGATGTCCGTGCGATCGGGCAGGATCTTCTCGCCACTCGGGGCGAACCACGAGATCTCCTTAGCATCGCCCACCACTAGGATGCACACAGAGAGAGAGAGGGTCAGTGGCAGATGAACAACATCCCATAATCTCTTCAGACATAGCAGAGAGAGACTATAAAGAGACACATATTTGGTGATGTATAGCACATGTATGGTAAACATTATTCAGTATAGAATACAGACAGACATCAATTGATAGGGGCCTTAACGTTAATGCTTTACTGTCAGCTATAAAGTAGGACACTCAAAACTTTCAAAGTAGAGACTTAATATTTCTTGTCATTATACTTCCAGATGCAATCAAAATATGCTCAGTAAAATCACACTTCGGATGAGAAATGTGTTTGTGTACCTGGAGAGGGATGTGTGCTTCTCTCCAGAAAGCGTTTGCATATTGCATATATTGTTTTTGTCTCAAGGACACAGCAAATGTGCAATCTCTTTGGACTTTCTAATAAATATTTCACATATATCTGCTTAGAAGATATACTGTAGCACCTGTAAATAAATCAAGAAGCGCTCTCGCTAAAGACGAGGTGCCACTCTCTTTGGGCTTTGAAGTTGCAGTGAAGGGCGAAGGAAAGACGTCTAACACCCAATATTTCAGTCGCAACTTCATTCATAATGGAATAAAAGCTGTGTGGTGTTTAAGCACAACATTTCCTCTCTATATCACACACACACACACACACACACACACACACACACACACACACACACACAAAACACACGCACACACACACACAAACACACACACACACACGCACGCACGCACACACACACACACACACACACAAACACACACACACACAAAACACACGCACACGCACACGCACACGCACACGCACACGCACACACACACAGACACAGACACACACACACACACACACTCAAACGCACTGTGCTTACATTTCCAGGTTGACAAAACAAGTTCAGAAAGGAAAACTCCTGAGAATAAGAAAAACAGATTTTAACTATCCTCAGAGTGCTCCAGTAGAAGCTGGTTTCACCTCTAAAGCACAGGGACTACTTGTGAAATAATCACCCGCACAGAACACACACACACACACACACACACATACACACCTCTAAAGCACAGGGACTACTTGTGAAATAATCACCCGCACAGAACACACACACACACACACACACACACACACACACACACACACACACACACACACACACACACACACACACACCTCTAAAGCACAGGGACTACTTGTGAAATAATCACCCGCACAGAACACACATACACACACACACACACACACACACACACACACACACACCTCTAAAGCACAGGGACTACTTGCGAAATAATCACCCGCACAGAACACACATACACAGACACACACACACACACACACACACACACACACACCTCTAAAGCACAGGGACTACTTGTGAAATAATCACCCGCAGAGAACACACATACACACACACACACACACACACACACACCTCTAAAGCACAGGGACTACTTGTGAAATAATCACCCGCACAGAACACACATACATACACACACACACACACACACACACACACACACACACACACCTCTAAAGCACAGGGACTACTTGTGAAATAATCACCCGCACAGAACACACATACACACACACACACACACACACACACACACACACACACACCTCTAAAGCACAGGGACTACTTGTGAAATAATCACCCGCACAGAACACACACACACACACACACACACCTCTAAAGCACAGGGACTACTTGTGAAATAATCACCCGCACAGAACACACATACACACACACCCACACACACACACACACACACACACACACACACACACACACACACACACACCTCTAAAGCACAGGGACTACTTGTGAAATAATCACCCGCACAGAACACACATACACACACACACACACACACACACACACACACACACACACACACACACACACCTCTAAAGCACAGGGACTATTTGTGAAATAATCACCCGCACAGAACACA
>NW_027468599.1:12500-17500 GCF_046254945.1 Alosa pseudoharengus | reverse complement strand
ACACACACACACTGAGCATTAGTTGTCGCTGCAGCTGGCTAGCCCAGAGGCCTTCCAGTAAGACTGCAAAGACAGTGAGGCAGGTCCTGATGGAGACGGGGAAAATGTGGGGAAATCTGGGGAAATGTGGGGAAATGTGGGGAAATCTGGGGAAATGTCAGCCAGCCAGCCTGAGTGAGCACCCCAGACATCTGTCCTGCGCTATGGGGTACAACAGCAGTGGCATGCTAAAGCAGGTTTTTCTGGGTTTCAGGATGAATTTTCCTCAGCTGTCTTTAGGGTGTGGATGCTTCACAGCTAAAGGGACAGGCTACATACTGTCTGTTTAAAAACTAAAGATAGGAAACATGGTATCTGTTTAACAGCAAAGGGCACAGGCTACATGCTATCTGTTTAAAAGCTACAGGAACAGGTTACATGCTAGCTGTTTAAAAGCTACAGGAACAGGCTACAAGCTAGCTGTTTAAAAGCTAAAGATACAGCCCTTACAAAAAATAAAAATCACATTATCGCATAGTGTCAAAACTGCAGTTTTGGAGGAAATGTATGACGTCCTTATGCAGGAAATGCAGTATTTTGGACACAATAATGTATAGTACTGTGCTTTACTGCAGAAATGCAGTAATTTGAACATAAAAATACTACTGTACTGCACTGTACTGTACTGTAGTATAACTGCAGCTATATTTTGTAAGGGCTAGGCTACATGCTATCTGATTAAAAGCTACCCCAGTGTTGCCCATGTAGAAAGCTAGCCGGGGGGGGGGGGGGGTTAGCGGGCAGTAGGCCATGCGGCCGAGCGAGGATGGCGTGCCGTGGCGGAGAGTGCTGATGTGGCGGGGGCGCGGCGGCGTGGATCGCGTAATGAGCTCTGATGCTAAATGAGTCATCTGGAGCAGCAGCGCGAGGATGTCTGCAGTCATAATACTCTAAATTATTCAGACGTGCTCACCCTCGTCCTCATCCTCACTTGCCCTCGCTCGGCAGGATTAATCTGCGCTGAATTATTCACTCCAGTCCTGCCACGGAGAGAGAGAGGGCAGACAGAAGACTGGCCTGCACTGCCCCTGCGCCACGCTTTTGAAGTGAGGAGACCCCTTTGTGGGAGGTGGGGGTCACACCGTCTTAAAGGCTAATGGCTCTATGAGTGGAGGGACGGAGATGGCCGAGATCTGGAGCCGTACAGAGTGTCTCACACACACACTCACACACACACACACACTCTGAAGCTTCACAGAGAAGAGATCTGGAGCCGTACACAGAGTGCCTTACACACACACACTCACACACACACACACACTCTGAAGCTTCACAGAGAAGAGATCTGGAGCCGTACACAAACTGTCTTACACACACACTCACACTCACACACACACACACACACACACACTCTAAAGCTTCACAGAGAAGAGATCTGGAGCCGTACACAGAGTGTCTTACACACACACTCACACTCTCACACACACACACACACACTCTAAAGCTTCACAGAGAAGAGATCTGGAGACGTATACAGAGTGTCTTACACACACACTCACACACACACACACTCTGAGGCCTGTAGTGTACCCACCAGAGGTGAAGAGAGAGGACGCGGGTCTGGGTCCTGCTCATGCATAGCTGGGTACACTACAGGCCTCAGTGATGAATGTGTGGGGCGTAGTATGTTTGTCATGATCAATCATCGAAGAACTCAAGTTTCTTAACTTTCCCATTCCAGACAGCACTCCAACACACACACACACACACACACACACACACACACACACACACACTTGCAGGGTCCCAAGCAGAGGGGTTGTTTTCCTTGAAAACATTTCTGGCGCGGGAAGGCTGGTTAGGCACACAGACGAGAAGATGACTGTGGTCTGGGGTCTTAATCAGCAATAACCATGAGAATGCAGAGCCTCTCAGAGAAATAAACACTGACTCTCTCACTCTCTCTCTCTCTCTCTCTCTCTCTATCTCTCTCTGTCTCTCTCTCTCACACTATAACTCTCCCTCTCTCTCTCTCTCTCTCTCTCTCTCTCTCTCTCTCTCTCTCTCTCTCTCTCTCTCTCTATCTCTCTCTGTCTCTCTCTGTCTCTCTCTCTCACACTATAACTCTCCCCCTCTCTCTATCTCTCTCTGTCTCTCTCTCTCACACTATAACTCTCCCCCTCTCTCTATCTATCTCTCTCTCTCTCTCACACTATTACTCTCCCCCTCTCTCTATCTCTCTCTGTCTCTCTCTCTCTCTCTCACTATCACTCCCCTCCTCTCTCATTATCTCTCACACACACACACACTCACTCACTCTCTCTCATACAGACACACATGATGGGAACAACTCTGGCTGAGAAAACAGATCTGATCCTTACACACGCTTGTATGCACACACTCACACACACATACACTAAACACGCATACACACACACACACACACACACGTACACCCACTCACACTGCCCTGGCTAAGAAAACAGACCTGATCCTCCGATCTACAGAATCAAAGAGCCGGAGGAATGTTTCAGCTAATCTCTACCAACCAACCGTCCTTCTCTACTCCCACCGCCACCACACACACACACACACACACACACACACACACACACACACACACACATGTACATCAAACAAACACACACACACACACACACACACACACACACACACACATGTACACCAAACACACACACACACACACACACACACACACACACACACACACACACACACACACACACATTCACACAGACACACGCATGCACACAGAGACAGTCCTCCCTGACCACAGACTAATATCCCTCTGGAGCCAGTCAGTCTTGACCAGACTTGTACAGGCAGACAGTGCTCAGCCAGGGTCCAGGGTTCAAGCACCCGTCCAGCCCTGGGTAGCAGCTACTGACTGGCCGAACCATGGCATCGTCACAGACCAATCCATGGCATCGTCACAGACCAATCCATGGCATCGTCACAGACCAATCCATGGCATCGTCAGAGACCAATCCATGGCATCGTCACAGACCAATCCATGGCATAGTCACACGGGGAATCAATACTGGAATACTGGAAACCTCAATGCCCTACGAGTATAAATAAAGGTTTGAATTGAATTGAATTGAAGTGTGTGTGTGTGTGTTTGTGTGTGTGTTTGTGTTTGTTTGTGTGTAGATAGGCCCAGAGGAACACAGAAACTGTCCAAATTGTGGCAGTCCCATTGGGCGGGCTCGGGAACAGCTGTACTGCATCTAACCAAGGAGGAGTAATTCTTTCACTGACTGAAACTGCTGAAATGTGCCAAGGCTACTTCAGATCAGGTCCAACTTGTGACGGCCCGCAGCTGCCATCGCACGGGTCAGATCACGTACAAAAAGGTTTGGAGTAAATATGTCTCTCTCACACACACACACACACACCACAAGAGAACGGTGCAGCCAAACCCCACTGCCTCGTAAACATTTTGTTTCTGCTAGAACGTTTTTTGGACTCCCTGGTGACGCTCTAAAACGTGCTGATTGCACTGCACGCCTGAGCGTCTCTACACACACACACACACACACACTCTCATCAGGGGTGTGAGACAGGACACACTGCAGCTCACGCAACAGCCTCTCATCAGGGGTGTGAGACAGGACACACTACACACTGCAGCTCATCAGGGGTGTGAGACAGGACACACTGCAGCTCATCAGGGGTGTGAGACAGGACACACTGCAGCTCATCAGGGGTGTGAGACAGGACACACTGCAGCTTGTGCAACAGCCTCTCATCCACAAAGGCGTCAGTGCAGGAGACTGCAGGCCGAGCCTCAACATCAGGCACATCAGTGCAGGCAGCCCTGGCATCTCAGGCAGCAGTGCAGACACATCCATCAGTGCAGACACATCCATCAGTGCAGACACATCAATCAGTGCAGACACATCCATCTATCAGTGCAGACACATCCATCAGTGCAGACACATCAATCAGTGCAGACACATCCATCCATCAGTGCAGACACATCCATCAGTGCAGACACATCCATCCATCAGTGCAGGCACATCAGTGCAGACACATCCATCAGTGCAGACACATCCATCCATCAGTGCAGGCACATCAGTGCAGACACATCCATCCATCAGTGCAGACACATCCATCAGTGCAGACACATCCATCCATCAGTGCAGACACATCCATAATTGCAGACACATCCATCCATCAGTGCAGACACATCCATCAGTGCAGACACATCCATCCATCAGTGCAGACACATCCATCCATCAGTGCAGACACATCCATCAGTGCAGACAAATCTATCAGTGCAGGCACATCAGTGCAGGCAGCCCTGGGATCTCAGGCAGTGCCGAGCGGCAGGGAGACTCAGAGCATAAACAGACGCACGACACGGAGAGAGCAGAACACAACAGCAGGAGCAGCAGGAGCAGCAGGAGCAGCAGCAGGAGCAGCAGGAGCACATCAAATAGAGGAGAGTACCAGCATCAGATATATAGGTACCAGCATCAGATCTATACTACTGAGAGTACTAGCATCAGATCTATAGGTACCAGCATCAGATCTATACTACTGAGAGTACCAGCATCAGATCTATAGGTACCAGCATCAGATCTATACTACTGAGAGTACCAGCATCAGATCTATAGGTACCAGCATCAGATCTATACTACTGAGAGTACCAGCATCAGATCTATAGGTACCAGCATCAGATCTATACTACTGAGAGTACCAGCATCAGATCTATAGGTACCAGCATCAGATCTATACTACTGAGAGTACCAGCATCAGATCTATACTACTGAGAGTACCAGCATCAGATCTATACTACTGAGAGTACTAGCATCAGATCTATACTACTGAGAGTACCAGCATCAGATCTATAGGTACCAGCATCAGATCTATACTACTGAGAGTACTAGCATCAGATCTATACTACTGAGAGTACCAGCATCAGATCTATACTACTGAGAGTACCAGCATCAGATCTATAGGTACCAGCATCAGATCTATACTACTGAGAGTAC
>NW_027468598.1:40296160-40638337 GCF_046254945.1 Alosa pseudoharengus | reverse complement strand
AAATACCAAACACACCAGCACTAGGCACTTTCTCCTCTGATGCAGGATTAGTTTATCCGAAACGTCAGGAGTTTTTACAAGGAGCAACACGGTATCTATGCTTTTAACCTTACTAGTTAATCAAATTGCTTTTAAATTGTTTTGAAATAAAGATTGGCTTTTAAATTTTAAACAAACATTGTAAGAGGACCACCCTATCCACCTGCCTGACCACATGGATTAGCATGCTAGCACACTTTCTGGACTGCCTACTTTACAAACTTGCTGTCAAGACTGTGTTCTCTTACATGAATGTTGGACTACAACCTCACTCTTCTGGAGGTAACCTGAGCAAATAACCATCTGGAAACACTACCCTGTGGATCATTACACCAAGCTCAAATACAAGCATGAGGTATGCATACCTAGGTCTACGCTAAAGGTAAGGGCTTTCATTCTTATCAGTGTTTGTTTTAGTAATGTTTATTATCTGTAAGGTTGGCTTTTACCGTTTTGCTTCTTTCTAGCCAGCTGCCCCCATCCCTTTCCTTTCCTCGCCCTAACATATTGGCACACAACACATTTTTTTGTTTCTCTTCCTTCTCCTTTACTACATCCACTACACATACATTCACACTCACTCACCCACTACATTACATACACAACATGTCTTCATTCAACAGACCCTACACACGCCTTCTCACACAACCTCCAGATCCCCTCACCCGACAACAATCCAAACACTACTTCAAACTCATTCAAATCACTCACCACCAACACATAATTTCACATGCACTCCAGACAGGCCTCTTCCCCACAGGCATGTCCAGACAAGTAGCCAAACTCACACAATTCATTAAACCAGCACTACCCACTCAACATACACGTTCACTGCTCAACCAGAACACATCAGATTGGATGCAACACAACATGGACATTCTTCTTGAACACTACAACACACAACTTACACTACTGACTTCCACCCCCTCCCCATTCAACACACTGGCATTTCAGATTGCCAGTGGCTGGGCCAGAAAGAGGTACCATACTCGCCTGTCACCGACTATCCTACAGACAGTTCAACGGCTTCTTAACCCTCAGTCTTCCCCCCACACAACACCAACACACACCACCCCCCCTCCCCATACTACCCCTGTTCCTAGGGACCCCCTCACACTCACTCACTCTTCTGACCCCTCTTACCTCACTGAATTCCCTCCTCTTCCTGCACCCACTAGGGCCCCTACTCCCCCTCCTAAACAGGACTTGGGAGTTGCACCACATCCCACACTTGCGCTTACCCCCCCATCCATCCTTCCACTCTCCACTTCCATTGACTTACAGCAGGTCACATTTACCATCCACACACCTGACCTGACAGATACACTCTCAGATACTGATGACAATCAACACCCACCCAACACCACCACACACACCACTCAGAACTCACAACACCACACCTCAAATCCCCCCACTACTCCCACACCCACAGACACTTTCCCCATTGACACCCCAAATCCCCTCACTAACCCTAACCCTACACCCACAAACACCCATCCTACGGACACTCTCCCGGTCCCCCCTCCCACCACAGCCCCACTAGTTCCCCCTAGCCTCTCACCCACCCTTACTCCACCCAAAAAGAGACCCACCATACAGGTTACAGCCCTAGTCACTCACACTCATAACAGTCAGCCCACAATCACCCAACACCCTAACACGGCCACCACCAACACCACCCAGGCTAACCACCTCATAACACATTTGATTCCACAGGAGATAACCCCATGTCTCTCTCCACCAGGTTCCACCCAAGTGGGAGTGGCGGACCCAGGACAGTCCAAGCCATCAAGGGTGATGATGAGCAAGGGAAACAAAAAAGCTAACCAGCTTATAAAACCCAACGCTGAGCCCTCCACCTCCACAGGTGTGGAACTGTCTGGGGCTCCCACTCCCACCCCCTCCCACTTACCTCTACACAAACCCCCACCTACACCACACTCTACACAACCCTTGTCCCCTAGGCCCCCTCCTCTTCTTCGGACTCCTACAGTCCCACTTCTCTCTCTCCCCCTCTTCTCTCATACCTATCACAAATGGTCCAACAATAGACTCCAAGAGTGGCACATCAGACCTAACAAACTCATACTCTTCATAGGTGATTCCAATCTGGCCCGTATTCCCCCTCATCCATATCCCAACATACAGATAGACAGTTACCCAGGTGCCACAGCCAACCACATGATCCGGTTACTCGAAAAAACGTCCCCACAAGAAGCCGTTGAGCTGGTAGTCCTGTCGGTGGGTACCAACAACAGAGAGCACAATGCCAAGGCCACCACCAATAAACAACTTCACAGAATGTACAAGCTGGCCACCAAAGTTTTCCCCAACGCAAACATTTATGTCCCTGTCATCAACTTTTCCCCTTCTATCCACCCACACTACAAGTTTAACCTCACTGAGATCAACCGCTACATCACCACCCACCTCCCCTACCTCCAACCACTTCCAGCAGATCAATTTTCTACCACACTTGATCACATCCACTGGACCCCAGAAGTAGGCTCCAAAATCCTCCACTCATGGTGTTCACAGCTAAATTTAACATTCCACAGACCCTAAATCAGGACACACCCTCACACACTCTGAATCACACTTCACCTCACACTGGCTCACTCATCCTCAACTTGTCCAAGTCCCTTATTCTCTCCCCTGCACAAACTTCACTTTTAGAAAAAGGTCTTTCTTTTATTCCCACACCCACCAGCCAGGACCGGGAGGGACTGCGAAGGGATGTCCATGGTTATCACAGACGCTTGAAATTACAGGACCATTTTAAACACAAACCCCACCGTGAGCCTGTCCCATTCACTCTCCCCTCCACCTGGGAACCTGCGTCTTCCCAGGTGGATGGGAGACTACGTACCCTCATCAGGCAAGACCTCCATTCCCTGTCCACCTATCTCTCCCGCCCTTTTGACTCCAGCCGCCCCAACATCTCCTCAGCAGAAAAAAGAGCAATTCTCCAACTTTGCCACAATCCAAACATCATCATTAAACCAGCCGACAAGGGTTCCAAAATAGTCATCCTAGACACTCACCAATACCTCCTAGAAGCCAACAGGCAACTGTCTAACCCACTCCACTACAAACCCATCACTCAATCCCTTCAACCCAAAGCACAAGAAAAAGTTCGTAATCTGGTCCTCTCATTATATACCAATCATTCTATAACCAAAAAACAATTTGATTTTCTCATCGGACCAGACCAACCCAGACCCCGCGCCTTTTACCTTCTCCCCAAAATCCACAAGTCACCTGACACATGGACAGTTCCCTTTGCAGTCCCTCCTGGTAGACCTATAGTTTCAGATTGTAGCTCCACCACATATAACATTTCTTTTTTCATAGATCACTTTCTTAATCCCCTCTCCACTAAACATCCCACATACATACAAGACACATATGATTTCATACATAAAATCCGGCCCATGGCAGTTCCCAACCACACTTACCTGTTCACCATCGATGTTGACAGTCTTTACACAAACATAGACACCATCTCAGGCCTTCAAGCAGTACAGCACAAGTTTGATCAATTTTCAGATCCCACACGCCCAGACAATACTCTACTTCAACTCTTGGAAATCTGCCTAACCCATAACGACTTCGAATTTGACGATAAACTTTTTTTACAAATCCATGGAACTGCCATGGGCCAGAGATTCGCCCCCGCATATGCCAACATTTTTATGAGCGAGTGGGAGCAAGAAGCCTTAGCCAAATGTCCCCTGAAACCCCTCTTTTTCTATCGCTTCCTGGATGATATCATCGGCGCCTGGACTCATACACTAGACCAATTCACTGACTTTATGAACATACTCAACACACACCACACTACAATTAAACTGAAATCCACAATCGACCCTCACTCTGTTAACTTCCTGGACACCACAGTTTTTCTTACACCATCCACTTCAACACATAGCTCCCTCAGTACTAAAATCTTCTTCAAACCCACTGATACGCACGCACTTTTGCACAAATCCAGCTACCACCCCAAACACACTTTCCGAGGCATCATTAAATCACAAATCATTCGTTTCCACCGTATCTGCACTTTTCCCACAGACCTCCAGGAAGCGATAGAAATTCTTTTTAGAGCCCTCCGCCCCCGTGGTTATTCCAAAAGATTCCTTAGGAAAATCAAAACAGACACCCTGACGCTTCTTGCTCCCACTCGCTCTGACACCAATTCCCCTCTCACCACAAGGGCCCCCCCCAACCCCACTACTGACCCCAACCCCACTCCCACACCTTTCATTCCACTAGTCACTACCTTTTCACAACCCACCACACAATTGCACCACACTCTCAAACAACACTTCACCCACTTTCAGTCCTCTTACACTCACTTCCAACATCACAGACACATCTCAGCCTTCCGTAAAAACAAAAACCTTCAAGACCTCATTATTACATCACGTTTCTCCAGGAAGCCCCCACTCAAGCCATCACCACAGGACTCCTTTTTCAAACCACAACACTTTATCACCAACCTTCACTCACACTCTTCTGCCCCTAACACACCCCTCTCACTAGACACCACCAATGCTGTCTACATCATCACATGCAATAAATGTCACTTACAGTACATAGGAGAAACAGGTCACTCAATCAAAACCAGACTCAAACAGCACTTATATACTATTGCTAGGAATTCACGCACCACCCACATAGTCACACATTTCCAGCAACACAGCACTGCACACCTTGGCATTTGTGGTCTCGAGAGCAACCCCGGCTGGACCCGAGCACAGAGGCAACGAGCAGAACGGAGCTGGATCAATAAACTTCACACTTTTTTCCCCCTTGGTCTCAATTAATCCACTCCTCTGTTTCATTCTGTTTCTCAATAAAGCTACATTTTTCTTTCTCCCCCCCTTCTTTTTCCCAGGTCCTGTCTTAATTTAAAAAAACATTTCTATTATTATGTTATTAATCCTTTATTACCTTGTTATTACTCCTTCCTTCCCCCTGCCCCCTATTTCTTCCCCTTTAGTCTCTTAGTTCCCCACTTCACTTGTTCTATTCCCCCTAGACTACCCAGGACCTTTACCTTTTATTCTTTTTCACCTTTTTTTTACACAACTTAGATGTGTTTTACCATTTCCTTTTGCAGTGTCGTGTTTATTTTCAAAGGTTGTTTCCATGAATTTTACACTTTTGATTTTTAGCACGTTATAGCACTTTCCTGGTTTTAGTCTTATCCCTTACCCTCAACCCCAATTCTTGCACTTACCTTTTCTTTTAGCCCCAGTCCCTAGCATTACCCCAACCCAGCTGCTGGGCCTAACTCCAAACCCCCACCCCTTAACTTAACCTCCAGCCACTTGGCTAAATTCCAACCCCATTTCCCTAGACCTTTCTCAGTTCCCACCCCTATCCCTTAGCCTAACCCCAACCCCTATACCTAAACCCAACCCCTAAGCCTAACCCCAACCCCCACCCTAAGGCTAACACCAGTACCTACAACTAACCCTAACCCCAACCCCTCAGCCTAACCCCCAACCCACAGGCTAACTCCAACCCCAAGGGCCAACTCTAGCCCCCCACCCCTTATTCTAATCAGCCCCTTGGCCTAAACCCAACCCCTCATCCTAACCCTTTATTTTTTAATTATTTATTTAATTAATTTTCTTTTTTCCCTTTCTTTTCTCCCCCATTTCTAATTTACATAATTGCTTCATTAAATACTTCTTTATATATATATATATATTATTTTATTTATAGACAGTTGCCTTTTTCCCCTCCTTGTTGGTGTGTTTGGATCCAATCGGCCAGTGCACTTACAGTCATCCACTCCACCAAAGATCATGTTCCCCTAACCTAACCCAGCCAGTGCCATTGGATCCATCACACCTCCATTCTTTTCCCATATAAACCCTTTTTACATACCGTAGCTCCAGCTGGGGCTGCTCTCCTCCCACCGACAGGTTGGTCCTCCTCTGGCCCGGCCACACCCGGGTCTTGAACCCAGCACATCAGACTCCCAGCCCACTGCCCTAACCACTCTCCCATGGGGGCACTGGCTAATGCAATTTTATTTTTGTTTCTTCTCTTTTTCTTTACTTCCTCAAAAATGCAAACATTTGGAGTGGCCCTACTGGGATTTGAACCTGCCGCCCTCCAACCAAGGGGCAGACACTCTCCCCCTACCCTACTGAGTCTCTTCTATTCTTTGATTTTAAACCCTTTTATTTTCTGTTTTAGACTTTCTACTACTAGAAAGATTAGCTTCTTTTGAGAAAAACTCATCCGTGCCTCTCCCTGGCGGGACTCGAACCTGCGACTCTTAGGTCCGGGAGCGGGTCCCCTACCACTAGGCCAGGGAATGTCCCCTTTACTCTGTTTTACCCTCCCCATATAGTCAAACATACCTTAACACCTTTCACTTAAATATTTCACTTTTAGGTCCTCTCTTTGATCTTCTAACCCTATTTTCACCTTTTACTACTTTTACTTATTTTATTTATTTAAAATTTATTTTATAAATGCTATTTGCACAGTTGGTCAGACGGGCCTCGAACCGGTGCCCTGCTCCCTTTCAGTCTGACCTCTTAGCCACTACACCACTGAGGACCTCTTAAGTAGAGCCTTTACACTCTACCTCAACTTCACTTTTTCCACTTAGAACTACAATTCCCATCCACCTTAGCTTCCCTCCATTTGCAGATCAATTTCAAATGCCCCAATCACAGACACCCACATACTCTCAATTAGATTGACTCACACCACATCCAACCAACACTCTTCTTCCCAGAAACAAACCCCTTCCCCTTCCTAACTCCCCCCCTCATTTCTAACTGAAATACCAAACACACCAGCACTAGGCACTTTCTCCTCTGATGCAGGATTAGTTTATCCGAAACGTCAGGAGTTTTTACAAGGAGCAACACGGTATCTATGCTTTTAACCTTACTAGTTAATCAAATTGCTTTTAAATTGTTTTGAAATAAAGATTGGCTTTTAAATTTTAAACAAACATTGTAAGAGGACCACCCTATCCACCTGCCTGACCACATGGATTAGCATGCTAGCACACTTTCTGGACTGCCTACTTTACAAACTTGCTGTCAAGACTGTGTTCTCTTACATGAATGTTGGACTACAACCTCACTCTTCTGGAGGTAACCTGAGCAAATAACCATCTGGAAACACTACCCTGTGGATCATTACACCAAGCTCAAATACAAGCATGAGGTATGCATACCTAGGTCTACGCTAAAGGTAAGGGCTTTCATTCTTATCAGTGTTTGTTTTAGTAATGTTTATTATCTGTAAGGTTGGCTTTTACCGTTTTGCTTCTTTCTAGCCAGCTGCCCCCATCCCTTTCCTTTCCTCGCCCTAACATATTGGCACACAACACATTTTTTTGTTTCTCTTCCTTCTCCTTTACTACATCCACTACACATACATTCACACTCACTCACCCACTACATTACATACACAACATGTCTTCATTCAACAGACCCTACACACGCCTTCTCACACAACCTCCAGATCCCCTCACCCGACAACAATCCAAACACTACTTCAAACTCATTCAAATCACTCACCACCAACACATAATTTCACATGCACTCCAGACAGGCCTCTTCCCCACAGGCATGTCCAGACAAGTAGCCAAACTCACACAATTCATTAAACCAGCACTACCCACTCAACATACACGTTCACTGCTCAACCAGAACACATCAGATTGGATGCAACACAACATGGACATTCTTCTTGAACACTACAACACACAACTTACACTACTGACTTCCACCCCCTCCCCATTCAACACACTGGCATTTCAGATTGCCAGTGGCTGGGCCAGAAAGAGGTACCATACTCGCCTGTCACCGACTATCCTACAGACAGTTCAACGGCTTCTTAACCCTCAGTCTTCCCCCCACACAACACCAACACACACCACCCCCCCTCCCCATACTACCCCTGTTCCTAGGGACCCCCTCACACTCACTCACTCTTCTGACCCCTCTTACCTCACTGAATTCCCTCCTCTTCCTGCACCCACTAGGGCCCCTACTCCCCCTCCTAAACAGGACTTGGGAGTTGCACCACATCCCACACTTGCGCTTACCCCCCCATCCATCCTTCCACTCTCCACTTCCATTGACTTACAGCAGGTCACATTTACCATCCACACACCTGACCTGACAGATACACTCTCAGATACTGATGACAATCAACACCCACCCAACACCACCACACACACCACTCAGAACTCACAACACCACACCTCAAATCCCCCCACTACTCCCACACCCACAGACACTTTCCCCATTGACACCCCAAATCCCCTCACTAACCCTAACCCTACACCCACAAACACCCATCCTACGGACACTCTCCCGGTCCCCCCTCCCACCACAGCCCCACTAGTTCCCCCTAGCCTCTCACCCACCCTTACTCCACCCAAAAAGAGACCCACCATACAGGTTACAGCCCTAGTCACTCACACTCATAACAGTCAGCCCACAATCACCCAACACCCTAACACGGCCACCACCAACACCACCCAGGCTAACCACCTCATAACACATTTGATTCCACAGGAGATAACCCCATGTCTCTCTCCACCAGGTTCCACCCAAGTGGGAGTGGCGGACCCAGGACAGTCCAAGCCATCAAGGGTGATGATGAGCAAGGGAAACAAAAAAGCTAACCAGCTTATAAAACCCAACGCTGAGCCCTCCACCTCCACAGGTGTGGAACTGTCTGGGGCTCCCACTCCCACCCCCTCCCACTTACCTCTACACAAACCCCCACCTACACCACACTCTACACAACCCTTGTCCCCTAGGCCCCCTCCTCTTCTTCGGACTCCTACAGTCCCACTTCTCTCTCTCCCCCTCTTCTCTCATACCTATCACAAATGGTCCAACAATAGACTCCAAGAGTGGCACATCAGACCTAACAAACTCATACTCTTCATAGGTGATTCCAATCTGGCCCGTATTCCCCCTCATCCATATCCCAACATACAGATAGACAGTTACCCAGGTGCCACAGCCAACCACATGATCCGGTTACTCGAAAAAACGTCCCCACAAGAAGCCGTTGAGCTGGTAGTCCTGTCGGTGGGTACCAACAACAGAGAGCACAATGCCAAGGCCACCACCAATAAACAACTTCACAGAATGTACAAGCTGGCCACCAAAGTTTTCCCCAACGCAAACATTTATGTCCCTGTCATCAACTTTTCCCCTTCTATCCACCCACACTACAAGTTTAACCTCACTGAGATCAACCGCTACATCACCACCCACCTCCCCTACCTCCAACCACTTCCAGCAGATCAATTTTCTACCACACTTGATCACATCCACTGGACCCCAGAAGTAGGCTCCAAAATCCTCCACTCATGGTGTTCACAGCTAAATTTAACATTCCACAGACCCTAAATCAGGACACACCCTCACACACTCTGAATCACACTTCACCTCACACTGGCTCACTCATCCTCAACTTGTCCAAGTCCCTTATTCTCTCCCCTGCACAAACTTCACTTTTAGAAAAAGGTCTTTCTTTTATTCCCACACCCACCAGCCAGGACCGGGAGGGACTGCGAAGGGATGTCCATGGTTATCACAGACGCTTGAAATTACAGGACCATTTTAAACACAAACCCCACCGTGAGCCTGTCCCATTCACTCTCCCCTCCACCTGGGAACCTGCGTCTTCCCAGGTGGATGGGAGACTACGTACCCTCATCAGGCAAGACCTCCATTCCCTGTCCACCTAT
Source organism: Alosa pseudoharengus (assembly GCF_046254945.1). Taxonomy (NCBI): domain Eukaryota; kingdom Metazoa; phylum Chordata; class Actinopteri; order Clupeiformes; family Clupeidae; genus Alosa; species Alosa pseudoharengus. The sequence goes on along the minus strand of NW_027468598.1, from coordinate 40,628,541 downwards.
CTCTCCCGCCCTTTTGACTCCAGCCGCCCCAACATCTCCTCAGCAGAAAAAAGAGCAATTCTCCAACTTTGCCACAATCCAAACATCATCATTAAACCAGCCGACAAGGGTTCCAAAATAGTCATCCTAGACACTCACCAATACCTCCTAGAAGCCAACAGGCAACTGTCTAACCCACTCCACTACAAACCCATCACTCAATCCCTTCAACCCAAAGCACAAGAAAAAGTTCGTAATCTGGTCCTCTCATTATATACCAATCATTCTATAACCAAAAAACAATTTGATTTTCTCATCGGACCAGACCAACCCAGACCCCGCGCCTTTTACCTTCTCCCCAAAATCCACAAGTCACCTGACACATGGACAGTTCCCTTTGCAGTCCCTCCTGGTAGACCTATAGTTTCAGATTGTAGCTCCACCACATATAACATTTCTTTTTTCATAGATCACTTTCTTAATCCCCTCTCCACTAAACATCCCACATACATACAAGACACATATGATTTCATACATAAAATCCGGCCCATGGCAGTTCCCAACCACACTTACCTGTTCACCATCGATGTTGACAGTCTTTACACAAACATAGACACCATCTCAGGCCTTCAAGCAGTACAGCACAAGTTTGATCAATTTTCAGATCCCACACGCCCAGACAATACTCTACTTCAACTCTTGGAAATCTGCCTAACCCATAACGACTTCGAATTTGACGATAAACTTTTTTTACAAATCCATGGAACTGCCATGGGCCAGAGATTCGCCCCCGCATATGCCAACATTTTTATGAGCGAGTGGGAGCAAGAAGCCTTAGCCAAATGTCCCCTGAAACCCCTCTTTTTCTATCGCTTCCTGGATGATATCATCGGCGCCTGGACTCATACACTAGACCAATTCACTGACTTTATGAACATACTCAACACACACCACACTACAATTAAACTGAAATCCACAATCGACCCTCACTCTGTTAACTTCCTGGACACCACAGTTTTTCTTACACCATCCACTTCAACACATAGCTCCCTCAGTACTAAAATCTTCTTCAAACCCACTGATACGCACGCACTTTTGCACAAATCCAGCTACCACCCCAAACACACTTTCCGAGGCATCATTAAATCACAAATCATTCGTTTCCACCGTATCTGCACTTTTCCCACAGACCTCCAGGAAGCGATAGAAATTCTTTTTAGAGCCCTCCGCCCCCGTGGTTATTCCAAAAGATTCCTTAGGAAAATCAAAACAGACACCCTGACGCTTCTTGCTCCCACTCGCTCTGACACCAATTCCCCTCTCACCACAAGGGCCCCCCCCAACCCCACTACTGACCCCAACCCCACTCCCACACCTTTCATTCCACTAGTCACTACCTTTTCACAACCCACCACACAATTGCACCACACTCTCAAACAACACTTCACCCACTTTCAGTCCTCTTACACTCACTTCCAACATCACAGACACATCTCAGCCTTCCGTAAAAACAAAAACCTTCAAGACCTCATTATTACATCACGTTTCTCCAGGAAGCCCCCACTCAAGCCATCACCACAGGACTCCTTTTTCAAACCACAACACTTTATCACCAACCTTCACTCACACTCTTCTGCCCCTAACACACCCCTCTCACTAGACACCACCAATGCTGTCTACATCATCACATGCAATAAATGTCACTTACAGTACATAGGAGAAACAGGTCACTCAATCAAAACCAGACTCAAACAGCACTTATATACTATTGCTAGGAATTCACGCACCACCCACATAGTCACACATTTCCAGCAACACAGCACTGCACACCTTGGCATTTGTGGTCTCGAGAGCAACCCCGGCTGGACCCGAGCACAGAGGCAACGAGCAGAACGGAGCTGGATCAATAAACTTCACACTTTTTTCCCCCTTGGTCTCAATTAATCCACTCCTCTGTTTCATTCTGTTTCTCAATAAAGCTACATTTTTCTTTCTCCCCCCCTTCTTTTTCCCAGGTCCTGTCTTAATTTAAAAAAACATTTCTATTATTATGTTATTAATCCTTTATTACCTTGTTATTACTCCTTCCTTCCCCCTGCCCCCTATTTCTTCCCCTTTAGTCTCTTAGTTCCCCACTTCACTTGTTCTATTCCCCCTAGACTACCCAGGACCTTTACCTTTTATTCTTTTTCACCTTTTTTTTACACAACTTAGATGTGTTTTACCATTTCCTTTTGCAGTGTCGTGTTTATTTTCAAAGGTTGTTTCCATGAATTTTACACTTTTGATTTTTAGCACGTTATAGCACTTTCCTGGTTTTAGTCTTATCCCTTACCCTCAACCCCAATTCTTGCACTTACCTTTTCTTTTAGCCCCAGTCCCTAGCATTACCCCAACCCAGCTGCTGGGCCTAACTCCAAACCCCCACCCCTTAACTTAACCTCCAGCCACTTGGCTAAATTCCAACCCCATTTCCCTAGACCTTTCTCAGTTCCCACCCCTATCCCTTAGCCTAACCCCAACCCCTATACCTAAACCCAACCCCTAAGCCTAACCCCAACCCCCACCCTAAGGCTAACACCAGTACCTACAACTAACCCTAACCCCAACCCCTCAGCCTAACCCCCAACCCACAGGCTAACTCCAACCCCAAGGGCCAACTCTAGCCCCCCACCCCTTATTCTAATCAGCCCCTTGGCCTAAACCCAACCCCTCATCCTAACCCTTTATTTTTTAATTATTTATTTAATTAATTTTCTTTTTTCCCTTTCTTTTCTCCCCCATTTCTAATTTACATAATTGCTTCATTAAATACTTCTTTATATATATATATATATTATTTTATTTATAGACAGTTGCCTTTTTCCCCTCCTTGTTGGTGTGTTTGGATCCAATCGGCCAGTGCACTTACAGTCATCCACTCCACCAAAGATCATGTTCCCCTAACCTAACCCAGCCAGTGCCATTGGATCCATCACACCTCCATTCTTTTCCCATATAAACCCTTTTTACATACCGTAGCTCCAGCTGGGGCTGCTCTCCTCCCACCGACAGGTTGGTCCTCCTCTGGCCCGGCCACACCCGGGTCTTGAACCCAGCACATCAGACTCCCAGCCCACTGCCCTAACCACTCTCCCATGGGGGCACTGGCTAATGCAATTTTATTTTTGTTTCTTCTCTTTTTCTTTACTTCCTCAAAAATGCAAACATTTGGAGTGGCCCTACTGGGATTTGAACCTGCCGCCCTCCAACCAAGGGGCAGACACTCTCCCCCTACCCTACTGAGTCTCTTCTATTCTTTGATTTTAAACCCTTTTATTTTCTGTTTTAGACTTTCTACTACTAGAAAGATTAGCTTCTTTTGAGAAAAACTCATCCGTGCCTCTCCCTGGCGGGACTCGAACCTGCGACTCTTAGGTCCGGGAGCGGGTCCCCTACCACTAGGCCAGGGAATGTCCCCTTTACTCTGTTTTACCCTCCCCATATAGTCAAACATACCTTAACACCTTTCACTTAAATATTTCACTTTTAGGTCCTCTCTTTGATCTTCTAACCCTATTTTCACCTTTTACTACTTTTACTTATTTTATTTATTTAAAATTTATTTTATAAATGCTATTTGCACAGTTGGTCAGACGGGCCTCGAACCGGTGCCCTGCTCCCTTTCAGTCTGACCTCTTAGCCACTACACCACTGAGGACCTCTTAAGTAGAGCCTTTACACTCTACCTCAACTTCACTTTTTCCACTTAGAACTACAATTCCCATCCACCTTAGCTTCCCTCCATTTGCAGATCAATTTCAAATGCCCCAATCACAGACACCCACATACTCTCAATTAGATTGACTCACACCACATCCAACCAACACTCTTCTTCCCAGAAACAAACCCCTTCCCCTTCCTAACTCCCCCCCTCATTTCTAACTGAAATACCAAACACACCAGCACTAGGCACTTTCTCCTCTGATGCAGGATTAGTTTATCCGAAACGTCAGGAGTTTTTACAAGGAGCAACACGGTATCTATGCTTTTAACCTTACTAGTTAATCAAATTGCTTTTAAATTGTTTTGAAATAAAGATTGGCTTTTAAATTTTAAACAAACATTGTAAGAGGACCACCCTATCCACCTGCCTGACCACATGGATTAGCATGCTAGCACACTTTCTGGACTGCCTACTTTACAAACTTGCTGTCAAGACTGTGTTCTCTTACATGAATGTTGGACTACAACCTCACTCTTCTGGAGGTAACCTGAGCAAATAACCATCTGGAAACACTACCCTGTGGATCATTACACCAAGCTCAAATACAAGCATGAGGTATGCATACCTAGGTCTACGCTAAAGGTAAGGGCTTTCATTCTTATCAGTGTTTGTTTTAGTAATGTTTATTATCTGTAAGGTTGGCTTTTACCGTTTTGCTTCTTTCTAGCCAGCTGCCCCCATCCCTTTCCTTTCCTCGCCCTAACATATTGGCACACAACACATTTTTTTGTTTCTCTTCCTTCTCCTTTACTACATCCACTACACATACATTCACACTCACTCACCCACTACATTACATACACAACATGTCTTCATTCAACAGACCCTACACACGCCTTCTCACACAACCTCCAGATCCCCTCACCCGACAACAATCCAAACACTACTTCAAACTCATTCAAATCACTCACCACCAACACATAATTTCACATGCACTCCAGACAGGCCTCTTCCCCACAGGCATGTCCAGACAAGTAGCCAAACTCACACAATTCATTAAACCAGCACTACCCACTCAACATACACGTTCACTGCTCAACCAGAACACATCAGATTGGATGCAACACAACATGGACATTCTTCTTGAACACTACAACACACAACTTACACTACTGACTTCCACCCCCTCCCCATTCAACACACTGGCATTTCAGATTGCCAGTGGCTGGGCCAGAAAGAGGTACCATACTCGCCTGTCACCGACTATCCTACAGACAGTTCAACGGCTTCTTAACCCTCAGTCTTCCCCCCACACAACACCAACACACACCACCCCCCCTCCCCATACTACCCCTGTTCCTAGGGACCCCCTCACACTCACTCACTCTTCTGACCCCTCTTACCTCACTGAATTCCCTCCTCTTCCTGCACCCACTAGGGCCCCTACTCCCCCTCCTAAACAGGACTTGGGAGTTGCACCACATCCCACACTTGCGCTTACCCCCCCATCCATCCTTCCACTCTCCACTTCCATTGACTTACAGCAGGTCACATTTACCATCCACACACCTGACCTGACAGATACACTCTCAGATACTGATGACAATCAACACCCACCCAACACCACCACACACACCACTCAGAACTCACAACACCACACCTCAAATCCCCCCACTACTCCCACACCCACAGACACTTTCCCCATTGACACCCCAAATCCCCTCACTAACCCTAACCCTACACCCACAAACACCCATCCTACGGACACTCTCCCGGTCCCCCCTCCCACCACAGCCCCACTAGTTCCCCCTAGCCTCTCACCCACCCTTACTCCACCCAAAAAGAGACCCACCATACAGGTTACAGCCCTAGTCACTCACACTCATAACAGTCAGCCCACAATCACCCAACACCCTAACACGGCCACCACCAACACCACCCAGGCTAACCACCTCATAACACATTTGATTCCACAGGAGATAACCCCATGTCTCTCTCCACCAGGTTCCACCCAAGTGGGAGTGGCGGACCCAGGACAGTCCAAGCCATCAAGGGTGATGATGAGCAAGGGAAACAAAAAAGCTAACCAGCTTATAAAACCCAACGCTGAGCCCTCCACCTCCACAGGTGTGGAACTGTCTGGGGCTCCCACTCCCACCCCCTCCCACTTACCTCTACACAAACCCCCACCTACACCACACTCTACACAACCCTTGTCCCCTAGGCCCCCTCCTCTTCTTCGGACTCCTACAGTCCCACTTCTCTCTCTCCCCCTCTTCTCTCATACCTATCACAAATGGTCCAACAATAGACTCCAAGAGTGGCACATCAGACCTAACAAACTCATACTCTTCATAGGTGATTCCAATCTGGCCCGTATTCCCCCTCATCCATATCCCAACATACAGATAGACAGTTACCCAGGTGCCACAGCCAACCACATGATCCGGTTACTCGAAAAAACGTCCCCACAAGAAGCCGTTGAGCTGGTAGTCCTGTCGGTGGGTACCAACAACAGAGAGCACAATGCCAAGGCCACCACCAATAAACAACTTCACAGAATGTACAAGCTGGCCACCAAAGTTTTCCCCAACGCAAACATTTATGTCCCTGTCATCAACTTTTCCCCTTCTATCCACCCACACTACAAGTTTAACCTCACTGAGATCAACCGCTACATCACCACCCACCTCCCCTACCTCCAACCACTTCCAGCAGATCAATTTTCTACCACACTTGATCACATCCACTGGACCCCAGAAGTAGGCTCCAAAATCCTCCACTCATGGTGTTCACAGCTAAATTTAACATTCCACAGACCCTAAATCAGGACACACCCTCACACACTCTGAATCACACTTCACCTCACACTGGCTCACTCATCCTCAACTTGTCCAAGTCCCTTATTCTCTCCCCTGCACAAACTTCACTTTTAGAAAAAGGTCTTTCTTTTATTCCCACACCCACCAGCCAGGACCGGGAGGGACTGCGAAGGGATGTCCATGGTTATCACAGACGCTTGAAATTACAGGACCATTTTAAACACAAACCCCACCGTGAGCCTGTCCCATTCACTCTCCCCTCCACCTGGGAACCTGCGTCTTCCCAGGTGGATGGGAGACTACGTACCCTCATCAGGCAAGACCTCCATTCCCTGTCCACCTATCTCTCCCGCCCTTTTGACTCCAGCCGCCCCAACATCTCCTCAGCAGAAAAAAGAGCAATTCTCCAACTTTGCCACAATCCAAACATCATCATTAAACCAGCCGACAAGGGTTCCAAAATAGTCATCCTAGACACTCACCAATACCTCCTAGAAGCCAACAGGCAACTGTCTAACCCACTCCACTACAAACCCATCACTCAATCCCTTCAACCCAAAGCACAAGAAAAAGTTCGTAATCTGGTCCTCTCATTATATACCAATCATTCTATAACCAAAAAACAATTTGATTTTCTCATCGGACCAGACCAACCCAGACCCCGCGCCTTTTACCTTCTCCCCAAAATCCACAAGTCACCTGACACATGGACAGTTCCCTTTGCAGTCCCTCCTGGTAGACCTATAGTTTCAGATTGTAGCTCCACCACATATAACATTTCTTTTTTCATAGATCACTTTCTTAATCCCCTCTCCACTAAACATCCCACATACATACAAGACACATATGATTTCATACATAAAATCCGGCCCATGGCAGTTCCCAACCACACTTACCTGTTCACCATCGATGTTGACAGTCTTTACACAAACATAGACACCATCTCAGGCCTTCAAGCAGTACAGCACAAGTTTGATCAATTTTCAGATCCCACACGCCCAGACAATACTCTACTTCAACTCTTGGAAATCTGCCTAACCCATAACGACTTCGAATTTGACGATAAACTTTTTTTACAAATCCATGGAACTGCCATGGGCCAGAGATTCGCCCCCGCATATGCCAACATTTTTATGAGCGAGTGGGAGCAAGAAGCCTTAGCCAAATGTCCCCTGAAACCCCTCTTTTTCTATCGCTTCCTGGATGATATCATCGGCGCCTGGACTCATACACTAGACCAATTCACTGACTTTATGAACATACTCAACACACACCACACTACAATTAAACTGAAATCCACAATCGACCCTCACTCTGTTAACTTCCTGGACACCACAGTTTTTCTTACACCATCCACTTCAACACATAGCTCCCTCAGTACTAAAATCTTCTTCAAACCCACTGATACGCACGCACTTTTGCACAAATCCAGCTACCACCCCAAACACACTTTCCGAGGCATCATTAAATCACAAATCATTCGTTTCCACCGTATCTGCACTTTTCCCACAGACCTCCAGGAAGCGATAGAAATTCTTTTTAGAGCCCTCCGCCCCCGTGGTTATTCCAAAAGATTCCTTAGGAAAATCAAAACAGACACCCTGACGCTTCTTGCTCCCACTCGCTCTGACACCAATTCCCCTCTCACCACAAGGGCCCCCCCCAACCCCACTACTGACCCCAACCCCACTCCCACACCTTTCATTCCACTAGTCACTACCTTTTCACAACCCACCACACAATTGCACCACACTCTCAAACAACACTTCACCCACTTTCAGTCCTCTTACACTCACTTCCAACATCACAGACACATCTCAGCCTTCCGTAAAAACAAAAACCTTCAAGACCTCATTATTACATCACGTTTCTCCAGGAAGCCCCCACTCAAGCCATCACCACAGGACTCCTTTTTCAAACCACAACACTTTATCACCAACCTTCACTCACACTCTTCTGCCCCTAACACACCCCTCTCACTAGACACCACCAATGCTGTCTACATCATCACATGCAATAAATGTCACTTACAGTACATAGGAGAAACAGGTCACTCAATCAAAACCAGACTCAAACAGCACTTATATACTATTGCTAGGAATTCACGCACCACCCACATAGTCACACATTTCCAGCAACACAGCACTGCACACCTTGGCATTTGTGGTCTCGAGAGCAACCCCGGCTGGACCCGAGCACAGAGGCAACGAGCAGAACGGAGCTGGATCAATAAACTTCACACTTTTTTCCCCCTTGGTCTCAATTAATCCACTCCTCTGTTTCATTCTGTTTCTCAATAAAGCTACATTTTTCTTTCTCCCCCCCTTCTTTTTCCCAGGTCCTGTCTTAATTTAAAAAAACATTTCTATTATTATGTTATTAATCCTTTATTACCTTGTTATTACTCCTTCCTTCCCCCTGCCCCCTATTTCTTCCCCTTTAGTCTCTTAGTTCCCCACTTCACTTGTTCTATTCCCCCTAGACTACCCAGGACCTTTACCTTTTATTCTTTTTCACCTTTTTTTTACACAACTTAGATGTGTTTTACCATTTCCTTTTGCAGTGTCGTGTTTATTTTCAAAGGTTGTTTCCATGAATTTTACACTTTTGATTTTTAGCACGTTATAGCACTTTCCTGGTTTTAGTCTTATCCCTTACCCTCAACCCCAATTCTTGCACTTACCTTTTCTTTTAGCCCCAGTCCCTAGCATTACCCCAACCCAGCTGCTGGGCCTAACTCCAAACCCCCACCCCTTAACTTAACCTCCAGCCACTTGGCTAAATTCCAACCCCATTTCCCTAGACCTTTCTCAGTTCCCACCCCTATCCCTTAGCCTAACCCCAACCCCTATACCTAAACCCAACCCCTAAGCCTAACCCCAACCCCCACCCTAAGGCTAACACCAGTACCTACAACTAACCCTAACCCCAACCCCTCAGCCTAACCCCCAACCCACAGGCTAACTCCAACCCCAAGGGCCAACTCTAGCCCCCCACCCCTTATTCTAATCAGCCCCTTGGCCTAAACCCAACCCCTCATCCTAACCCTTTATTTTTTAATTATTTATTTAATTAATTTTCTTTTTTCCCTTTCTTTTCTCCCCCATTTCTAATTTACATAATTGCTTCATTAAATACTTCTTTATATATATATATATATTATTTTATTTATAGACAGTTGCCTTTTTCCCCTCCTTGTTGGTGTGTTTGGATCCAATCGGCCAGTGCACTTACAGTCATCCACTCCACCAAAGATCATGTTCCCCTAACCTAACCCAGCCAGTGCCATTGGATCCATCACACCTCCATTCTTTTCCCATATAAACCCTTTTTACATACCGTAGCTCCAGCTGGGGCTGCTCTCCTCCCACCGACAGGTTGGTCCTCCTCTGGCCCGGCCACACCCGGGTCTTGAACCCAGCACATCAGACTCCCAGCCCACTGCCCTAACCACTCTCCCATGGGGGCACTGGCTAATGCAATTTTATTTTTGTTTCTTCTCTTTTTCTTTACTTCCTCAAAAATGCAAACATTTGGAGTGGCCCTACTGGGATTTGAACCTGCCGCCCTCCAACCAAGGGGCAGACACTCTCCCCCTACCCTACTGAGTCTCTTCTATTCTTTGATTTTAAACCCTTTTATTTTCTGTTTTAGACTTTCTACTACTAGAAAGATTAGCTTCTTTTGAGAAAAACTCATCCGTGCCTCTCCCTGGCGGGACTCGAACCTGCGACTCTTAGGTCCGGGAGCGGGTCCCCTACCACTAGGCCAGGGAATGTCCCCTTTACTCTGTTTTACCCTCCCCATATAGTCAAACATACCTTAACACCTTTCACTTAAATATTTCACTTTTAGGTCCTCTCTTTGATCTTCTAACCCTATTTTCACCTTTTACTACTTTTACTTATTTTATTTATTTAAAATTTATTTTATAAATGCTATTTGCACAGTTGGTCAGACGGGCCTCGAACCGGTGCCCTGCTCCCTTTCAGTCTGACCTCTTAGCCACTACACCACTGAGGACCTCTTAAGTAGAGCCTTTACACTCTACCTCAACTTCACTTTTTCCACTTAGAACTACAATTCCCATCCACCTTAGCTTCCCTCCATTTGCAGATCAATTTCAAATGCCCCAATCACAGACACCCACATACTCTCAATTAGATTGACTCACACCACATCCAACCAACACTCTTCTTCCCAGAAACAAACCCCTTCCCCTTCCTAACTCCCCCCCTCATTTCTAACTGAAATACCAAACACACCAGCACTAGGCACTTTCTCCTCTGATGCAGGATTAGTTTATCCGAAACGTCAGGAGTTTTTACAAGGAGCAACACGGTATCTATGCTTTTAACCTTACTAGTTAATCAAATTGCTTTTAAATTGTTTTGAAATAAAGATTGGCTTTTAAATTTTAAACAAACATTGTAAGAGGACCACCCTATCCACCTGCCTGACCACATGGATTAGCATGCTAGCACACTTTCTGGACTGCCTACTTTACAAACTTGCTGTCAAGACTGTGTTCTCTTACATGAATGTTGGACTACAACCTCACTCTTCTGGAGGTAACCTGAGCAAATAACCATCTGGAAACACTACCCTGTGGATCATTACACCAAGCTCAAATACAAGCATGAGGTATGCATACCTAGGTCTACGCTAAAGGTAAGGGCTTTCATTCTTATCAGTGTTTGTTTTAGTAATGTTTATTATCTGTAAGGTTGGCTTTTACCGTTTTGCTTCTTTCTAGCCAGCTGCCCCCATCCCTTTCCTTTCCTCGCCCTAACATATTGGCACACAACACATTTTTTTGTTTCTCTTCCTTCTCCTTTACTACATCCACTACACATACATTCACACTCACTCACCCACTACATTACATACACAACATGTCTTCATTCAACAGACCCTACACACGCCTTCTCACACAACCTCCAGATCCCCTCACCCGACAACAATCCAAACACTACTTCAAACTCATTCAAATCACTCACCACCAACACATAATTTCACATGCACTCCAGACAGGCCTCTTCCCCACAGGCATGTCCAGACAAGTAGCCAAACTCACACAATTCATTAAACCAGCACTACCCACTCAACATACACGTTCACTGCTCAACCAGAACACATCAGATTGGATGCAACACAACATGGACATTCTTCTTGAACACTACAACACACAACTTACACTACTGACTTCCACCCCCTCCCCATTCAACACACTGGCATTTCAGATTGCCAGTGGCTGGGCCAGAAAGAGGTACCATACTCGCCTGTCACCGACTATCCTACAGACAGTTCAACGGCTTCTTAACCCTCAGTCTTCCCCCCACACAACACCAACACACACCACCCCCCCTCCCCATACTACCCCTGTTCCTAGGGACCCCCTCACACTCACTCACTCTTCTGACCCCTCTTACCTCACTGAATTCCCTCCTCTTCCTGCACCCACTAGGGCCCCTACTCCCCCTCCTAAACAGGACTTGGGAGTTGCACCACATCCCACACTTGCGCTTACCCCCCCATCCATCCTTCCACTCTCCACTTCCATTGACTTACAGCAGGTCACATTTACCATCCACACACCTGACCTGACAGATACACTCTCAGATACTGATGACAATCAACACCCACCCAACACCACCACACACACCACTCAGAACTCACAACACCACACCTCAAATCCCCCCACTACTCCCACACCCACAGACACTTTCCCCATTGACACCCCAAATCCCCTCACTAACCCTAACCCTACACCCACAAACACCCATCCTACGGACACTCTCCCGGTCCCCCCTCCCACCACAGCCCCACTAGTTCCCCCTAGCCTCTCACCCACCCTTACTCCACCCAAAAAGAGACCCACCATACAGGTTACAGCCCTAGTCACTCACACTCATAACAGTCAGCCCACAATCACCCAACACCCTAACACGGCCACCACCAACACCACCCAGGCTAACCACCTCATAACACATTTGATTCCACAGGAGATAACCCCATGTCTCTCTCCACCAGGTTCCACCCAAGTGGGAGTGGCGGACCCAGGACAGTCCAAGCCATCAAGGGTGATGATGAGCAAGGGAAACAAAAAAGCTAACCAGCTTATAAAACCCAACGCTGAGCCCTCCACCTCCACAGGTGTGGAACTGTCTGGGGCTCCCACTCCCACCCCCTCCCACTTACCTCTACACAAACCCCCACCTACACCACACTCTACACAACCCTTGTCCCCTAGGCCCCCTCCTCTTCTTCGGACTCCTACAGTCCCACTTCTCTCTCTCCCCCTCTTCTCTCATACCTATCACAAATGGTCCAACAATAGACTCCAAGAGTGGCACATCAGACCTAACAAACTCATACTCTTCATAGGTGATTCCAATCTGGCCCGTATTCCCCCTCATCCATATCCCAACATACAGATAGACAGTTACCCAGGTGCCACAGCCAACCACATGATCCGGTTACTCGAAAAAACGTCCCCACAAGAAGCCGTTGAGCTGGTAGTCCTGTCGGTGGGTACCAACAACAGAGAGCACAATGCCAAGGCCACCACCAATAAACAACTTCACAGAATGTACAAGCTGGCCACCAAAGTTTTCCCCAACGCAAACATTTATGTCCCTGTCATCAACTTTTCCCCTTCTATCCACCCACACTACAAGTTTAACCTCACTGAGATCAACCGCTACATCACCACCCACCTCCCCTACCTCCAACCACTTCCAGCAGATCAATTTTCTACCACACTTGATCACATCCACTGGACCCCAGAAGTAGGCTCCAAAATCCTCCACTCATGGTGTTCACAGCTAAATTTAACATTCCACAGACCCTAAATCAGGACACACCCTCACACACTCTGAATCACACTTCACCTCACACTGGCTCACTCATCCTCAACTTGTCCAAGTCCCTTATTCTCTCCCCTGCACAAACTTCACTTTTAGAAAAAGGTCTTTCTTTTATTCCCACACCCACCAGCCAGGACCGGGAGGGACTGCGAAGGGATGTCCATGGTTATCACAGACGCTTGAAATTACAGGACCATTTTAAACACAAACCCCACCGTGAGCCTGTCCCATTCACTCTCCCCTCCACCTGGGAACCTGCGTCTTCCCAGGTGGATGGGAGACTACGTACCCTCATCAGGCAAGACCTCCATTCCCTGTCCACCTATCTCTCCCGCCCTTTTGACTCCAGCCGCCCCAACATCTCCTCAGCAGAAAAAAGAGCAATTCTCCAACTTTGCCACAATCCAAACATCATCATTAAACCAGCCAACAAGGGTTCCAAAATAGTCATCCTAGACACTCACCAATACCTCCTAGAAGCCAACAGGCAACTGTCTAACCCACTCCACTACAAACCCATCACTCAATCCCTTCAACCCAAAGCACAAGAAAAAGTTCGTAATCTGGTCCTCTCATTATATACCAATCATTCTATAACCAAAAAACAATTTGATTTTCTCATCGGACCAGACCAACCCAGACCCCGCGCCTTTTACCTTCTCCCCAAAATCCACAAGTCACCTGACACATGGACAGTTCCCTTTGCAGTCCCTCCTGGTAGACCTATAGTTTCAGATTGTAGCTCCACCACATATAACATTTCTTTTTTCATAGATCACTTTCTTAATCCCCTCTCCACTAAACATCCCACATACATACAAGACACATATGATTTCATACATAAAATCCGGCCCATGGCAGTTCCCAACCACACTTACCTGTTCACCATCGATGTTGACAGTCTTTACACAAACATAGACACCATCTCAGGCCTTCAAGCAGTACAGCACAAGTTTGATCAATTTTCAGATCCCACACGCCCAGACAATACTCTACTTCAACTCTTGGAAATCTGCCTAACCCATAACGACTTCGAATTTGACGATAAACTTTTTTTACAAATCCATGGAACTGCCATGGGCCAGAGATTCGCCCCCGCATATGCCAACATTTTTATGAGCGAGTGGGAGCAAGAAGCCTTAGCCAAATGTCCCCTGAAACCCCTCTTTTTCTATCGCTTCCTGGATGATATCATCGGCGCCTGGACTCATACACTAGACCAATTCACTGACTTTATGAACATACTCAACACACACCACACTACAATTAAACTGAAATCCACAATCGACCCTCACTCTGTTAACTTCCTGGACACCACAGTTTTTCTTACACCATCCACTTCAACACATAGCTCCCTCAGTACTAAAATCTTCTTCAAACCCACTGATACGCACGCACTTTTGCACAAATCCAGCTACCACCCCAAACACACTTTCCGAGGCATCATTAAATCACAAATCATTCGTTTCCACCGTATCTGCACTTTTCCCACAGACCTCCAGGAAGCGATAGAAATTCTTTTTAGAGCCCTCCGCCCCCGTGGTTATTCCAAAAGATTCCTTAGGAAAATCAAAACAGACACCCTGACGCTTCTTGCTCCCACTCGCTCTGACACCAATTCCCCTCTCACCACAAGGGCCCCCCCCAACCCCACTACTGACCCCAACCCCACTCCCACACCTTTCATTCCACTAGTCACTACTTTTTCACAGCCCACCACACAATTGCACCACACTCTCAAACAACACTTCACCCACTTTCAGTCCTCCTACACCCACTTCCAACATCACAGACACATCTCAGCCTTCCGTAAAAACAAAAACCTTCAAGACCTCATTATTACATCACGTTTCTCCAGGAAGCCCCCACTCAAGCCATCACCACAGGACTCCTTTTTCAAACCACAACACTTTATCACCAACCTTCACTCACACTCTTCTGCCCCTAACACACCCCTCTCACTAGACACCACCAATGCTGTCTACATCATCACATGCAATAAATGTCACTTACAGTACATAGGAGAAACAGGTCACTCAATCAAAACCAGACTCAAACAGCACTTATATACTATTGCTAGGAATTCACGCACCACCCACATAGTCACACATTTCCAGCAACACAGCACTGCACACCTTGGCATTTGTGGTCTCGAGAGCAACCCCGGCTGGACCCGAGCACAGAGGCAACGAGCAGAACGGAGCTGGATCAATAAACTTCACACTTTTTTCCCCCTTGGTCTCAATTAATCCACTCCTCTGTTTCATTCTGTTTCTCAATAAAGCTACATTTTTCTTTCTCCCCCCCTTCTTTTTCCCAGGTCCTGTCTTAATTTAAAAAAACATTTCTATTATTATGTTATTAATCCTTTATTACCTTGTTATTACTCCTTCCTTCCCCCTGCCCCCTATTTCTTCCCCTTTAGTCTCTTAGTTCCCCACTTCACTTGTTCTATTCCCCCTAGACTACCCAGGACCTTTACCTTTTATTCTTTTTCACCTTTTTTTTACACAACTTAGATGTGTTTTACCATTTCCTTTTGCAGTGTCGTGTTTATTTTCAAAGGTTGTTTCCATGAATTTTACACTTTTGATTTTTAGCACGTTATAGCACTTTCCTGGTTTTAGTCTTATCCCTTACCCTCAACCCCAATTCTTGCACTTACCTTTTCTTTTAGCCCCAGTCCCTAGCATTACCCCAACCCAGCTGCTGGGCCTAACTCCAAACCCCCACCCCTTAACTTAACCTCCAGCCACTTGGCTAAATTCCAACCCCATTTCCCTAGACCTTTCTCAGTTCCCACCCCTATCCCTTAGCCTAACCCCAACCCCTATACCTAAACCCAACCCCTAAGCCTAACCCCAACCCCCACCCTAAGGCTAACACCAGTACCTACAACTAACCCTAACCCCAACCCCTCAGCCTAACCCCCAACCCACAGGCTAACTCCAACCCCAAGGGCCAACTCTAGCCCCCCACCCCTTATTCTAATCAGCCCCTTGGCCTAAACCCAACCCCTCATCCTAACCCTTTATTTTTTAATTATTTATTTAATTAATTTTCTTTTTTCCCTTTCTTTTCTCCCCCATTTCTAATTTACATAATTGCTTCATTAAATACTTCTTTATATATATATATATATTATTTTATTTATAGACAGTTGCCTTTTTCCCCTCCTTGTTGGTGTGTTTGGATCCAATCGGCCAGTGCACTTACAGTCATCCACTCCACCAAAGATCATGTTCCCCTAACCTAACCCTAACCCTAACCCTAACCCTAACCCTAACCCTAACCTTAACCATACACCTAAAATTTAACCCTATATCTAAACTTAATTCTGAACTTAAGCCCTACACGGCCTGACTCCTAAAACTCAACACCTCGCTAACCTTAATTGGATATCTTAAATTTACGCCCCCAATCTTTGCTCAGAGTCTGGTCTGAGAACACATAAAGCCGTGGACGCCTCGGGTGCCGCGAAGAGTTCTTCTCTGTAGCACTTGTGTTTCTCTTCTGACTTGAACGACTGAGTAAATAATAACTTTCTTAGTCTTTCGTTTTAACCATACACCTAAAATTTAACCCTATATCTAAACTTAATTCTGAACTTAAGCCCTACACGGCCTGACTCCTAAAACTCAACACCTCGCTAACCTTAATTGGATATCTTAAATTTACGCCCCCAATCTTTGCTCAGAGTCTGGTCTGAGAACACATAAAGCCGTGGACGCCTCGGGTGCCGCGAAGAGTTCTTCTCTGTAGCACTTGTGTTTCTCTTCTGACTTGAACGACTGAGTAAATAATAACTTTCTTAGTCTTTCGTTTTAACCATACACCTAAAATTTAACCCTATATCTAAACTTAATTCTGAGCTTAAGCCCTACACGGCCTGACTCCTAAAACTCAACACCTCGCTAACCTTAACTGGATATCTTAAATTTACGCCCCCAATCTTTGCTCAGAGTCTGGTCTGAGAACACATAAAGCCGTGGACGCCTTGGGTGCCGCGAAGAGTTCTTCTCTGTAGCACTTGTGTTTCTCTTCTGACTTGAACGACTGAGTAAATAATAACTTTCTTAGTCTTTCGTTTTAACCATACACCTAAAAAATTTAACCCTATATCTAAAACTTAATTCTGAGCTTAACCCCTACACGGCCTGACTCCTAAAACTCAACACCTCGCTAACCTTAATTAGATATCTTAAATTTACGCCCCCAATCCTTACTCAAAGTCTGGTCTGAGAACACATAAAGCCGTGGACGCCTTGGGTGCCGCGAAGAGGTTCCCTCTGTAGCACTTGTGTTTCTCTTCTGACTTGAACGACTGAGTAAATAATAACTTTCTTAGTCTTTCGTTTTAACCATACACCTAAAAAATTTAACCCTATATCTAAAACTTAATTCTGAGCTTAACCCCTACACGGCCTGACTCCTAAAACTCAACACCTCGCTAACCTTAATTAGATATCTTAAATTTACGCCCCCAATCCTTACTCAAAGTCTGGTCTGAGAACACATAAAGCCGTGGACGCCTTGGGTGCCGCGAAGAGTTCTTCTCTGTAGCATTTGTGTTTCTCTTCTGACTGGAACAACTGAGTAAATAATAACTTTCTTAGACTCTTGTTTTAACCATACACCTAAATCCAATAATAAAACTTAAATTTCAACACTAGACCTAATTAATCTAGAACCTCACCCGCTTGATCGGGTAAGACGCCACCTTAAACAGCGGTTATAGAGATAGGATTAAGAGGAATTCCAAACCCATAAAAGCTTTCCACACCAGAAATAACCGCGGATTCTATAACAATACTTAACAAGCGCTGGCCCGTGCATTTCCCTCGTTCCCTCCATTAACCTCGCTTGGAGTAAATCCAGTCGTGAGTGAGGACCGTTGTATCATGTTCCACACCGGATCTGTGACCAGGTTAATTTGTATCTTTCCACACCTCTCCGGCCCTCCATCCCCTGTGGGGGTTCTGGAGGGTTGGGGAGGTGGCCGTATGAATGCCAATCCCGGCATCAAGGGAGGCCTGCCCAATCTGGTGGCCCTCCCACACGGCTTCTCAAAAAACCGCCCAACTCTCTGGTTCTGTACAATACGTTATTAATTTCAGTTCCTTCTCCTCCTCTGTGCCCCCGCAGAATCTCAAAATGTCTGGGGAGAACCAACAGTTCAAAAAGCTCGTCAGAGCGATGCACATATATCTCAAAATGCATCACCACCTGTCCAATGTCACCGTTTCGGATGGTACGATACCAGAACCACCCTCTCTCCGTCATTTCATGGGTGTTTTACACACAACGATAAAACCGGCCAACCCCAACGAAATAACAGAGCTTATGCTGTATGGAAATGCCAGGAACTGGCTCCACAATAGCTTACAAATCATGGAGGACCATTATCTAGAGAATTTGAAGAAAGCAGAAAAAGAGATTGCGGACTTGCCGTTAGATGACTGGAATGAAGCTTGGAAAGTGGCCATAAAATGGAATAGACGCAACTTGAAAAACATAAAAGAAACCACAATAGTTAACACCACGGAAAAGATTACAAAGTACATAGAGTCCCTGTTGTCCCACAACCCAAACCCAACAGCAAACGTAATGGCTGACCCAACGTCCGACCCCACAGAGTGTAACCCAAGCTGGGCCACAAACAACACTGCAACAGTCATGGTCCCAAGTTCCAATCCTAACCTGATCCCCAGAACCAAACCCAATTTGAGGATCCAAATCTTTCAGGCTCCAAGTCCCGAGGCTTTAACCACTCTACCCCCAACGATTGACAGGGAAACCTTAACCTGTCACTGCAACATTATGCCTAAATCTTAACCAAAAACACATATGTATTGTATCCCTGAATCTTACCCAACTACTAACCTTAACCTGTCACTGCAACATTATACCTAATCTTAACCAAAAACACATATGTATTGTATCCCTGAATCTAACCCAACTACTAACCTTAACCTGTCACTGCAACATTAAGCTTAATCTTAACCCTTAACTTAACCAACCCACATCAATAGGGTTTCTCACCTTGACCCTACACCTAAAAATTCAATCCTAAAATTAACCCAGTAGGGCCTGACTCTTAAAACTCAACACTATATGGTCTCTTCTGGTAATCCTACATCTAAATTTAACTCTAAATTTAACCTGAAAACGGTCTGACCTCCTAAAACTCAACACTATGACCAATTATTCTAGAAACTCACCATTTTGATCCGTTAAGTCGCCACCTTAAAAATTGATATGTAGATAGGATTAAGAGGAATTCTAAGCCCATAAAATCTTTCCACACCAGAAATAACCACAAGTCTTGTGACAATGCTTAACAAGCGCCGGCCCGTGCATTTCCCTCGACTCCTCCTTTCAACCTCGCTTGGAGTAAATCTAAGTTTGGGGAGGATCGTTGTACAATGTCTAACACCTAACCCGCCAGAGCCTATCGGACCAAGCCTGTTACAAAGACACAAGGTTGAAAAAATAAAAATTCCTTTCATCAAACCTCCTGAGGCTCCATTCCCCGCCTGGGGCAATGAATTGTTGGAGGTCTAAAATTCTTAGATGCCGATCTTGGCATAGTGGTGATAACAGCTCACTGTGGTGACTCTTCCCCACGTAATATCCCCCCCTAATCATGAGTCGACCCCTTTTCGTAACACCCTCAACCATCGCTTCTAAATCTAAAATGTAATGCCATTACATGCCCTTATCCTTAACTTAACCTTTTCATCACACCCCAAAATAATTTTTACATACAAAAATAACTAATCCTACTCCGCCCCCAATCCTCGCTCAGAGTCTGGTCTGAGA
This sequence comes from Alosa pseudoharengus, assembly GCF_046254945.1. NCBI lineage: Eukaryota > Metazoa > Chordata > Actinopteri > Clupeiformes > Clupeidae > Alosa > Alosa pseudoharengus. The sequence continues at coordinate 40,608,343 of NW_027468598.1, read as the reverse complement.
ACACATAAAGCCGTGGACGCCTTGGGTGCCGCGAAGAGGTTCCCTCTGTAGCACTTGTGTTTCTCATCTGACTTGAACAACTGAGTCGATAATAACTTTCTTAGTCTTTCGTTTTAACCATACACCTAAAATTTAACCCTATATCTAAACTTAATTCTGAACTTAAGCCCTACACGGCCTGACTCCTAAAACTCAACACCTCGCTAACCTTAATTGGATATCTTAAATTTACGCCCCCAATCTTTGCTCAGAGTCTGGTCTGAGAACACATAAAGCCGTGGACGCCTCGGGTGCCGCGAAGAGTTTTTCTCTGTAGCACTTGTGTTTCTCTTCTGACTTGAACGACTGAGTAAATAATAACTTTCTTAGTCTTTCGTTTTAACCATACACCTAAAAAATTTAACCCTATATCTAAAACTTAATTCTGAGCTTAACCCCTACACGGCCTGACTCCTAAAACTCAACACCTCGCTAACCTTAATTAGATATCTTAAATTTACGCCCCCAATCCTTACTCAAAGTCTGGTCTGAGAACACATAAAGCCGTGGACGCCTTGGGTGCCGCGAAGAGGTTCCCTCTGTAGCACTTGTGTTTCTCTTCTGACTTGAACGACTGAGTAAATAATAACTTTCTTAGTCTTTCGTTTTAACCATACACCTAAAAAATTTAACCCTATATCTAAAACTTAATTCTGAGCTTAACCCCTACACGGCCTGACTCCTAAAACTCAACACCTCGCTAACCTTAATTAGATATCTTAAATTTACGCCCCCAATCCTTACTCAAAGTCTGGTCTGAGAACACATAAAGCCGTGGACGCCTTGGGTGCCGCGAAGAGTTCTTCTCTGTAGCATTTGTGTTTCTCTTCTGACTGGAACAACTGAGTAAATAATAACTTTCTTAGACTCTTGTTTTAACCATACACCTAAATCCAATAATAAAACTTAAATTTCAACACTAGACCTAATTAATCTAGAACCTCACCCGCTTGATCGGGTAAGACGCCACCTTAAACAGCGGTTATAGAGATAGGATTAAGAGGAATTCCAAACCCATAAAAGCTTTCCACACCAGAAATAACCGCGGATTCTATAACAATACTTAACAAGCGCTGGCCCGTGCATTTCCCTCGTTCCCTCCATTAACCTCGCTTGGAGTAAATCCAGTCGTGAGTGAGGACCGTTGTATCATGTTCCACACCGGATCTGTGACCAGGTTAATTTGTATCTTTCCACACCTCTCCGGCCCTCCATCCCCTGTGGGGGTTCTGGAGGGTTGGGGAGGTGGCCGTATGAATGCCAATCCCGGCATCAAGGGAGGCCTGCCCAATCTGGTGGCCCTCCCACACGGCTTCTCAAAAAACCGCCCAACTCTCTGGTTCTGTACAATACGTTATTAATTTCAGTTCCTTCTCCTCCTCTGTGCCCCCGCAGAATCTCAAAATGTCTGGGGAGAACCAACAGTTCAAAAAGCTCGTCAGAGCGATGCACATATATCTCAAAATGCATCACCACCTGTCCAATGTCACCGTTTCGGATGGTACGATACCAGAACCACCCTCTCTCCGTCATTTCATGGGTGTTTTACACACAACGATAAAACCGGCCAACCCCAACGAAATAACAGAGCTTATGCTGTATGGAAATGCCAGGAACTGGCTCCACAATAGCTTACAAATCATGGAGGACCATTATCTAGAGAATTTGAAGAAAGCAGAAAAAGAGATTGCGGACTTGCCGTTAGATGACTGGAATGAAGCTTGGAAAGTGGCCATAAAATGGAATAGACGCAACTTGAAAAACATAAAAGAAACCACAATAGTTAACACCACGGAAAAGATTACAAAGTACATAGAGTCCCTGTTGTCCCACAACCCAAACCCAACAGCAAACGTAATGGCTGACCCAACGTCCGACCCCACAGAGTGTAACCCAAGCTGGGCCACAAACAACACTGCAACAGTCATGGTCCCAAGTTCCAATCCTAACCTGATCCCCAGAACCAAACCCAATTTGAGGATCCAAATCTTTCAGGCTCCAAGTCCCGAGGCTTTAACCACTCTACCCCCAACGATTGACAGGGAAACCTTAACCTGTCACTGCAACATTATGCCTAAATCTTAACCAAAAACACATATGTATTGTATCCCTGAATCTTACCCAACTACTAACCTTAACCTGTCACTGCAACATTATACCTAATCTTAACCAAAAACACATATGTATTGTATCCCTGAATCTAACCCAACTACTAACCTTAACCTGTCACTGCAACATTAAGCTTAATCTTAACCCTTAACTTAACCAACCCACATCAATAGGGTTTCTCACCTTGACCCTACACCTAAAAATTCAATCCTAAAATTAACCCAGTAGGGCCTGACTCTTAAAACTCAACACTATATGGTCTCTTCTGGTAATCCTACATCTAAATTTAACTCTAAATTTAACCTGAAAACGGTCTGACCTCCTAAAACTCAACACTATGACCAATTATTCTAGAAACTCACCATTTTGATCCGTTAAGTCGCCACCTTAAAAATTGATATGTAGATAGGATTAAGAGGAATTCTAAGCCCATAAAATCTTTCCACACCAGAAATAACCACAAGTCTTGTGACAATGCTTAACAAGCGCCGGCCCGTGCATTTCCCTCGACTCCTCCTTTCAACCTCGCTTGGAGTAAATCTAAGTTTGGGGAGGATCGTTGTACATTGTCTAACACCTAACCCGCCAGAGCCTATCGGACCAAGCCTGTTACAAAGACACAAGGTTGAAAAAATAAAAATTCCTTTCATCAAACCTCCTGAGGCTCCATTCCCCGCCTGGGGCAATGAATTGTTGGAGGTCTAAAATTCTTAGATGCCGATCTTGGCATAGTGGTGATAACAGCTCACTGTGGTGACTCTTCCCCACGTAATATCCCCCCCTAATCATGAGTCGACCCCTTTTCGTAACACCCTCAACCATCGCTTCTAAATCTAAAATGTAATGCCATTACATGCCCTTATCCTTAACTTAACCTTTTCATCACACCCCAAAATAATTTTTACATACAAAAATAACTAATCCTACTCCGCCCCCAATCCTCGCTCAGAGTCTGGTCTGAGAACACATAAAGCCGTGGACGCCTTGGGTGCCGCGAAGAGGTTCCCTCTGTAGCACTTGTGTTTCTCATCTGACTTGAACAACTGAGTCGATAATAACTTTCTTAGTCTTTCGTTTTAACCATACACCTAAAATTTAACCCTATATCTAAACTTAATTCTGAACTTAAGCCCTACACGGCCTGACTCCTAAAACTCAACACCTCGCTAACCTTAATTGGATATCTTAAATTTACGCCCCCAATCTTTGCTCAGAGTCTGGTCTGAGAACACATAAAGCCGTGGACGCCTCGGGTGCCGCGAAGAGTTCTTCTCTGTAGCACTTGTGTTTCTCTTCTGACTTGAACGACTGAGTAAATAATAACTTTCTTAGTCTTTCGTTTTAACCATACACCTAAAATTTAACCCTATATCTAAACTTAATTCTGAGCTTAAGCCCTACACGGCCTGACTCCTAAAACTCAACACCTCGCTAACCTTAACTGGATATCTTAAATTTACGCCCCCAATCTTTGCTCAGAGTCTGGTCTGAGAACACATAAAGCCGTGGACGCCTCGGGTGCCGCGAAGAGTTCTTCTCTGTAGCACTTGTGTTTCTCTTCTGACTTGAACGACTGAGTAAATAATAACTTTCTTAGTCTTTCGTTTTAACCATACACCTAAAAAATTTAACCCTATATCTAAAACTTAATTCTGAGCTTAACCCCTACACGGCCTGACTCCTAAAACTCAACACCTCGCTAACCTTAATTAGATATCTTAAATTTACGCCCCCAATCCTTACTCAAAGTCTGGTCTGAGAACACATAAAGCCGTGGACGCCTTGGGTGCCGCGAAGAGGTTCCCTCTGTAGCACTTTTGTTTCTCTTCTGACTTGAACGACTGAGTAAATAATAACTTTCTTAGTCTTTCGTTTTAACCATACACCTAAAAAATTTAACCCTATATCTAAAACTTAATTCTGAGCTTAACCCCTACACGGCCTGACTCCTAAAACTCAACACCTCGCTAACCTTAATTAGATATCTTAAATTTACGCCCCCAATCCTTACTCAAAGTCTGGTCTGAGAACACATAAAGCCGTGGACGCCTTGGGTGCCGCGAAGAGTTCTTCTCTGTAGCATTTGTGTTTCTCTTCTGACTGGAACAACTGAGTAAATAATAACTTTCTTAGACTCTTGTTTTAACCATACACCTAAATCCAATAATAAAACTTAAATTTCAACACTAGACCTAATTAATCTAGAACCTCACCCGCTTGATCGGGTAAGACGCCACCTTAAACAGCGGTTATAGAGATAGGATTAAGAGGAATTCCAAACCCATAAAAGCTTTCCACACCAGAAATAACCGCGGATTCTATAACAATACTTAACAAGCGCTGGCCCGTGCATTTCCCTCGTTCCCTCCATTAACCTCGCTTGGAGTAAATCCAGTCGTGAGTGAGGACCGTTGTATCATGTTCCACACCGGATCTGTGACCAGGTTAATTTGTATCTTTCCACACCTCTCCGGCCCTCCATCCCCTGTGGGGGTTCTGGAGGGTTGGGGAGGTGGCCGTATGAATGCCAATCCCGGCATCAAGGGAGGCCTGCCCAATCTGGTGGCCCTCCCACACGGCTTCTCAAAAAACCGCCCAACTCTCTGGTTCTGTACAATACGTTATTAATTTCAGTTCCTTCTCCTCCTCTGTGCCCCCGCAGAATCTCAAAATGTCTGGGGAGAACCAACAGTTCAAAAAGCTCGTCAGAGCGATGCACATATATCTCAAAATGCATCACCACCTGTCCAATGTCACCGTTTCGGATGGTACGATACCAGAACCACCCTCTCTCCGTCATTTCATGGGTGTTTTACACACAACGATAAAACCGGCCAACCCCAACGAAATAACAGAGCTTATGCTGTATGGAAATGCCAGGAACTGGCTCCACAATAGCTTACAAATCATGGAGGACCATTATCTAGAGAATTTGAAGAAAGCAGAAAAAGAGATTGCGGACTTGCCGTTAGATGACTGGAATGAAGCTTGGAAAGTGGCCATAAAATGGAATAGACGCAACTTGAAAAACATAAAAGAAACCACAATAGTTAACACCACGGAAAAGATTACAAAGTACATAGAGTCCCTGTTGTCCCACAACCCAAACCCAACAGCAAACGTAATGGCTGACCCAACGTCCGACCCCACAGAGTGTAACCCAAGCTGGGCCACAAACAACACTGCAACAGTCATGGTCCCAAGTTCCAATCCTAACCTGATCCCCAGAACCAAACCCAATTTGAGGATCCAAATCTTTCAGGCTCCAAGTCCCGAGGCTTTAACCACTCTACCCCCAACGATTGACAGGGAAACCTTAACCTGTCACTGCAACATTATGCCTAAATCTTAACCAAAAACACATATGTATTGTATCCCTGAATCTTACCCAACTACTAACCTTAACCTGTCACTGCAACATTATACCTAATCTTAACCAAAAACACATATGTATTGTATCCCTGAATCTAACCCAACTACTAACCTTAACCTGTCACTGCAACATTAAGCTTAATCTTAACCCTTAACTTAACCAACCCACATCAATAGGGTTTCTCACCTTGACCCTACACCTAAAAATTCAATCCTAAAATTAACCCAGTAGGGCCTGACTCTTAAAACTCAACACTATATGGTCTCTTCTGGTAATCCTACATCTAAATTTAACTCTAAATTTAACCTGAAAACGGTCTGACCTCCTAAAACTCAACACTATGACCAATTATTCTAGAAACTCACCATTTTGATCCGTTAAGTCGCCACCTTAAAAATTGATATGTAGATAGGATTAAGAGGAATTCTAAGCCCATAAAATCTTTCCACACCAGAAATAACCACAAGTCTTGTGACAATGCTTAACAAGCGCCGGCCCGTGCATTTCCCTCGACTCCTCCTTTCAACCTCGCTTGGAGTAAATCTAAGTTTGGGGAGGATCGTTGTACATTGTCTAACACCTAACCCGCCAGAGCCTATCGGACCAAGCCTGTTACAAAGACACAAGGTTGAAAAAATAAAAATTCCTTTCATCAAACCTCCTGAGGCTCCATTCCCCGCCTGGGGCAATGAATTGTTGGAGGTCTAAAATTCTTAGATGCCGATCTTGGCATAGTGGTGATAACAGCTCACTGTGGTGACTCTTCCCCACGTAATATCCCCCCCTAATCATGAGTCGACCCCTTTTCGTAACACCCTCAACCATCGCTTCTAAATCTAAAATGTAATGCCATTACATGCCCTTATCCTTAACTTAACCTTTTCATCACACCCCAAAATAATTTTTACATACAAAAATAACTAATCCTACTCCGCCCCCAATCCTCGCTCAGAGTCTGGTCTGAGAACACATAAAGCCGTGGACGCCTTGGGTGCCGCGAAGAGGTTCCCTCTGTAGCACTTGTGTTTCTCATCTGACTTGAACAACTGAGTCGATAATAACTTTCTTAGTCTTTCGTTTTAACCATACACCTAAAATTTAACCCTATATCTAAACTTAATTCTGAACTTAAGCCCTACACGGCCTGACTCCTAAAACTCAACACCTCGCTAACCTTAACCTGATATCTTAAATTTACACCCCCAATCTTTGCTCAGAGTCTGGTCTGAGAACACATAAAGCCGTGGACGCCTTGGGTGCCGCGAAGAGTTCTTCTCTGTAGCACTTGTGTTTCTCTTCTGACTTGAACGACTGAGTAAATAATAACTTTCTTAGTCTTTCGTTTTAACCATACACCTAAAAAATTTAACCCTATATCTAAAACTTAATTCTGAGCTTAACCCCTACACGGCCTGACTCCTAAAACTCAACACCTCGCTAACCTTAATTAGATATCTTAAATTTACGCCCCCAATCCTTACTCAAAGTCTGGTCTGAGAACACATAAAGCCGTGGACGCCTTGGGTGCCGCGAAGAGTTCTTCTCTGTAGCATTTGTGTTTCTCTTCTGACTGGAACAACTGAGTAAATAATAACTTTCTTAGACTCTTGTTTTAACCATACACCTAAATCCAATAATAAAACTTAAATTTCAACACTAGACCTAATTAATCTAGAACCTCACCCGCTTGATCGGGTAAGACGCCACCTTAAACAGCGGTTATAGAGATAGGATTAAGAGGAATTCCAAACCCATAAAAGCTTTCCACACCAGAAATAACCGCGGATTCTATAACAATACTTAACAAGCGCTGGCCCGTGCATTTCCCTCGTTCCCTCCATTAACCTCGCTTGGAGTAAATCCAGTCGTGAGTGAGGACCGTTGTATCATGTTCCACACCGGATCTGTGACCAGGTTAATTTGTATCTTTCCACACCTCTCCGGCCCTCCATCCCCTGTGGGGGTTCTGGAGGGTTGGGGAGGTGGCCGTATGAATGCCAATCCCGGCATCAAGGGAGGCCTGCCCAATCTGGTGGCCCTCCCACACGGCTTCTCAAAAAACCGCCCAACTCTCTGGTTCTGTACAATACGTTATTCATTTTAGTTCCTTCTCCTCCTCTGTGCCCCCGCAGAATCTCAAAATGTCTGGGGAGAACCAACGGTTCAAAAAGCTCGTCAGAGCGATGCACATATATCTCAAAATGCATCACCACCTGTCCAATGTCACCGTTTCGGATGGTACGATACCAGAACCACCCTCTCTCCGTCGTTTCATGGGTGTTTTACACACAACGATAAAACCGGCCAACCCCAACGAAATAACAGAGCTTATGCTGTATGGAAATGCCAGGAACTGGCTCCACAATAGCTTACAAATCATGGAGGACCATTATCTAGAGAATTTGAAGAAAGCAGAAAAAGAGATTGCGGACTTGCCGTTAGATGACTGGAATGAAGCTTGGAAAGTGGCCATAAAATGGAATAGACGCAACTTGAAAAACATAAAAGAAACCACAATAGTTAACACCACGGAAAAGATTACAAAGTACATAGAGTCCCTGTTGTCCCACAACCCAAACCCAACAGCAAACGTAATGGCTGACCCAACGTCCGACCCCACAGAGTGTAACCCAAGCTGGGCCACAAACAACACTGCAACGGTCATGGTCCCAAGTTCCAATCCTAACCTGATCCCCAGAACCAAACCCAATTTGAGGATCCAAATCTTTCAGGCTCCAAGTCCCGAGGCTTTAACCACTCTACCCCCAACGATTGACAGGGAAACCTTAACCTGTCACTGCAACATTATGCCTAAATCTTAACCAAAAACACATATGTATTGTATCCCTGAATCTTACCCAACTACTAACCTTAACCTGTCACTGCAACATTATACCTAATCTTAACCAAAAACACATATGTATTGTATCCCTGAATCTAACCCAACTACTAACCTTAACCTGTCACTGCAACATTAAGCCTAATCTTAACCCTTAACTTAACCAACCCACATCAATAGGGTTTCTCACCTTGACCCTACACCTAAAAATTCAATCCTAAAATTAACCCAGTAGGGCCTGACTCTTAAAACTCAACACTATATGGTCTCTTCTGGTAATCCTACATCTAAATTTAACTCTAAATTTAACCTGAAAACGGTCTGACCTCCTAAAACTCAACACTATGACCAATTATTCTAGAGACTCACCATTTTGATCCGTTAAGTCGCCACCTTAAAAATTGATATGTAGATAGGATTAAGAGGATTTCTAAGCCCATAAAAGCTTTCCACACCAGAAATAACCACAAGTCTTGTGACAATGCTTAACAAGCGCCGGCCCGTGCATTTCCCTCGACTCCTCCTTTCAACCTCGCTTGGAGTAAATCTAAGTTTGGGGAGGATCGTTGTACATTGTCTAACACCTAACCCGCCAGAGCCTATCGGACCAAGCCTGTTACAAAGACACAAGGTTGAAAAAATAAAAATTCCTTTCATCAAACCTCCTGAGGCTCCATTCCCCGCCTGGGGCAATGAATTGTTGGAGGTCTAAAATTCTTAGATGCCGATCTTGGCACAGTGGTGATAACAGCTCACTGTGGTGACTCTTCCCCACGTAATATCCCCCCCTAATCATGAGTCGACCCCTTTTCGTAACACCCTCAACCATCGCTTCTAAATCTAAAATGTAATGCCATTACATGCCCTTATCCTTAACTTAACCTTTTCATCACACCCCAAAATAATTTTTACATACAAAAATAACTAATCCTACTCCGCCCCCAATCCTCGCTCAGAGTCTGGTCTGAGAACACATAAAGCCGTGGACGCCTTGGGTGCCGCGAAGAGTTCTTCTCTGTAGCACTTGTGTTTCTCTTCTGACTTGAACAACTGAGTAAATAATAACTTTCTTAGTCTTTCGTTTTAACCATACACCTAAAATTTAACCCTATATCTAAACTTAATTCTGAACTTAAGCCCTACACGGCCTGACTCCTAAAACTCAACACCTCGCTAACCTTAACCTGATATCTTAAATTTACACCCCCAATCTTTGCTCAGAGTCTGGTCTGAGAACACATAAAGCCGTGGACGCCTTGGGTGCCGCGAAGAGTTCTTCTCTGTAGCACTTGTGTTTCTCTTCTGACTTGAACAACTGAGTAAATAATAACTTTCTTAGTCTTTCGTTTTAACCATACACCTAAAATTTAACCCTATATCTAAACTTAATTCTGAGCTTAAGCCCTACACGGCCTGACTCCTAAAACTCAACACCTCGCTAACCTTAACTGGATATCTTAAATTTACGCCCCCAATCTTTGCTCAGAGTCTGGTCTGAGAACACATAAAGCCGTGGACGCCTCGGGTGCCGCGAAGAGTTCTTCTCTGTAGCACTTGTGTTTCTCTTCTGACTTGAACGACTGAGTAAATAATAACTTTCTTAGTCTTTCGTTTTAACCATACACCTAAAAAATTTAACCCTATATCTAAAACTTAATTCTGAGCTTAACCCCTACACGGCCTGACTCCTAAAACTCAACACCTCGCTAACCTTAATTAGATATCTTAAATTTACGCCCCCAATCCTTACTCAAAGTCTGGTCTGAGAACACATAAAGCCGTGGATGCCTTGGGTGCCGCGAAGAGGTTCCCTCTGTAGCACTTGTGTTTCTCTTCTGACTTGAACGACTGAGTAAATAATAACTTTCTTAGTCTTTCGTTTTAACCATACACCTAAAAAATTTAACCCTATATCTAAAACTTAGTTCTGAGCTTAACCCCTACACGGCCTGACTCCTAAAACTCAACACCTCGCTAACCTTAATTAGATATCTTAAATTTACGCCCCCAATCCTTACTCAAAGTCTGGTCTGAGAACACATAAAGCCGTGGACGCCTTGGGTGCCGCGAAGAGTTCTTCTCTGTAGCATTTGTGTTTCTCTTCTGACTGGAACAACTGAGTAAATAATAACTTTCTTAGACTCTTGTTTTAACCATACACCTAAATCCAATAATAAAACTTAAATTTCAACACTAGACCTAATTAATCTAGAACCTCACCCGCTTGATCGGGTAAGACGCCACCTTAAACAGCGGTTATAGAGATAGGATTAAGAGGAATTCCAAACCCATAAAAGCTTTCCACACCAGAAATAACCGCGGATTCTATAACAATACTTAACAAGCGCTGGCCCGTGCATTTCCCTCGTTCCCTCCATTAACCTCGCTTGGAGTAAATCCAGTCGTGAGTGAGGACCGTTGTATCATGTTCCACACCGGATCTGTGACCAGGTTAATTTGTATCTTTCCACACCTCTCCGGCCCTCCATCCCCTGTGGGGGTTCTGGAGGGTTGGGGAGGTGGCCGTATGAATGCCAATCCCGGCATCAAGGGAGGCCTGCCCAATCTGGTGGCCCTCCCACACGGCTTCTCAAAAAACCGCCCAACTCTCTGGTTCTGTACAATACGTTATTCATTTTAGTTCCTTCTCCTCCTCTGTGCCCCCGCAGAATCTCAAAATGTCTGGGGAGAACCAACGGTTCAAAAAGCTCGTCAGAGCGATGCACATATATCTCAAAATGCATCACCACCTGTCCAATGTCACCGTTGGAAGCTTGGAAAGTGGCCATAAAATGGAATAGACGCAACTTGAAAAACATAAAAGAAACCACAATAGTTAACACCACGGAAAAGATTACAAAGTACATAGAGTCCCTGTTGTCCCACAACCCAAACCCAACAGCAAACGTAATGGCTGACCCAACGTCCGACCCCACAGAGTGTAACCCAAGCTGGGCCACAAACAACACTGCAACGGTCATGGTCCCAAGTTCCAATCCTAACCTGATCCCCAGAACCAAACCCAATTTGAGGATCCAAATCTTTCAGGCTCCAAGTCCCGAGGCTTTAACCACTCTACCCCCAACGATTGACAGGGATTTAGAACACGTGTTTTATGAGGACCTGAGTGAACCGCTAGGAGGGAGTTTTGAGGAGGCCGGTCCTGCCACGCTTTTGAGGGCTTCTCCTGCCACACAAACTAGGGCTGCTCCTGCCACGCTACCTAGGTCCGTTCCTCAAGATGGGCTCCCCAAAACCCAACTTTCCAAGCGTAGAAGTGTATCCCCCATACAGAGGATGGAAAAAAGAACTAGAAGGGCCCAACCCCCAGATGATCCGAGGGAAAGGTCCCCAGACACTTCCACCCCTTTATACGAGAGACATGAACATTACGGACTGAAATATCAGAATTTCACACTGGACCCTAGAAGACCCATCCTCATCTTGGGAGGTTCAAACCTTGATAGGATTCCGAAGATTGAGAACAATGAAGTCCAGGTGGACTGCTACCCAGGGGCACTGATGGCCCATGCTACCCACATCCTGAAACACAAGACGGCGATATCTCCACAAACCCAAAAGGTCATTCTATCCTTTGGTCTGAACAACAGAGATCAGAGCAACTCGTCGCTTCTTAACAGCCAACTTTCTCGTCTCATCGAAGCGGCTCAAATAGCTTTCCCAAACGCCCTTATTAGAATACCGGAAATAAATTACAGTCAAAGTCTTAAACCCGAATTCAGGAGCAACTTGGATAACTTAAATGCTTTAATTAGGAGAACAGGCCTCAGCCTCCCCCCACTACCCAGTGAAGTCTTTGGTACGACCTGGGATAAAATCCACTGGTCCCTAGCGACTGGTAGAGCCATGGTTCAGCATTGGCTTTCCCTTTTGCATTAAAAGCAAACTTGCTAAAAGAGGTAAAAACCAACTAGTGACTTCCTTACAACCTTAAAAAACAAAAGGATAGAATAATAGAGGTCATTTTCATAGTTAACTTTGGACTTTAATTTCTAAAAATTCATATACAAAAAAAAAAAAAAAAAATGGGTCTATGATGAAAGGGAAATATGCAAGGCAATGTTGCCTTTTCGGACAACCCTTCCTGAAAAACCCAAAAGAATCCGTACATTGCACCCTAAATGAGAACATACCTTAACCATCATCAACAGGTTATATACAATACTCATCGCACGGCGAATAAACAAAAACTCACTGGGACGCCACCCTTTCACCTCTTCGTTCTTCCCAAAACCGCGATGGACCAAAACCTTAAACCCTCTAAGACTAAGTGTTGGAGAGCACCGTTGTACCTGGTTTCACACTTAACGTCATGCCAAAACCAACTCCAGACTCACTCGAAACACATGGAGAAAAATGACTAGCTTCCACAAATTAGCTTTGTCATTTCCGTGGGCTTGGAATTTGCAATAAACACCACGCTACGCACATCAGAATCGAATGCCGCTCTGAAAAGTTATTTAATTAGTCTCAAATCAGAAATGAAATTATCACAGGTAGGTAGGACGGGAAATAAAAACCCCTATATACCAAACCACAGAAAACCAGAGGGTTGATCGTCCAATAAACGCCACGCCGCGCACATTAGAATCCAATTTCTTTTCTAATACAATGTGAAAAAATACTTTGTTTCTACATGGCTCTTAGTTCATGTTATGTATCCTATTAATCAATATTATCAGTGTTGCAACTGTACACCTTTGCAGATGTTTTTCCCCTTTTATCTATTGGAATGCCAGTGTGGTAACTGTACACTGCATGCTCTTAATTATTTATCTATTTAATTATCTAATTTCATTCCAAATAGGTATACATTTAGCTTTTACCTTTTCATTTTTAGTTTCTTCCTTTCTGTAAGACAATCTTTTTAATTACTCTATGTATCTAAATTGCTCTTAGCTCACGTTGTGTATCCTATTAATCAATACTGTCAGTGTTGCAACTGTACACTTTGGACAGATATTTTCCTTATCCTGCTTGTCTGTTGGAAGGCCAGTGTTGCAACTGTACACATTGGGCCATGGTTTATCTATTGTCATTCTAGCTTGTCATTGTACAACACTTTGGTCAGTGTGGCACTGTCTTAAATGTACTTTATTAATATAAATGACTGACTTACTTATTTTATACAAAAGTACAAATTAATCCTATCTGACTTTTACTTCCTTTGGGAGAAGGTGGAGGAATCTGGTGAAGACCCATGGGAGGTTGATTTGGAGCGCCTACGCCATGGGACAAACAAATCTCATCCGATAAAACCAATACGCTGACTCCTTGAGCCTCTTATTTGACACGTCGGATTCACAGGATTCATTCATACGCATTACATAAGCAAAAACAAACAATGAAAAGACATGGTGCAAACAAATCTCATCTGGTAAAACCAATATGCTGACTGTTTGAGCATTTTATTCAGCGCATCTGATTTACAGGATTCACCCGATACGCATTACATAAGCAAAAACAAACAATGACAACAAATGGAAACATAGAAGGACAATATATTCCAAAAAACACCTAATAGATAAAGAGTATAGTAAAAAATAAACATCATGACTAAAATTAAAGAACAGTTACAGGACCCCATGCAAGACTAAAGCCCATTATGTATTTATAGTTTAATTTAAAGCATTGATCCAAGAATACAAACAAATCCCATTTTATCCTTAACCTCCTTCTAGGATAAGGTGGAGGAATTGAACAAAAGCCTACTGGGATTTAATTTACAACACCTACGCTAAAACACAAATAAATCCCATCTGATTTTTAAACCTTCCTCTCTGAGTCAGGTGAAAATGGCAATCTGGTGCTTTTTCATTGTCCACTGGAGGGCACCATCATAATAACATTGCAGTTTATTCTCAATCAATGGAACTTAACATGTGGAAACACAAATACGCTTATTTCTTTGGAACCGTAATAGATAAAAACTCGGGGTCTTTTACATTGAAAAGAGCTGATTTTCCTCATGTAAACCGACTGATTTTGCAACCTTAATAATCCCGAATCAGCGAACCAAAGACGAAATTGTAAACCGGAAGTTTAACAAACCTCAGAACCAGGAAGTGAGTGAGAGACCAGCCTAACCACGTTTGAGCCTCCGTATCTCGGGAACCACAAAAGCTACAAACTTCTAGTTTTCTGCATTAAAAAGAGCATCTTCTCTACTTGTAAACACACTAAGAGAACAATCGTTATAATCTCACAACGACGGATCGAAGACGAAGTTCAAAATGTAGGTAATATGAAAATGTGGTAAACACTAAGCACAAAAAAACCCCATATCTCGAGAACCAAAAGGGTTAGAAACGTCTAGTTTTTGGCATTGTAAAGAGCACGGCCTCTACTATTAAACGGACTAGGTCAGCAACCCCAGCAACCGGTTTTCTGAAAACGCGAATTTCCCAACTTTAAGATGCAGTCTAAATTAAGGACACAAAAAAGCCTGTATCTCTGGAACGGTGATAGCTAGAGACTTCCAGTTTTTTGCATTGTAAAGAGCACGGTCTCTACTATTAAACTGACTAGGTCAGCAACCCCAACAACCGCGTTTTGAAATCGCCATTTTTCCAACCTCAAGATGCAGTTTAAATTAAAGACAAAATAGCTTATATCTCTGGAACAGTAACAGTTAAAAAACTAATAAATGAGCACAATCTCTACTATTAAACTAATTAGGATATCAACCCCAGTAGCCACGTTTTGAGATCGCTATTATTCCACCCTTAAAGTGATAATTACATTAAACAATGACCTCCCTACTCCTGAATCGTTAGCCTCCTTTGCACCTCATCGGCACTAATCTGGACAACATTTACCAGCACCATTTATCCCAATTCCAGGTCAACAACTCTTACTCCCAGCTAACGCAACCGGCGATTACCCTACCCTATTCAAACCACTCAACTTATGGAACAATAAAAACAGAGAAGCTGGACCATATGCTTTATCTATCAAACATTCTGTATCCTTTAATAGGAGCCTCAAAACATTCAAAATGTTCTGCTTAGCCCCTCATTGGGGATGGTGCACAATACCATTCACGGGCCCCCCATAAAAGACAAACAGCACTATCATGATTTAAAACCAACTCCACAGGTTCTACTATGGTTCTACTCAACCTTTACTGCGAATTTTCACTCCATTTTTGTCGTAATAGGTTAACCCAATTGGACAGGGGACACACGCTAAGGACTGATCATCCTATAGCGAGGCCGCCTCAGATGAGGGTGTATAGTGATTAAAGGCCTGAAACATCCGATGATTCTGAGGAGCACTACTGAAGATGTGTCCTACAAAACATTTCACAGTCTGGTGGGGCCTCCCACTTAGTTTCTGTGAAAATAGGACTTTTCAAAGAAATACAGTCGGACTCTTTCATCTTTATTTATACAAGGTTTATACAAAATCAAAAACAATTCCGCATGAAAAATCTTTGAAGTTTAGAACTTCTTAAATGACATATCAAAATCAACTCCAGACTCACTCCGAGCACATAGTGTCTATATTCCTGAACCTAATCCAATTCCTCATCTTAACCGGTCACTGATTCCAATTCCTAACCTTAACCTGTCACTGATTCATCAAAAAGTCCAACGTTTCACTTACTTTCTAACTTTAGGTATCCCTAAAGCTCTTCTTAACTATAAACTATAAACTTAATCTGAAAACCCCCTTAAACTCAACATTATAATTAAATTTAACCCCTATCTGTACCAACCCACTCCAAAATGGCTTATCTAAATAGACGTCAAGCCAAACCCAATTACAGACTCACTCGAAACACATAGGGATTGTATCCCTGAATCTAACCCAACTACTAACCTTAACCTGTCATTACAACATTATGCCTAAGCTTAACCAAAAACACATATGTATTGTATCCCTGAATCTTACCCAACAACTAACCTTAACCTGTCACTGCAACATTATACCTAATCTTAACCAAAAACACATATGTATTGTATCCCTGAATCTAACCCAACTACTAACCTTAACCTGTCACTGCAACATTATGCCTAAATCTTAACCAAAAACACATATGTATTGTATCCCTGAATCTAACCCAACTACTAACCTTAACCTGTCACTGGAACATTATGCCTAATCTTAACCAAAAACACATATGTATTGTATCCCTGAATCTTACCCAACTACTAACCTTAACCTGTCACTGCAACATTATACCTAAATCTTAACCAAAAACACATATGTATTGTATCCCTGAATCTTACCCAACTACTAACCTTAACCTGTCACTGCAACATTATACCTAATCTTAACCAAAAACACATATGTATTGTATCCCTGAATCTAACCCAACTACTAACCTTAACCTGTCACTGCAACATTATGCCTAATCTTAACCCTTAACTTAACCAACCCACATCAATAGGGTTTCTCACCTTGACCCTACACCTAAAAATTCAATCCTAAAATTAACCCAGTAGGGCCTGACTCTTAAAACTCAACACTATATGGTCTCTTCTGGTAATCCTACATCTAAAATTAACTCTAAATTTAACCTGAAAACGGTCTGACCTCCTAAAACTCAACACTGTGACCAATTATTCTAGAAACTCAACATTTTGATCCGTTAAGTCGCCACCTTAAAAATTGATATGTAGATAGGATTAAGAGGAATTCTAAGCCCATAAAAGCTTTCCACACCAGAAATAACCACAAGTCTTGTGACAATGCTTAACAAGCGCCGGCCCGTGCATTTCCTCGACTCCTCCTTTCAACCTCGCTTGGAGTAAATCTAAGTTTGGGGAGGATCGTTGTACATTGTCTAACACCTAACCCGCCAGAGCCTATCGGACCAAGCCTGTTACAAAGACACAAGGTTGAAAAAATAAAAATTCCTTTCATCAAACCTCCTGATGCTCCATTCCCCGCCTGGGGCAATGAATTGTTGGAGGTCTAAAATTCTTAGATGCCGATCTTGGCACAGTGGTGATAACAGCTCACTGTGGTGACTCTTCCCCACGTAATATCCCCCTCTAATCATGAGTCGACCCCCTTTTCGTA
Source organism: Alosa pseudoharengus (assembly GCF_046254945.1). NCBI lineage: Eukaryota > Metazoa > Chordata > Actinopteri > Clupeiformes > Clupeidae > Alosa > Alosa pseudoharengus. Next base: position 40,590,932 of record NW_027468598.1, on the reverse strand, counting down.
ACACCCTCAACCATCGCTTCTAAATCTAAAATGTAATGCCATTACATGCCCTTATCCTTAACTTAACCCTTTCATCACACCCCAAAATAATTTTTACATACAAAAATAACTAATCCTACTCCGCCCCCAATCCTCACTCAGAGTCTGGTCTGAGAACACATAAAGCCGTGGACGCCTTGGGTGCCGCGAAGAGGTTCCCTCTGTAGCACTTGTGTTTCTCATCTGACTTGAACAACTGAGTCGATAATAACTTTCTTAGTCTTTCGTTTTAACCATACACCTAAAATTTAACCCTATATCTAAACTTAATTCTGAACTTAAGCCCTACACGGCCTGACTCCTAAAACTCAACACCTCGTTAACCTTAACCTGATATCTAAAATTTACACCCCCAATCTTTGCTCAGAGTCTGGTCTGAGAACACATAAAGCCGTGGACGCCTTGGGTGCCGCGAAGAGTTCTTCTCTGTAGCACTTGTGTTTCTCTTCTGACTTGAACAACTGAGTAAATAATAACTTTCTTAGTCTTTCGTTTTAACCATACACCTAAAATTTAACCCTATATCTAAACTTAATTCTGAGCTTAAGCCCTACACGGCCTGACTCCTAAAACTCAACACCTCGCTAACCTTAACTGGATATCTTAAATTTACGCCCCCAATCTTTGCTCAGAGTCTGGTCTGAGAACACATAAAGCCGTGGACGCCTCGGGTGCCGCGAAGAGTTCTTCTCTGTAGCACTTGTGTTTCTCTTCTGACTTGAACGACTGAGTAAATAATAACTTTCTTAGTCTTTCGTTTTAACCATACACCTAAAAAATTTAACCCTATATCTAAAACTTAATTCTGAGCTTAACCCCTACACGGCCTGACTCCTAAAACTCAACACCTCGCTAACCTTAATTAGATATCTTAAATTTACGCCCCCAATCCTTACTCAAAGTCTGGTCTGAGAACACACAAAGCCGTGGACGCCTTGGGTGCCGCGAAGAGGTTCCCTCTGTAGCACTTGTGTTTCTCTTCTGACTTGAACGACTGAGTAAATAATAACTTTCTTAGTCTTTCGTTTTAACCATACACCTAAAAAATTTAACCCTATATCTAAAACTTAATTCTGAGCTTAACCCCTACACGGCCTGACTCCTAAAACTCAACACCTCGCTAACCTTAATTAGATATCTTAAATTTACGCCCCCAATCCTTACTCAAAGTCTGGTCTGAGAACACATAAAGCCGTGGACGCCTTGGGTGCCGCGAAGAGTTCTTCTCTGTAGCATTTGTGTTTCTCTTCTGACTGGAACAACTGAGTAAATAATAACTTTCTTAGACTCTTGTTTTAACCATACACCTAAATCCAATAATAAAACTTAAATTTCAACACTAGACCTAATTAATCTAGAACCTCACCCGCTTGATCGGGTAAGACGCCACCTTAAACAGCGGTTATAGAGATAGGATTAAGAGGAATTCCAAACCCATAAAAGCTTTCCACACCAGAAATAACCGCGGATTCTATAACAATACTTAACAAGCGCTGGCCCGTGCATTTCCCTCGTTCCCTCCATTAACCTCGCTTGGAGTAAATCCAGTCGTGAGTGAGGACCGTTGTATCATGTTCCACACCGGATCTGTGACCAGGTTAATTTGTATCTTTCCACACCTCTCCGGCCCTCCATCCCCTGTGGGGGTTCTGGAGGGTTGGGGAGGTGGCCGTATGAATGCCAATCCCGGCATCAAGGGAGGCCTGCCCAATCTGGTGGCCCTCCCACACGGCTTCTCAAAAAAACGCCCAACTCTCTGGTTCTGTACAATACGTTATTAATTTTAGTTCCTTCTCCTCCTCTGTGCCCCCGCAGAATCTCAAAATGTCTGGGGAGAACCAACAGTTCAAAAAGCTCGTCAGAGCGATGCACATATATCTCAAAATGCATCACCACCTGTCCAATGTCACCGTTTCGGATGGTACGATACCAGAACCACCCTCTCTCCGTCATTTCATGGGTGTTTTACACACAACGATAAAACCGGCCAACCCCAACGAAATAACAGAGCTTATGCTGTATGGAAATGCCAGGAACTGGCTCCACAATAGCTTACAAATCATGGAGGACCATTATCTAGAGAATTTGAAGAAAGCAGAAAAAGAGATTGCGGACTTGCCGTTAGATGACTGGAATGAAGCTTGGAAAGTGGCCATAAAATGGAATAGACGCAACTTGAAAAACATAAAAGAAACCACAATAGTTAACACCACGGAAAAGATTACAAAGTACATAGAGTCCCTGTTGTCCCACAACCCAAACCCAACAGCAAACGTAATGGCTGACCCAACGTCCGACCCCACAGAGTGTAACCCAAGCTGGGCCACAAACAACACTGCAACAGTCATGGTCCCAAGTTCCAATCCTAACCTGATCCCCAGAACCAAACCCAATTTGAGGATCCAAATCTTTCAGGCTCCAAGTCCCGAGGCTTTAACCACTCTACCCCCAACGATTGACAGGGAAACCTTAACCTGTCACTGCAACATTATGCCTAAATCTTAACCAAAAACACATATGTATTGTATCCCTGAATCTTACCCAACTACTAACCTTAACCTGTCACTGCAACATTATACCTAATCTTAACCAAAAACACATATGTATTGTATCCCTGAATCTAACCCAACTACTAACCTTAACCTGTCACTGCAACATTAAGCCTAATCTTAACCCTTAACTTAACCAACCCACATCAATAGGGTTTCTCACCTTGACCCTACACCTAAAAATTCAATCCTAAAATTAACCCAGTAGGGCCTGACTCTTAAAACTCAACACTATATGGTCTCTTCTGGTAATCCTACATCTAAATTTAACTCTAAATTTAACCTGAAAACGGTCTGACCTCCTAAAACTCAACACTATGACCAATTATTCTAGAAACTCACCATTTTGATCCGTTAAGTCGCCACCTTAAAAATTGATATGTAGATAGGATTAAGAGGAATTCTAAGCCCATAAAAGCTTTCCACACCAGAAATAACCACAAGTCTTGTGACAATGCTTAACAAGCGCCGGCCCGTGCATTTCCCTCGACTCCTCCTTTCAACCTCGCTTGGAGTAAATCTAAGTTTGGGGAGGATCGTTGTACATTGTCTAACACCTAACCCGCCAGAGCCTATCGGACCAAGCCTGTTACAAAGACACAAGGTTGAAAAAATAAAAATTCCTTTCATCAAACCTCCTGAGGCTCCATTCCCCGCCTGGGGCAATGAATTGTTGGAGGTCTAAAATTCTTAGATGCCGATCTTGGCACAGTGGTGATAACAGCTCACTGTGGTGACTCTTCCCCACGTAATATCCCCCCCTAATCATGAGTCGACCCCTTTTCGTAACACCCTCAACCATCGCTTCTAAATCTAAAATGTAATGCCATTACATGCCCTTATCCTTAACTTAACCTTTTCATCACACCCCAAAATAATTTTTACATACAAAAATAACTAATCCTACTCCGCCCCCAATCCTCGCTCAGAGTCTGGTCTGAGAACACATAAAGCCGTGGACGCCTCGGGTGCCGCGAAGAGTTCTTCTCTGTAGCACTTGTGTTTCTCTTCTGACTTGAACAACTGAGTAAATAATAACTTTCTTAGTCTTTCGTTTTAACCATACACCTAAAATTTAACCCTATATCTAAACTTAATTCTGAGCTTAAGCCCTACACGGCCTGACTCCTAAAACTCAACACCTCGCTAACCTTAACTGGATATCTTAAATTTACGCCCCCAATCTTTGCTCAGAGTCTGGTCTGAGAACACATAAAGCCGTGGACGCCTCGGGTGCCGCGAAGAGTTCTTCTCTGTAGCACTTGTGTTTCTCTTCTGACTTGAACGACTGAGTAAATAATAACTTTCTTAGTCTTTCGTTTTAACCATACACCTAAAATTTAACCCTATATCTAAACTTAATTCTGAGCTTAAGCCCTACACGGCCTGACTCCTAAAACTCAACACCTCGCTAACCTTAACTGGATATCTTAAATTTACGCCCCCAATCTTTGCTCAGAGTCTGGTCTGAGAACACATAAAGCCGTGGACGCCTCGGGTGCCGCGAAGAGTTCTTCTCTGTAGCACTTGTGTTTCTCTTCTGACTTGAACGACTGAGTAAATAATAACTTTCTTAGTCTTTCGTTTTAACCATACACCTAAAAAATTTAACCCTATATCTAAAACTTAATTCTGAGCTTAACCCCTACACGGCCTGACTCCTAAAACTCAACACCTCGCTAACCTTAATTAGATATCTTAAATTTACGCCCCCAATCCTTACTCAAAGTCTGGTCTGAGAACACACAAAGCCGTGGACGCCTTGGGTGCCGCGAAGAGGTTCCCTCTGTAGCACTTGTGTTTCTCTTCTGACTTGAACGACTGAGTAAATAATAACTTTCTTAGTCTTTCGTTTTAACCATACACCTAAAAAATTTAACCCTATATCTAAAACTTAATTCTGAGCTTAACCCCTACACGGCCTGACTCCTAAAACTCAACACCTCGCTAACCTTAATTAGATATCTTAAATTTACGCCCCCAATCCTTACTCAAAGTCTGGTCTGAGAACACATAAAGCCGTGGACGCCTTGGGTGCCGCGAAGAGTTCTTCTCTGTAGCATTTGTGTTTCTCTTCTGACTGGAACAACTGAGTAAATAATAACTTTCTTAGACTCTTGTTTTAACCATACACCTAAATCCAATAATAAAACTTAAATTTCAACACTAGACCTAATTAATCTAGAACCTCACCCGCTTGATCGGGTAAGACGCCACCTTAAACAGCGGTTATAGAGATAGGATTAAGAGGAATTCCAAACCCATAAAAGCTTTCCACACCAGAAATAACCGCGGATTCTATAACAATACTTAACAAGCGCTGGCCCGTGCATTTCCCTCGTTCCCTCCATTAACCTCGCTTGGAGTAAATCCAGTCGTGAGTGAGGACCGTTGTATCATGTTCCACACCGGATCTGTGACCAGGTTAATTTGTATCTTTCCACACCTCTCCGGCCCTCCATCCCCTGTGGGGGTTCTGGAGGGTTGGGGAGGTGGCCGTATGAATGCCAATCCCGGCATCAAGGGAGGCCTGCCCAATCTGGTGGCCCTCCCACACGGCTTCTCAAAAAAACGCCCAACTCTCTGGTTCTGTACAATACGTTATTAATTTTAGTTCCTTCTCCTCCTCTGTGCCCCCGCAGAATCTCAAAATGTCTGGGGAGAACCAACAGTTCAAAAAGCTCGTCAGAGCGATGCACATATATCTCAAAATGCATCACCACCTGTCCAATGTCACCGTTTCGGATGGTACGATACCAGAACCACCCTCTCTCCGTCATTTCATGGGTGTTTTACACACAACGATAAAACCGGCCAACCCCAACGAAATAACAGAGCTTATGCTGTATGGAAATGCCAGGAACTGGCTCCACAATAGCTTACAAATCATGGAGGACCATTATCTAGAGAATTTGAAGAAAGCAGAAAAAGAGATTGCGGACTTGCCGTTAGATGACTGGAATGAAGCTTGGAAAGTGGCCATAAAATGGAATAGACGCAACTTGAAAAACATAAAAGAAACCACAATAGTTAACACCACGGAAAAGATTACAAAGTACATAGAGTCCCTGTTGTCCCACAACCCAAACCCAACAGCAAACGTAATGGCTGACCCAACGTCCGACCCCACAGAGTGTAACCCAAGCTGGGCCACAAACAACACTGCAACAGTCATGGTCCCAAGTTCCAATCCTAACCTGATCCCCAGAACCAAACCCAATTTGAGGATCCAAATCTTTCAGGCTCCAAGTCCCGAGGCTTTAACCACTCTACCCCCAACGATTGACAGGGAAACCTTAACCTGTCACTGCAACATTATGCCTAAATCTTAACCAAAAACACATATGTATTGTATCCCTGAATCTTACCCAACTACTAACCTTAACCTGTCACTGCAACATTATACCTAATCTTAACCAAAAACACATATGTATTGTATCCCTGAATCTAACCCAACTACTAACCTTAACCTGTCACTGCAACATTAAGCCTAATCTTAACCCTTAACTTAACCAACCCACATCAATAGGGTTTCTCACCTTGACCCTACACCTAAAAATTCAATCCTAAAATTAACCCAGTAGGGCCTGACTCTTAAAACTCAACACTATATGGTCTCTTCTGGTAATCCTACATCTAAAATTAACTCTAAATTTAACCTGAAAACGGTCTGACCTCCTAAAACTCAACACTATGACCAATTATTCTAGAAACTCACCATTTTGATCCGTTAAGTCGCCACCTTAAAAATTGATATGTAGATAGGATTAAGAGGAATTCTAAGCCCATAAAAGCTTTCCACACCAGAAATAACCACAAGTCTTGTGACAATGCTTAACAAGCGCCGGCCCGTGCATTTCCCTCGACTCCTCCTTTCAACCTCGCTTGGAGTAAATCTAAGTTTGGGGAGGATCGTTGTACATTGTCTAACACCTAACCCTAACCCTAACCCTAACCCTAACCCTAACCCTCATCTTAACCGGTCACTGATTCCAATTCCTAACCTTAACCTGTTACTGATTCAACAAAAAGTCCAACGTTTCACTTACTTTCTAACTTTAGGTATCCCTAAAGCTATTCTTAACTATAAACTATAAACTTAATCTGAAAACCCCCTTAAACTCAATATTATAATTAAATTTAACCTCTATCTGTACCAACCCGCTCCAAAATGGCTTATCTAAATAGACGTCAAGCCAAACCCAATTACAGACTCACTCGAAACACATAGGGATTGTATCCCTAAATCTAACCCAATTACTAACCTTAACCTGTCATTACAACATTATGCCTAAGCTTAACCAAAAACACATATGTGTTGTATCCCTGAATCTTACCCAACTACTAACCTTAACCTGTCACTGCAACATTATGCCTAATCTTAACCAAAAACACATATGTATTGTATCCCTGAATCTAACCCAACTACTAACCTTAACCTGTCACTGCAACATTATGCCTAAATCTTAACCAAAAACACATATGTATTGCATCCCTGAATCTAACCCAACTACTGACCTTAACCTGTCACTGGAACATTATGCCTAATCTTAACCAAAAACACATAAGTATTGTATCCCTGAATCTTACCCAACTACTAACCTTAACCTGTCACTGCAACATTATGCCTAAATCACTACCAAAAACACATATGTATTGTATCCCTGAATCTTACCCAATTACTAACCTTAACCTGTCACTGCAACATTATACCTAATCTTAACCAAAAACACATATGTATTGTATCCCTGAATCTACCCAACTACTAACCTTAACCTGTCACTGCAACATTATGCCTAATCTTAACCCTTAACTTAACCAACCCACAGCAATAGGGTTTCTCACCTTGACCCTATACCTAAAAATTCAATCCTAAAATTAACCCATTAGGGCCTGACTCTTAAAAATCAACACTATATGGTTTCTTCTTGTAATCCTACATCTAAATTTAACTCTAAATTTAACCTGAAAACGGTCTGACCTCCTAAAACTCAACACTATGACCAATTATTCTAGAAACTCACCATTTTGATCCGTTAAGTCGCCACCTTAAAAATTGATATGTAGATAGGATTAAGAGGAATTCTAAGCCCATAAAAGCTTTCCACACCAGAAATAACCACAAGTCTTGTGACAATGCTTAACAAGCGCCGGCCCGTGCATTTCCCTCGACTCCTCCTTCAACCTCGCTTGGAGTAAATCTAAGTTTGGGGAGGATCGTTGTACATTGTCTAACACCTAACCCGCCAGAGCCTATCGGACCAAGCCTGTTACAAAGACACAAGGTTGAAAAAATAAAAATTCCTTTCATCAAACCTCCTGAGGCTCCATTCCCCGCCTGGGGCAATGAGTTGTTGGAGGTCTAAAATTCTTAGATGCCGATCTTGGCACAGTGGTGAAAACAGCTCACTGTGGTGACTCTTCCCCACGTAATATTCCCCCCTAATCATGAGTCGACCCCTTTTCGTAACACCCTCAACCATCGCTTCTAAATCTAAAATGTAATGTCATTACATGCCCTTATCCTTAACTTAACCTTTTCATCACACCTCAAAATAATTTTTACATACAAAAATAACTAATCCTACTCCGCCCCCAATCCTCGCTCAGAGTTTGGTCTGAGAACACATAAAGCCGTGGACGCCTTGGGTGCCGCGAAGAGGTTCCCTCTGTAGCACTTGTGTTTCTCATCTGACTTGAACAACTGAGTCGATAATAACTTTCTTAGTCCTTCGCTTTAACCATACACCTAAAATTTAACCCTATATTTAAACTTAATTCTGAACTTAAGCCCTACACGGCCTGGCTCCTAAAACTCAACACCTCGCTAACCTTAACCTGATATCTTAAATTTACACCCCCAATCTTTGCTCAGAGTCTGGTCTGAGAACACATAAAGCCGTGGACGCCTTGGGTGCCGCGAAGAGTTCTTCTCTGTAGCACTTGTGTTTCTCTTCTGACTTGTACAACTGAGTAAATAATAACTTTCTTAGTCTTTCGTTTTAACCATACACCTAAAATTTAACCCTATATCTAAACTGAATTCTGAGCTTAAGCCCTACACGGCCTGACTCCTAAAACTCAACACCTCGCTAACCTTAACTGGATATCTTAAATTTACGCCCCCAATCTTTGCTCAGAGTCTGGTCTGAGAACACATAAAGCCGTGGACGCCTTGGGTGCCGCGAAGAGTTCTTCTCTGCAGCAATTGTGTTTCTCTTCTGACTGGAACAACTGAGTAAATAATAACTTTCTTAGACTCTTGTTTTAACCATACACCTAAAGCCAATAATAAAACTTAAATTTCAACACTAGACCTAATTAATCTAGAACCTCACCCGCTTGATCGGGTAAGACGCCACCTTAAACAGCGGTTATAGAGATAGGATTAAGAGGAATTCCAAATCCATAAAAGCTTTCCACACCAGAAATAACCGCGGATTCTATAACAATACTTAACAAACGCTGGCCCGTGCATTTCCCTCGTTCCCTCCATTAACCTCGCTTGGAGTAAATCCAGTCGTGAGTGAGGACCGTTGTATCATGTTCCACACCGGATCTGTGACCAGGTTGATTTGTATCTTTCCACACCTCTCCGGCCCTCCATCCCCTGTGGGGATTCTGGAGGGTTGGGGAGGTGGCCGTATGAATGCCAATCCCGGCATCAAGGGAGGCCTGCCCAGTCTGGTGGCCCTCCCACACGGCTTCTCAAAAACCCGCCCAACGCTCTAGTTCTATATAATACGTTTTTAGCTCTGTTTCATATCGGATCTGTTACCAGGTTAATTTGTATTTTTCCACACCTCTCCGGCCCTCCATCCCCTGTGGGGTTTCTGGAGGTTTGGGGAGGTGGCCGTATGAATGCCAATCCCGGCATCAAGGGAGGCCTGCCCAGTCTGGTGGCCCTCCCTCACGGCTTCTCAAAAACCCGCCCAACGCTCTAGTTCTATACAATATGTTATTAATTGTAGTTCCTTCTCCCCCTCTGTGCCCCCGCAGAATCTCAAAATGTCTGGGAATAACCAACATTTCAAAAAGCTCATCAGAGCAATGCACATTTATCTCAAAATGCATCACCACCTGTCCAATGTCACGGTTTCGGATGGTACGACACCAGAACCACCCTCTCTCCGTCGCTTCATGGGTGTTTTACACACAACTATAAAACCAGCTAACCCCAACCAAATAACAGAGCTTATGCTATATGGAAATGCCAGAAACTGGCTCCACAATAGCTTGCAAATCATGGAAGACCATTATCTGGAGAACTTGAAGAAAGCGGAAAAAGAGATTGCGGAATTGCCATTAGACGACTGGAGTGAAGCCTGGAAAATTGCCATAAAATGGAATAGGCGTAACTTGAAAAATATAAAAGAAACCACAATAGTCAACACTACGGAAAAGATCACAAAATACATAGAGTCTCTGTTGTCCCATAACCCAAACCCAACAGCAAACATACTGGCTGACCCAACATCTGACCCCGCAGAGTGTAACCCAAACGTGGCCATAAATATCACCCCAACGGTCAGGGTCCCTAGCTCCAGTCCTACCCTGACCCCCAAAACCAAACCCAACTTGAGGATTGAAATCTTCCAGGCTCCGAATCCCGAGACTTCAACCACTCTACCCCCAACGACCAACAGAGACCTAGAACGTATGTTTGATGAGGATCTGAGTGAGCCGCTAGGAGGGAGTTTTGAGGAGGCCGGTCCTGCCACGCTTTCGAGGGCTGCCCCTACCACACAAACTAGGGCTGCTCCTGCCACGCTACCTAGGTCCGTTCCTCAAAATGCGCTCCCCAAAACTCAACCCTCCAAACGGAGAAGTGTATCCCCCATGCAGAGGATAGAAAAAAGAACCAGAATAACCCAACCCCCAAACGATCCGAGGGAAAGGTCCCCAGACACCTCCGCCCCCCTATACGAGAGACATGAACATTACGGACAGAAATATCAGAATTTCACACTGGACCCTAGACGACCCATTCTCATCCTGGGAGATTCAAACCTAGATAGAATTCCGAAAATGGAGAACAACAAAATCCAGGTGGACTGCTACCCAGGGGCATTGCTGGCCCATGCCACCCACATTCTGAAGCACAAGACGGCGATATCTCCACAAACCCAAAAGGTCATTCTCTCCTTTGGTTTGAATAACAGAGATCAGAACAACTCGGCGCTTCTCGACAGCCAACTTTCTCGCCTCGTCGAAGCAGCCCAAATAGTTTTCCCAAATGCCCTTATTAGAATACCGGAAATAAATTACAGTCATGGTCTCAGTCCCGAATTCAGGAGTAACCTGGATAACTTAAATATCTTAATTAGGAGAACGGGGCTCGGCCTCCCACCACTACCCAGTGAGGTCTTTAGTACGACCTGGGACAAAATCCATTGGTCCTCAACAACTGGAAAAGCCATGGTGCAACATTGGTTTTCCTTTTTGGACTAAAAGCGAACTTGCTATAGGAATTAAAAACCAACTAGTCACTTCCTTTTCACAACAAAAAAAAAAAAAAAAAAAAAAAAAAAAAAAAAAAAAAAAAAAGTAGTATAATAAGGTTGATGATGAAAGGGAAATTTTGAAGGCAATTTTGCCTTCTCCAAACAACCCTTCCTGAAAACCCAAAAGAATCTGTACATTGTACCTTAAGGAGAACATATCTTTACCACCATCAATAGGTGATATTTAATACTCGCTGTGGTGACTCTTCCCCACTTAATATCCCCCCCCTAGTCTATTAGGAGAGCTTATATCAACGTCAGGCCGGAAACTCACAGGGACGCCACCCCTTCACCTCTTCGCTCCTCTTAAAACCGCGTTAGACCAAAACCTCAAACCCTCTAACACTATAAATACGTATCCTTCCTAATTCGGAATCCCAGCGCGGGCAAGGCCAATCCAGATATCGGAAGAGACCTATCCAATCTATTGGCCCTCCCTCATGACATCTCTTCATAAAAATCGTCAAATAGATAGATAGATAGATAGATACTTTATTGATCCCTAGGGAAATCATATATATAAAAAAATACTCTGATCTAGACAACAGGGGTCTCTTCCAGCTAATTTTTTTTCCCCTTTGTGTTCTTCGCAGAATTTCAAAATGACACTTGAGGATAACGGAAAATTCAAAAAGCTCATTGGAGCAATGTATTTTTACCTAAAAACACATCACCACCTAGCTGAAGGTACCACCGCTGACAACACAATACGGGAACCGTTCCCTATCCGACAAATCCTGGGAACCGCACAAACAACCACTAAACCGGCCAGCCCCAATAGGACCACGAACCATGAGCTATATAGGGATATGGTGATTTGTCCTGAGGACATCGCACAGAGTGGAAAAAACCACCACTTAGCGAACATAAAGAAAGCAGAATTAGGTATCGCGAACTCTCTCTTGATGGACTGGAAGAAGGCCTGGGGGATAGCCACCCATTGGAATAGACGCGATTTAAAAAACATAAAAGAGATAACAATTCAGAACACCACAGAACAAGTCACAAGACTCATTGAGACCCTATTAGCCCAGAAACCAAACCTGGACACAACTAACTCCACCGAAAGCATTACGATCCATAACCGCGTCCTCAAGCGCAAAGCCGCACCTCCCACCCCCAGAGACCCAAAAAGAAATAGAATTACAACCCCGGTCGAAATACTACAGCCACCCAACGACCCGGAACGCAGTAACCCCAGTGCGCCCACCCATTTATTCACAAGACATGAACACCTTGGGCTAAAATACCAAAACTTCTCTCTAGAACCAAGACGACCCTTTCTTATCTTGGGTTCTTCAAATGTGAGCAGACTTCCAATGATAAATGACAATAGGATCCAAGTTGATAGCTATCCAGGGGCATTATTTGCACATGCTACCCACATGTTCAAACACAAGACTCCTCTGACCCCACAAGTTCAAAAGGTTATTCTCTCCTTTGGCCTCAACAACAGGGACCATGGAAACCCGTCTCTCCTGAGAAACCAACTGTCTCGCATGATAGGAGCCGCCAAAACCGTCTTCCCGAATGCCATAATCAGGATACCCGTCATCAACTTTAGTCGCAATCTTACGACCAATACGAAAAACAATCTAGAAAGACTAAACCTCCTGATCAGGGAAACGGGAATTAGCATCCCCCCACTGCCCAGACAAAAGTTCAGCACAACCGGGGATAACATCCATTGGACCCCAGCTATGGGTTATGCCATGATAGAACACTGGCTTCCCCTACTTAACATCAGTATTGAAAAACCTACTCTGGTACCGATTACGAATCAAACACAGAGTCAATTTGAAGAAAAAACGGTTGTAAACCTATCAGAAACGCACCGCCTAACCCCAGCCCAAACACAGCTTCTCCGGAGGGGGCTATCTTTCATCCCCACATGTACAATTGCGAAAACCAAAAAAGCCGATATCATGACCAGCGTAACAACTTATCACCGGAAACTAAAACTAGCCGCATTTTTCGGACCCTCAGAAAAAGTTGATAGACTACCCTTTATGCCCAAATCGGACTGGGAACCCTCTTGGGATAAAATACCTAACCAGATCCAAGATCTCATAAAACATGACCTAGATTCACTAAGGGATTTCGTGATACCGGCAGAAACGTATACCCCCAACCTAACACAAACGGAAACAGAGGCCATAAAACAACTCTCACATAACGGAAACTTAATAATAAAACCGGCGGATAAAGGCAGTGCAGTGGTGATAATGGACAGAACCCATTACATCAAAGAGGCACTACGCCAATTAGATGATGGTAATTTCTACCGCCCCCTGGAAGCGCCTATCTTTACGGATTCGATCCCTATTATCAACTCCATCATCAACGATTTACGAAAAAGAGGTTTTATTAACAGAAAGCAGGCCATATATCTCAAAGGGGACTCCACACCCAGACAGAGACATTTTTATCTACTACCAAAAATACACAAACCCAGCAGCGCCTGGCCATCCCCTTTCATGCCCCCTGGTAGACCCATTGTTTCGGATTGCAGCAGCGAAAGCTACAGAATCGCAGAGTTCATAGACTACTTCCTAAACCCGATCTCAATGACACACCAGAGTTATCTGAAAGACACGTACGACTTCATTTCCAGGGTCAAAAAGATCAGGTTGAAGGACGATGCTTTTTTGTTTTCCATTGACATCGACAGCTTATACACCAACATTGAAACCAATCTCGGTCTCCGAGCGGTCAAAAACAGCTTTGAGAAACACCCTCAAGCAGACAGACCGGAGGACGCTTTACTAAAACTACTCACTCTGAGCCTAGAAAGAAACGACTTTGATTTCAACGGGAAAGCTTACCTACAGACCAAGGGCACGGCTATGGGCAAGAAATTTGCCCCCGCCTACGCGAACATTTATATGGCAGAATGGGAAGAGACAATTCTCCCCCAATGTACAAAAAAACCAGACTGCTACTATAGATACTTGGACGACATCTGGGGTACTTGGTCCTACTCCCAGGAGGATTTCCAGGAATTCATAGACAAATTAAATGACCATCACGAGTCAATTAAGGTTAAATACTGCCTGGATCAAGTCAAAATAGATTTCCTCGACACCACCACCTTTAAAGGACCTGACTTCCCTTGCACAAAAACACTCGACATCAAAGTGTTTTTTAAGGAAACGGATACCCACGCCCTCTTACACAAAAGTAGCTTTCACCCCGCACACACATTTCGCGGCATCATTAAATCACAACTGCTGAGATTCCATAGGATATGCACAAGATCGGAGGACTTTGAAACGGCGACAAAAACCCTTTTCGGTGCTCTACGAAATCGAGGATACTCACGATCGTTCTTACGAAATATCCGAAAGGAGTGGGAAACAAAACTACTAGAGAACAATGCCACTGCCCTAAACACGGAAAATGGGGACACTGCCTCAGAAACAGAGGAAAAGGACATCATCCCTCTCATTCTCCCCTTCTCAGACTTAGCTAAAACCTGCGGGAGAAAAATCAAAATGAACTTCACAGAGATAGGCACTGACTACCATGATACGCTTAGAATAATGCCATCATACAAAAGACACAAGAATCTCAAAGATCTCTTGGTCAGGAGTAAACTCTCTAACCCCAACAAATTTCACAGCACCGTCTCGGGTTCCAGAACCACAAAGAATTACCAGACGGAAGAGACGTTTCGTATACCTCAAGTCCCACTTAACCGTGCTAATTGCGTCTACCTGGTGACCTGCAAAAAATGCAAAATGCAATATGTAGGTCAAACCAAGAACTCAATCAGAACCCGCATGACCACCCACCGTTACAATATTAGACAGAAATGCAAGGAACACACGCATTTGGTAGCGCATTTCCGGAGACACGGAGCGGAAAAAATGGAAGTGATTTGCTTAGAACACAACCCCAATTGGTCGGAAAACGAAAGAAAATACAGAGAGAGGCAATGGATTCGCAAACTGAACTCAAAATTTCCATTTGGACTGAATGAAAAGTACAATTAATTTAACCAAAAAAGACAAGAAGACTAACACGTCACCAATATTAGCATCATTGAGATATATATATTTTAAAAAAATTGAATAATTGGGTCTACCTGGTGACCTGCAAAAAATGCAAAATGCAATAGGTAGGTCAAACCAAGAACTCAATCAGAACCCGCATGACCTAGGTTTTTTGTATCTAAAAAATTGCTCTTAACTCACCTTATAATTCCTATCAATTAATACTATCAATGTGACAGCCGTACACTTTGGACAGATGTGTTTCTTATCCTGCTTGTTGATCGGAAGACCGGTGTCGCAACGATACACTCTGGGCTCTTATTTATCTATTTCCAGTTTAGCTAGTCACTGTACAGCACTTTAGTCATTTTTACACTGCTGTGAATGTACTGTATTATCAATAAAAAGGATTGACTCACTTTTTTTCTATAAAGGTACAAATTAATCCTATCTGATTTCCACTTCCTTGTTGGGAGAAGGTGGAGAAATCTGGTGAAGGCCCACGGGAGTTTGATTTGGAGCGCCTACGCCATGGGACAAACAAATCTCATCTGATAAAACCAATACGCTGACTCCTTGAGCCTCTTATTTGACACGTCGGATTCACAGGATTCACTCATACGCATTACATAAACAAAAACAAACAATGAAAAGACCCACTGGTTGATTTGGAACGCCTAAGCCATGGTGCAAACAAATCTCATCTGGTAAAACCAATATGCTGACTGTTTGAGCATTTTATTTAGCGCATCTGATTTACAGGATTCACCCGATACGCATTACATAAGCAAAAACAAACAATGACAACAAATGGAAACATAGAAGGACAATATATTCTAAAAAACATCTAATAGACAAAGAGTATAGTAAAAAATAAACATCATGACTAAAATTAAAGAACAGTTACAGGACTAAAGACTAAAGCCCATTATGTATTTATAGTTTAATTTAAAGCATTGATCCAAGAATACAAACAAATCCCATTCTATCCTTAACCTCCTTCTAGGATAAGGTGGAGGAATTGAACAAAAGCCTACTGGGATTTAATTTACAACACCTACGCTAAAACACAAATAAATCCCATCTGATTTTTAAACCTTCCTCTCTGAGTCAGGTGAAAATGGCAATCTGGTGCGTTTTCATTGTCCACTAGAGGGCACCATCATAATAACATTGCAGTTTATTCTCTATCAATGGAATTTAACAGGTGAAAGCACAAATACGCTTATATCTTTGGAACCGTAATAGATAAAAACTCGGGGTCTTTTACATTGAAAAGAGCTGATTTTCCTCATGTAAACCGACTGATTTTGCAACCTTAATAATCCCGAATCAGCAAACCAAAGACGAAATTGTAAACCGGAAGTTTAACAAACCTCAGAACCAGGAAGTGAGTGAGAGACCAACCTAACCACGTTTGTGCCTTCGTATCTCGGGAACCACAAAAGCTACAAACTTCTAGTTTTCTGCATTAAAAAGAACATCTTCTCTACTTGTAAACACACTAAGAGAACAATCGTTACAATCTCACAACGACGGATCGAAGACGAAGTTCAAAATGTAGGTAATATGAAAAAGTGGTAAACATTAAGCACAAACAACCCCCCATATCTCGAGAACCAAAAGGGTTAGAAACTTCTAGTTTTTTGCATTGTAAAGAGCACAGTCTCTACTATTAAACTGACTAGGTCAGCAACCCCAACAACCGTTTTTCTGAAATCGCGATTTTCCAATCTTAAGATGCAGTTGAAATTAAGGACATAAAAAAGCTTATATCTCTGGAACGGTAACAGTTAAAAACTTCCGGTTTTTTACGTTATAAAGAGCACAATCTCTACTATTAAACTAATTAGGATATCAACCCCAGTAGCCATGTTTTGAGATCGCTATTATTCCACCCTTAAAGTGATAATTACATTAAACAATGACCTCCCTACTCCTGAATCGTTAGCCTCCTTTGCACCTCATCGGCACTAATCTGGACAACATTAACCAGCACCATTTATCCCAATTCCAGGTCAACAACTCTTACTCCCAGCTAACGCAACCGGCGATTACCCTACCCTATTCAAACCACTCTCAACTTATGGAACAATAAAAATAGAGAAGCTGGATCATATGCTTTATCTATCAAACATTCTGTATCCTTTAATAGGAGCCTCAAAACATTCAAAATGTTCTGCTTAGCCCCTCATTGGGGTTGGTGCACAATACCATTCACGGGCCCCCCATAAAAGACAAACAGCACTATCATGATTTAAAACCAACTCCACAGGTTCTACTATGGTTCTACTCAGCCTTTACTGCGAATTTTCACTCCATTTTTGTCGTAATAGGTTAACCCAATTGGACAGGGGACACACGCTAAGGACTGATCATCCTATAGCGAGGCCGCCTCAGATGAGGGTGTATAGTGACTAAAGGCCTGAAACATCCGATGATTCTGAGGAGCACTACTGAAGATGTGTCCTACAAAACATTTCACAGTCTGGTGGGGCCTCCCACTTAGTTTCTGTGAAAATAGGACTTTTCAAAGAAATACAGTCGGACTCTTTCATCTTTATTTATACAAGGTTTATACAAAATCAAAAAACAATTCCGTATGAAAAATCTTTGAAGTTGAGAACTTCTTAAATGACATATCAAAATCAACTCCAGACTCACTCCGAGCACATAGTGTCTATATTCCTGAACCTAATCCAATTCCTCATCTTAACCGGTCACTGATTCCAATTCCTAACCTTAACCTGTTACTGATTCAACAAAAAGTCCAACGTTTCACTTACTTTCTAACTTTAGGTATCCCTAAAGCTATTCTTAACTATAAACTATAAACTTAATCTGAAAACCCCCTTAAACTCAATATTATAATTAAATTTAACCTCTATCTGTACCAACCCGCTCCAAAATGGCTTATCTAAATAGACGTCAAGCCAAACCCAATTACAGACTCACTCGAAACACATAGGGATTGTATCCCTAAATCTAACCCAATTACTAACCTTAACCTGTCATTACAACATTATGCCTAAGCTTAACCAAAAACACATATGTGTTGTATCCCTGAATCTTACCCAACTACTAACCTTAACCTGTCACTGCAACATTATGCCTAATCTTAACCAAAAACACATATGTATTGTATCCCTGAATCTAACCC
Organism: Alosa pseudoharengus; assembly: GCF_046254945.1. NCBI lineage: Eukaryota > Metazoa > Chordata > Actinopteri > Clupeiformes > Clupeidae > Alosa > Alosa pseudoharengus. Next base: position 40,572,685 of record NW_027468598.1, on the reverse strand, counting down.
AACTACTAACCTTAACCTGTCACTGCAACATTATGCCTAAATCTTAACCAAAAACACATATGTATTGCATCCCTGAATCTAACCCAACTACTGACCTTAACCTGTCACTGGAACATTATGCCTAATCTTAACCAAAAACACATAAGTATTGTATCCCTGAATCTTACCCAACTACTAACCTTAACCTGTCACTGCAACATTATGCCTAAATCACTACCAAAAACACATATGTATTGTATCCCTGAATCTTACCCAATTACTAACCTTAACCTGTCACTGCAACATTATACCTAATCTTAACCAAAAACACATATGTATTGTATCCCTGAATCTACCCAACTACTAACCTTAACCTGTCACTGCAACATTATGCCTAATCTTAACCCTTAACTTAACCAACCCACAGCAATAGGGTTTCTCACCTTGACCCTATACCTAAAAATTCAATCCTAAAATTAACCCATTAGGGCCTGACTCTTAAAAATCAACACTATATGGTTTCTTCTTGTAATCCTACATCTAAATTTAACTCTAAATTTAACCTGAAAACGGTCTGACCTCCTAAAACTCAACACTATGACCAATTATTCTAGAAACTCACCATTTTGATCCGTTAAGTCGCCACCTTAAAAATTGATATGTAGATAGGATTAAGAGGAATTCTAAGCCCATAAAAGCTTTCCACACCAGAAATAACCACAAGTCTTGTGACAATGCTTAACAAGCGCCGGCCCGTGCATTTCCCTCGACTCCTCCTTCAACCTCGCTTGGAGTAAATCTAAGTTTGGGGAGGATCGTTGTACATTGTCTAACACCTAACCCGCCAGAGCCTATCGGACCAAGCCTGTTACAAAGACACAAGGTTGAAAAAATAAAAATTCCTTTCATCAAACCTCCTGAGGCTCCATTCCCCGCCTGGGGCAATGAGTTGTTGGAGGTCTAAAATTCTTAGATGCCGATCTTGGCACAGTGGTGAAAACAGCTCACTGTGGTGACTCTTCCCCACGTAATATTCCCCCCTAATCATGAGTCGACCCCTTTTCGTAACACCCTCAACCATCGCTTCTAAATCTAAAATGTAATGTCATTACATGCCCTTATCCTTAACTTAACCTTTTCATCACACCTCAAAATAATTTTTACATACAAAAATAACTAATCCTACTCCGCCCCCAATCCTCGCTCAGAGTTTGGTCTGAGAACACATAAAGCCGTGGACGCCTTGGGTGCCGCGAAGAGGTTCCCTCTGTAGCACTTGTGTTTCTCATCTGACTTGAACAACTGAGTCGATAATAACTTTCTTAGTCCTTCGCTTTAACCATACACCTAAAATTTAACCCTATATTTAAACTTAATTCTGAACTTAAGCCCTACACGGCCTGGCTCCTAAAACTCAACACCTCGCTAACCTTAACCTGATATCTTAAATTTACACCCCCAATCTTTGCTCAGAGTCTGGTCTGAGAACACATAAAGCCGTGGACGCCTTGGGTGCCGCGAAGAGTTCTTCTCTGTAGCACTTGTGTTTCTCTTCTGACTTGTACAACTGAGTAAATAATAACTTTCTTAGTCTTTCGTTTTAACCATACACCTAAAATTTAACCCTATATCTAAACTGAATTCTGAGCTTAAGCCCTACACGGCCTGACTCCTAAAACTCAACACCTCGCTAACCTTAACTGGATATCTTAAATTTACGCCCCCAATCTTTGCTCAGAGTCTGGTCTGAGAACACATAAAGCCGTGGACGCCTTGGGTGCCGCGAAGAGTTCTTCTCTGCAGCAATTGTGTTTCTCTTCTGACTGGAACAACTGAGTAAATAATAACTTTCTTAGACTCTTGTTTTAACCATACACCTAAAGCCAATAATAAAACTTAAATTTCAACACTAGACCTAATTAATCTAGAACCTCACCCGCTTGATCGGGTAAGACGCCACCTTAAACAGCGGTTATAGAGATAGGATTAAGAGGAATTCCAAATCCATAAAAGCTTTCCACACCAGAAATAACCGCGGATTCTATAACAATACTTAACAAACGCTGGCCCGTGCATTTCCCTCGTTCCCTCCATTAACCTCGCTTGGAGTAAATCCAGTCGTGAGTGAGGACCGTTGTATCATGTTCCACACCGGATCTGTGACCAGGTTGATTTGTATCTTTCCACACCTCTCCGGCCCTCCATCCCCTGTGGGGATTCTGGAGGGTTGGGGAGGTGGCCGTATGAATGCCAATCCCGGCATCAAGGGAGGCCTGCCCAGTCTGGTGGCCCTCCCACACGGCTTCTCAAAAACCCGCCCAACGCTCTAGTTCTATATAATACGTTTTTAGCTCTGTTTCATATCGGATCTGTTACCAGGTTAATTTGTATTTTTCCACACCTCTCCGGCCCTCCATCCCCTGTGGGGTTTCTGGAGGTTTGGGGAGGTGGCCGTATGAATGCCAATCCCGGCATCAAGGGAGGCCTGCCCAGTCTGGTGGCCCTCCCTCACGGCTTCTCAAAAACCCGCCCAACGCTCTAGTTCTATACAATATGTTATTAATTGTAGTTCCTTCTCCCCCTCTGTGCCCCCGCAGAATCTCAAAATGTCTGGGAATAACCAACATTTCAAAAAGCTCATCAGAGCAATGCACATTTATCTCAAAATGCATCACCACCTGTCCAATGTCACGGTTTCGGATGGTACGACACCAGAACCACCCTCTCTCCGTCGCTTCATGGGTGTTTTACACACAACTATAAAACCAGCTAACCCCAACCAAATAACAGAGCTTATGCTATATGGAAATGCCAGAAACTGGCTCCACAATAGCTTGCAAATCATGGAAGACCATTATCTGGAGAACTTGAAGAAAGCGGAAAAAGAGATTGCGGAATTGCCATTAGACGACTGGAGTGAAGCCTGGAAAATTGCCATAAAATGGAATAGGCGTAACTTGAAAAATATAAAAGAAACCACAATAGTCAACACTACGGAAAAGATCACAAAATACATAGAGTCTCTGTTGTCCCATAACCCAAACCCAACAGCAAACATACTGGCTGACCCAACATCTGACCCCGCAGAGTGTAACCCAAACGTGGCCATAAATATCACCCCAACGGTCAGGGTCCCTAGCTCCAGTCCTACCCTGACCCCCAAAACCAAACCCAACTTGAGGATTGAAATCTTCCAGGCTCCGAATCCCGAGACTTCAACCACTCTACCCCCAACGACCAACAGAGACCTAGAACGTATGTTTGATGAGGATCTGAGTGAGCCGCTAGGAGGGAGTTTTGAGGAGGCCGGTCCTGCCACGCTTTCGAGGGCTGCCCCTACCACACAAACTAGGGCTGCTCCTGCCACGCTACCTAGGTCCGTTCCTCAAAATGCGCTCCCCAAAACTCAACCCTCCAAACGGAGAAGTGTATCCCCCATGCAGAGGATAGAAAAAAGAACCAGAATAACCCAACCCCCAAACGATCCGAGGGAAAGGTCCCCAGACACCTCCGCCCCCCTATACGAGAGACATGAACATTACGGACAGAAATATCAGAATTTCACACTGGACCCTAGACGACCCATTCTCATCCTGGGAGATTCAAACCTAGATAGAATTCCGAAAATGGAGAACAACAAAATCCAGGTGGACTGCTACCCAGGGGCATTGCTGGCCCATGCCACCCACATTCTGAAGCACAAGACGGCGATATCTCCACAAACCCAAAAGGTCATTCTCTCCTTTGGTTTGAATAACAGAGATCAGAACAACTCGGCGCTTCTCGACAGCCAACTTTCTCGCCTCGTCGAAGCAGCCCAAATAGTTTTCCCAAATGCCCTTATTAGAATACCGGAAATAAATTACAGTCATGGTCTCAGTCCCGAATTCAGGAGTAACCTGGATAACTTAAATATCTTAATTAGGAGAACGGGGCTCGGCCTCCCACCACTACCCAGTGAGGTCTTTAGTACGACCTGGGACAAAATCCATTGGTCCTCAACAACTGGAAAAGCCATGGTGCAACATTGGTTTTCCTTTTTGGACTAAAAGCGAACTTGCTATAGGAATTAAAAACCAACTAGTCACTTCCTTTTCACAACAAAAAAAAAAAAAAAAAAAAAAAAAAAAAAAAAAAAAAGTAGTATAATAAGGTTGATGATGAAAGGGAAATTTTGAAGGCAATTTTGCCTTCTCCAAACAACCCTTCCTGAAAACCCAAAAGAATCTGTACATTGTACCTTAAGGAGAACATATCTTTACCACCATCAATAGGTGATATTTAATACTCGCTGTGGTGACTCTTCCCCACTTAATATCCCCCCCCTAGTCTATTAGGAGAGCTTATATCAACGTCAGGCCGGAAACTCACAGGGACGCCACCCCTTCACCTCTTCGCTCCTCTTAAAACCGCGTTAGACCAAAACCTCAAACCCTCTAACACTATAAATACGTATCCTTCCTAATTCGGAATCCCAGCGCGGGCAAGGCCAATCCAGATATCGGAAGAGACCTATCCAATCTATTGGCCCTCCCTCATGACATCTCTTCATAAAAATCGTCAAATAGATAGATAGATAGATAGATACTTTATTGATCCCTAGGGAAATCATATATATAAAAAAATACTCTGATCTAGACAACAGGGGTCTCTTCCAGCTAATTTTTTTTCCCCTTTGTGTTCTTCGCAGAATTTCAAAATGACACTTGAGGATAACGGAAAATTCAAAAAGCTCATTGGAGCAATGTATTTTTACCTAAAAACACATCACCACCTAGCTGAAGGTACCACCGCTGACAACACAATACGGGAACCGTTCCCTATCCGACAAATCCTGGGAACCGCACAAACAACCACTAAACCGGCCAGCCCCAATAGGACCACGAACCATGAGCTATATAGGGATATGGTGATTTGTCCTGAGGACATCGCACAGAGTGGAAAAAACCACCACTTAGCGAACATAAAGAAAGCAGAATTAGGTATCGCGAACTCTCTCTTGATGGACTGGAAGAAGGCCTGGGGGATAGCCACCCATTGGAATAGACGCGATTTAAAAAACATAAAAGAGATAACAATTCAGAACACCACAGAACAAGTCACAAGACTCATTGAGACCCTATTAGCCCAGAAACCAAACCTGGACACAACTAACTCCACCGAAAGCATTACGATCCATAACCGCGTCCTCAAGCGCAAAGCCGCACCTCCCACCCCCAGAGACCCAAAAAGAAATAGAATTACAACCCCGGTCGAAATACTACAGCCACCCAACGACCCGGAACGCAGTAACCCCAGTGCGCCCACCCATTTATTCACAAGACATGAACACCTTGGGCTAAAATACCAAAACTTCTCTCTAGAACCAAGACGACCCTTTCTTATCTTGGGTTCTTCAAATGTGAGCAGACTTCCAATGATAAATGACAATAGGATCCAAGTTGATAGCTATCCAGGGGCATTATTTGCACATGCTACCCACATGTTCAAACACAAGACTCCTCTGACCCCACAAGTTCAAAAGGTTATTCTCTCCTTTGGCCTCAACAACAGGGACCAGGGAAACCCGTCTCTCCTGAGAAACCAACTGTCTCGCATGATAGGAGCCGCCAAAACCGTCTTCCCGAATGCCATAATCAGGATACCCGTCATCAACTTTAGTCGCAATCTTACGACCAATACGAAAAACAATCTAGAAAGACTAAACCTCCTGATCAGGGAAACGGGAATTAGCATCCCCCCACTGCCCAGACAAAAGTTCAGCACAACCGGGGATAACATCCATTGGACCCCAGCTATGGGTTATGCCATGATAGAACACTGGCTTCCCCTACTTAACATCAGTATTGAAAAACCTACTCTGGTACCGATTACGAATCAAACACAGAGTCAATTTGAAGAAAAAACGGTTGTAAACCTATCAGAAACGCACCGCCTAACCCCAGCCCAAACACAGCTTCTCCGGAGGGGGCTATCTTTCATCCCCACATGTACAATTGCGAAAACCAAAAAAGCCGATATCATGACCAGCGTAACAACTTATCACCGGAAACTAAAACTAGCCGCATTTTTCGGACCCTCAGAAAAAGTTGATAGACTACCCTTTATGCCCAAATCGGACTGGGAACCCTCTTGGGATAAAATACCTAACCAGATCCAAGATCTCATAAAACATGACCTAGATTCACTAAGGGATTTCGTGATACCGGCAGAAACGTATACCCCCAACCTAACACAAACGGAAACAGAGGCCATAAAACAACTCTCACATAACGGAAACTTAATAATAAAACCGGCGGATAAAGGCAGTGCAGTGGTGATAATGGACAGAACCCATTACATCAAAGAGGCACTACGCCAATTAGATGATGGTAATTTCTACCGCCCCCTGGAAGCGCCTATCTTTACGGATTCGATCCCTATTATCAACTCCATCATCAACGATTTACGAAAAAGAGGTTTTATTAACAGAAAGCAGGCCATATATCTCAAAGGGGACTCCACACCCAGACAGAGACATTTTTATCTACTACCAAAAATACACAAACCCAGCAGCGCCTGGCCATCCCCTTTCATGCCCCCTGGTAGACCCATTGTTTCGGATTGCAGCAGCGAAAGCTACAGAATCGCAGAGTTCATAGACTACTTCCTAAACCCGATCTCAATGACACACCAGAGTTATCTGAAAGACACGTACGACTTCATTTCCAGGGTCAAAAAGATCAGGTTGAAGGACGATGCTTTTTTGTTTTCCATTGACATCGACAGCTTATACACCAACATTGAAACCAATCTCGGTCTCCGAGCGGTCAAAAACAGCTTTGAGAAACACCCTCAAGCAGACAGACCGGAGGACGCTTTACTAAAACTACTCACTCTGAGCCTAGAAAGAAACGACTTTGATTTCAACGGGAAAGCTTACCTACAGACCAAGGGCACGGCTATGGGCAAGAAATTTGCCCCCGCCTACGCGAACATTTATATGGCAGAATGGGAAGAGACAATTCTCCCCCAATGTACAAAAAAACCAGACTGCTACTATAGATACTTGGACGACATCTGGGGTACTTGGTCCTACTCCCAGGAGGATTTCCAGGAATTCATAGACAAATTAAATGACCATCACGAGTCAATTAAGGTTAAATACTGCCTGGATCAAGTCAAAATAGATTTCCTCGACACCACCACCTTTAAAGGACCTGACTTCCCTTGCACAAAAACACTCGACATCAAAGTGTTTTTTAAGGAAACGGATACCCACGCCCTCTTACACAAAAGTAGCTTTCACCCCGCACACACATTTCGCGGCATCATTAAATCACAACTGCTGAGATTCCATAGGATATGCACAAGATCGGAGGACTTTGAAACGGCGACAAAAACCCTTTTCGGTGCTCTACGAAATCGAGGATACTCACGATCGTTCTTACGAAATATCCGAAAGGAGTGGGAAACAAAACTACTAGAGAACAATGCCACTGCCCTAAACACGGAAAATGGGGACACTGCCTCAGAAACAGAGGAAAAGGACATCATCCCTCTCATTCTCCCCTTCTCAGACTTAGCTAAAACCTGCGGGAGAAAAATCAAAATGAACTTCACAGAGATAGGCACTGACTACCATGATACGCTTAGAATAATGCCATCATACAAAAGACACAAGAATCTCAAAGATCTCTTGGTCAGGAGTAAACTCTCTAACCCCAACAAATTTCACAGCACCGTCTCGGGTTCCAGAACCACAAAGAATTACCAGACGGAAGAGACGTTTCGTATACCTCAAGTCCCACTTAACCGTGCTAATTGCGTCTACCTGGTGACCTGCAAAAAATGCAAAATGCAATATGTAGGTCAAACCAAGAACTCAATCAGAACCCGCATGACCACCCACCGTTACAATATTAGACAGAAATGCAAGGAACACACGCATTTGGTAGCGCATTTCCGGAGACACGGAGCGGAAAAAATGGAAGTGATTTGCTTAGAACACAACCCCAATTGGTCGGAAAACGAAAGAAAATACAGAGAGAGGCAATGGATTCGCAAACTGAACTCAAAATTTCCATTTGGACTGAATGAAAAGTACAATTAATTTAACCAAAAAAGACAAGAAGACTAACACGTCACCAATATTAGCATCATTGAGATATATATATTTTAAAAAAATTGAATAATTGGGTCTACCTGGTGACCTGCAAAAAATGCAAAATGCAATAGGTAGGTCAAACCAAGAACTCAATCAGAACCCGCATGACCTAGGTTTTTTGTATCTAAAAAATTGCTCTTAACTCACCTTATAATTCCTATCAATTAATACTATCAATGTGACAGCCGTACACTTTGGACAGATGTGTTTCTTATCCTGCTTGTTGATCGGAAGACCGGTGTCGCAACGATACACTCTGGGCTCTTATTTATCTATTTCCAGTTTAGCTAGTCACTGTACAGCACTTTAGTCATTTTTACACTGCTGTGAATGTACTGTATTATCAATAAAAAGGATTGACTCACTTTTTTTCTATAAAGGTACAAATTAATCCTATCTGATTTCCACTTCCTTGTTGGGAGAAGGTGGAGAAATCTGGTGAAGGCCCACGGGAGTTTGATTTGGAGCGCCTACGCCATGGGACAAACAAATCTCATCTGATAAAACCAATACGCTGACTCCTTGAGCCTCTTATTTGACACGTCGGATTCACAGGATTCACTCATACGCATTACATAAACAAAAACAAACAATGAAAAGACCCACTGGTTGATTTGGAACGCCTAAGCCATGGTGCAAACAAATCTCATCTGGTAAAACCAATATGCTGACTGTTTGAGCATTTTATTTAGCGCATCTGATTTACAGGATTCACCCGATACGCATTACATAAGCAAAAACAAACAATGACAACAAATGGAAACATAGAAGGACAATATATTCTAAAAAACATCTAATAGACAAAGAGTATAGTAAAAAATAAACATCATGACTAAAATTAAAGAACAGTTACAGGACTAAAGACTAAAGCCCATTATGTATTTATAGTTTAATTTAAAGCATTGATCCAAGAATACAAACAAATCCCATTCTATCCTTAACCTCCTTCTAGGATAAGGTGGAGGAATTGAACAAAAGCCTACTGGGATTTAATTTACAACACCTACGCTAAAACACAAATAAATCCCATCTGATTTTTAAACCTTCCTCTCTGAGTCAGGTGAAAATGGCAATCTGGTGCGTTTTCATTGTCCACTAGAGGGCACCATCATAATAACATTGCAGTTTATTCTCTATCAATGGAATTTAACAGGTGAAAGCACAAATACGCTTATATCTTTGGAACCGTAATAGATAAAAACTCGGGGTCTTTTACATTGAAAAGAGCTGATTTTCCTCATGTAAACCGACTGATTTTGCAACCTTAATAATCCCGAATCAGCAAACCAAAGACGAAATTGTAAACCGGAAGTTTAACAAACCTCAGAACCAGGAAGTGAGTGAGAGACCAACCTAACCACGTTTGTGCCTTCGTATCTCGGGAACCACAAAAGCTACAAACTTCTAGTTTTCTGCATTAAAAAGAACATCTTCTCTACTTGTAAACACACTAAGAGAACAATCGTTACAATCTCACAACGACGGATCGAAGACGAAGTTCAAAATGTAGGTAATATGAAAAAGTGGTAAACATTAAGCACAAACAACCCCCCATATCTCGAGAACCAAAAGGGTTAGAAACTTCTAGTTTTTTGCATTGTAAAGAGCACAGTCTCTACTATTAAACTGACTAGGTCAGCAACCCCAACAACCGTTTTTCTGAAATCGCGATTTTCCAATCTTAAGATGCAGTTGAAATTAAGGACATAAAAAAGCTTATATCTCTGGAACGGTAACAGTTAAAAACTTCCGGTTTTTTACGTTATAAAGAGCACAATCTCTACTATTAAACTAATTAGGATATCAACCCCAGTAGCCATGTTTTGAGATCGCTATTATTCCACCCTTAAAGTGATAATTACATTAAACAATGACCTCCCTACTCCTGAATCGTTAGCCTCCTTTGCACCTCATCGGCACTAATCTGGACAACATTAACCAGCACCATTTATCCCAATTCCAGGTCAACAACTCTTACTCCCAGCTAACGCAACCGGCGATTACCCTACCCTATTCAAACCACTCTCAACTTATGGAACAATAAAAATAGAGAAGCTGGATCATATGCTTTATCTATCAAACATTCTGTATCCTTTAATAGGAGCCTCAAAACATTCAAAATGTTCTGCTTAGCCCCTCATTGGGGTTGGTGCACAATACCATTCACGGGCCCCCCATAAAAGACAAACAGCACTATCATGATTTAAAACCAACTCCACAGGTTCTACTATGGTTCTACTCAGCCTTTACTGCGAATTTTCACTCCATTTTTGTCGTAATAGGTTAACCCAATTGGACAGGGGACACACGCTAAGGACTGATCATCCTATAGCGAGGCCGCCTCAGATGAGGGTGTATAGTGACTAAAGGCCTGAAACATCCGATGATTCTGAGGAGCACTACTGAAGATGTGTCCTACAAAACATTTCACAGTCTGGTGGGGCCTCCCACTTAGTTTCTGTGAAAATAGGACTTTTCAAAGAAATACAGTCGGACTCTTTCATCTTTATTTATACAAGGTTTATACAAAATCAAAAAACAATTCCGTATGAAAAATCTTTGAAGTTGAGAACTTCTTAAATGACATATCAAAATCAACTCCAGACTCACTCCGAGCACATAGTGTCTATATTCCTGAACCTAATCCAATTCCTCATCTTAACCGGTCACTGATTCCAATTCCTAACCTTAACCTGTTACTGATTCAACAAAAAGTCCAACGTTTCACTTACTTTCTAACTTTAGGTATCCCTAAAGCTATTCTTAACTATAAACTATAAACTTAATCTGAAAACCCCCTTAAACTCAATATTATAATTAAATTTAACCTCTATCTGTACCAACCCGCTCCAAAATGGCTTATCTAAATAGACGTCAAGCCAAACCCAATTACAGACTCACTCGAAACACATAGGGATTGTATCCCTAAATCTAACCCAATTACTAACCTTAACCTGTCATTACAACATTATGCCTAAGCTTAACCAAAAACACATATGTGTTGTATCCCTGAATCTTACCCAACTACTAACCTTAACCTGTCACTGCAACATTATGCCTAATCTTAACCAAAAACACATATGTATTGTATCCCTGAATCTAACCCAACTACTAACCTTAACCTGTCACTGCAACATTATGCCTAAATCTTAACCAAAAACACATATGTATTGCATCCCTGAATCTAACCCAACTACTGACCTTAACCTGTCACTGGAACATTATGCCTAATCTTAACCAAAAACACATAAGTATTGTATCCCTGAATCTTACCCAACTACTAACCTTAACCTGTCACTGCAACATTATGCCTAAATCACTACCAAAAACACATATGTATTGTATCCCTGAATCTTACCCAATTACTAACCTTAACCTGTCACTGCAACATTATACCTAATCTTAACCAAAAACACATATGTATTGTATCCCTGAATCTACCCAACTACTAACCTTAACCTGTCACTGCAACATTATGCCTAATCTTAACCCTTAACTTAACCAACCCACAGCAATAGGGTTTCTCACCTTGACCCTATACCTAAAAATTCAATCCTAAAATTAACCCATTAGGGCCTGACTCTTAAAAATCAACACTATATGGTTTCTTCTTGTAATCCTACATCTAAATTTAACTCTAAATTTAACCTGAAAACGGTCTGACCTCCTAAAACTCAACACTATGACCAATTATTCTAGAAACTCACCATTTTGATCCGTTAAGTCGCCACCTTAAAAATTGATATGTAGATAGGATTAAGAGGAATTCTAAGCCCATAAAAGCTTTCCACACCAGAAATAACCACAAGTCTTGTGACAATGCTTAACAAGCGCCGGCCCGTGCATTTCCCTCGACTCCTCCTTCAACCTCGCTTGGAGTAAATCTAAGTTTGGGGAGGATCGTTGTACATTGTCTAACACCTAACCCGCCAGAGCCTATCGGACCAAGCCTGTTACAAAGACACAAGGTTGAAAAAATAAAAATTCCTTTCATCAAACCTCCTGAGGCTCCATTCCCCGCCTGGGGCAATGAGTTGTTGGAGGTCTAAAATTCTTAGATGCCGATCTTGGCACAGTGGTGAAAACAGCTCACTGTGGTGACTCTTCCCCACGTAATATTCCCCCCTAATCATGAGTCGACCCCTTTTCGTAACACCCTCAACCATCGCTTCTAAATCTAAAATGTAATGTCATTACATGCCCTTATCCTTAACTTAACCTTTTCATCACACCTCAAAATAATTTTTACATACAAAAATAACTAATCCTACTCCGCCCCCAATCCTCGCTCAGAGTTTGGTCTGAGAACACATAAAGCCGTGGACGCCTTGGGTGCCGCGAAGAGGTTCCCTCTGTAGCACTTGTGTTTCTCATCTGACTTGAACAACTGAGTCGATAATAACTTTCTTAGTCCTTCGCTTTAACCATACACCTAAAATTTAACCCTATATTTAAACTTAATTCTGAACTTAAGCCCTACACGGCCTGGCTCCTAAAACTCAACACCTCGCTAACCTTAACCTGATATCTTAAATTTACACCCCCAATCTTTGCTCAGAGTCTGGTCTGAGAACACATAAAGCCGTGGACGCCTTGGGTGCCGCGAAGAGTTCTTCTCTGTAGCACTTGTGTTTCTCTTCTGACTTGTACAACTGAGTAAATAATAACTTTCTTAGTCTTTCGTTTTAACCATACACCTAAAATTTAACCCTATATCTAAACTGAATTCTGAGCTTAAGCCCTACACGGCCTGACTCCTAAAACTCAACACCTCGCTAACCTTAACTGGATATCTTAAATTTACGCCCCCAATCTTTGCTCAGAGTCTGGTCTGAGAACACATAAAGCCGTGGACGCCTTGGGTGCCGCGAAGAGTTCTTCTCTGCAGCAATTGTGTTTCTCTTCTGACTGGAACAACTGAGTAAATAATAACTTTCTTAGACTCTTGTTTTAACCATACACCTAAAGCCAATAATAAAACTTAAATTTCAACACTAGACCTAATTAATCTAGAACCTCACCCGCTTGATCGGGTAAGACGCCACCTTAAACAGCGGTTATAGAGATAGGATTAAGAGGAATTCCAAATCCATAAAAGCTTTCCACACCAGAAATAACCGCGGATTCTATAACAATACTTAACAAACGCTGGCCCGTGCATTTCCCTCGTTCCCTCCATTAACCTCGCTTGGAGTAAATCCAGTCGTGAGTGAGGACCGTTGTATCATGTTCCACACCGGATCTGTGACCAGGTTGATTTGTATCTTTCCACACCTCTCCGGCCCTCCATCCCCTGTGGGGATTCTGGAGGGTTGGGGAGGTGGCCGTATGAATGCCAATCCCGGCATCAAGGGAGGCCTGCCCAGTCTGGTGGCCCTCCCACACGGCTTCTCAAAAACCCGCCCAACGCTCTAGTTCTATATAATACGTTTTTAGCTCTGTTTCATATCGGATCTGTTACCAGGTTAATTTGTATTTTTCCACACCTCTCCGGCCCTCCATCCCCTGTGGGGTTTCTGGAGGTTTGGGGAGGTGGCCGTATGAATGCCAATCCCGGCATCAAGGGAGGCCTGCCCAGTCTGGTGGCCCTCCCTCACGGCTTCTCAAAAACCCGCCCAACGCTCTAGTTCTATACAATATGTTATTAATTGTAGTTCCTTCTCCCCCTCTGTGCCCCCGCAGAATCTCAAAATGTCTGGGAATAACCAACATTTCAAAAAGCTCATCAGAGCAATGCACATTTATCTCAAAATGCATCACCACCTGTCCAATGTCACGGTTTCGGATGGTACGACACCAGAACCACCCTCTCTCCGTCGCTTCATGGGTGTTTTACACACAACTATAAAACCAGCTAACCCCAACCAAATAACAGAGCTTATGCTATATGGAAATGCCAGAAACTGGCTCCACAATAGCTTGCAAATCATGGAAGACCATTATCTGGAGAACTTGAAGAAAGCGGAAAAAGAGATTGCGGAATTGCCATTAGACGACTGGAGTGAAGCCTGGAAAATTGCCATAAAATGGAATAGGCGTAACTTGAAAAATATAAAAGAAACCACAATAGTCAACACTACGGAAAAGATCACAAAATACATAGAGTCTCTGTTGTCCCATAACCCAAACCCAACAGCAAACATACTGGCTGACCCAACATCTGACCCCGCAGAGTGTAACCCAAACGTGGCCATAAATATCACCCCAACGGTCAGGGTCCCTAGCTCCAGTCCTACCCTGACCCCCAAAACCAAACCCAACTTGAGGATTGAAATCTTCCAGGCTCCGAATCCCGAGACTTCAACCACTCTACCCCCAACGACCAACAGAGACCTAGAACGTATGTTTGATGAGGATCTGAGTGAGCCGCTAGGAGGGAGTTTTGAGGAGGCCGGTCCTGCCACGCTTTCGAGGGCTGCCCCTACCACACAAACTAGGGCTGCTCCTGCCACGCTACCTAGGTCCGTTCCTCAAAATGCGCTCCCCAAAACTCAACCCTCCAAACGGAGAAGTGTATCCCCCATGCAGAGGATAGAAAAAAGAACCAGAATAACCCAACCCCCAAACGATCCGAGGGAAAGGTCCCCAGACACCTCCGCCCCCCTATACGAGAGACATGAACATTACGGACAGAAATATCAGAATTTCACACTGGACCCTAGACGACCCATTCTCATCCTGGGAGATTCAAACCTAGATAGAATTCCGAAAATGGAGAACAACAAAATCCAGGTGGACTGCTACCCAGGGGCATTGCTGGCCCATGCCACCCACATTCTGAAGCACAAGACGGCGATATCTCCACAAACCCAAAAGGTCATTCTCTCCTTTGGTTTGAATAACAGAGATCAGAACAACTCGGCGCTTCTCGACAGCCAACTTTCTCGCCTCGTCGAAGCAGCCCAAATAGTTTTCCCAAATGCCCTTATTAGAATACCGGAAATAAATTACAGTCATGGTCTCAGTCCCGAATTCAGGAGTAACCTGGATAACTTAAATATCTTAATTAGGAGAACGGGGCTCGGCCTCCCACCACTACCCAGTGAGGTCTTTAGTACGACCTGGGACAAAATCCATTGGTCCTCAACAACTGGAAAAGCCATGGTGCAACATTGGTTTTCCTTTTTGGACTAAAAGCGAACTTGCTATAGGAATTAAAAACCAACTAGTCACTTCCTTTTCACAACAAAAAAAAAAAAAAAAAAAAAAAAAAAAAAAAAAAAAAGTAGTATAATAAGGTTGATGATGAAAGGGAAATTTTGAAGGCAATTTTGCCTTCTCCAAACAACCCTTCCTGAAAACCCAAAAGAATCTGTACATTGTACCTTAAGGAGAACATATCTTTACCACCATCAATAGGTGATATTTAATACTCGCTGTGGTGACTCTTCCCCACTTAATATCCCCCCCCTAGTCTATTAGGAGAGCTTATATCAACGTCAGGCCGGAAACTCACAGGGACGCCACCCCTTCACCTCTTCGCTCCTCTTAAAACCGCGTTAGACCAAAACCTCAAACCCTCTAACACTATAAATACGTATCCTTCCTAATTCGGAATCCCAGCGCGGGCAAGGCCAATCCAGATATCGGAAGAGACCTATCCAATCTATTGGCCCTCCCTCATGACATCTCTTCATAAAAATCGTCAAATAGATAGATAGATAGATAGATACTTTATTGATCCCTAGGGAAATCATATATATAAAAAAATACTCTGATCTAGACAACAGGGGTCTCTTCCAGCTAATTTTTTTTCCCCTTTGTGTTCTTCGCAGAATTTCAAAATGACACTTGAGGATAACGGAAAATTCAAAAAGCTCATTGGAGCAATGTATTTTTACCTAAAAACACATCACCACCTAGCTGAAGGTACCACCGCTGACAACACAATACGGGAACCGTTCCCTATCCGACAAATCCTGGGAACCGCACAAACAACCACTAAACCGGCCAGCCCCAATAGGACCACGAACCATGAGCTATATAGGGATATGGTGATTTGTCCTGAGGACATCGCACAGAGTGGAAAAAACCACCACTTAGCGAACATAAAGAAAGCAGAATTAGGTATCGCGAACTCTCTCTTGATGGACTGGAAGAAGGCCTGGGGGATAGCCACCCATTGGAATAGACGCGATTTAAAAAACATAAAAGAGATAACAATTCAGAACACCACAGAACAAGTCACAAGACTCATTGAGACCCTATTAGCCCAGAAACCAAACCTGGACACAACTAACTCCACCGAAAGCATTACGATCCATAACCGCGTCCTCAAGCGCAAAGCCGCACCTCCCACCCCCAGAGACCCAAAAAGAAATAGAATTACAACCCCGGTCGAAATACTACAGCCACCCAACGACCCGGAACGCAGTAACCCCAGTGCGCCCACCCATTTATTCACAAGACATGAACACCTTGGGCTAAAATACCAAAACTTCTCTCTAGAACCAAGACGACCCTTTCTTATCTTGGGTTCTTCAAATGTGAGCAGACTTCCAATGATAAATGACAATAGGATCCAAGTTGATAGCTATCCAGGGGCATTATTTGCACATGCTACCCACATGTTCAAACACAAGACTCCTCTGACCCCACAAGTTCAAAAGGTTATTCTCTCCTTTGGCCTCAACAACAGGGACCAGGGAAACCCGTCTCTCCTGAGAAACCAACTGTCTCGCATGATAGGAGCCGCCAAAACCGTCTTCCCGAATGCCATAATCAGGATACCCGTCATCAACTTTAGTCGCAATCTTACGACCAATACGAAAAACAATCTAGAAAGACTAAACCTCCTGATCAGGGAAACGGGAATTAGCATCCCCCCACTGCCCAGACAAAAGTTCAGCACAACCGGGGATAACATCCATTGGACCCCAGCTATGGGTTATGCCATGATAGAACACTGGCTTCCCCTACTTAACATCAGTATTGAAAAACCTACTCTGGTACCGATTACGAATCAAACACAGAGTCAATTTGAAGAAAAAACGGTTGTAAACCTATCAGAAACGCACCGCCTAACCCCAGCCCAAACACAGCTTCTCCGGAGGGGGCTATCTTTCATCCCCACATGTACAATTGCGAAAACCAAAAAAGCCGATATCATGACCAGCGTAACAACTTATCACCGGAAACTAAAACTAGCCGCATTTTTCGGACCCTCAGAAAAAGTTGATAGACTACCCTTTATGCCCAAATCGGACTGGGAACCCTCTTGGGATAAAATACCTAACCAGATCCAAGATCTCATAAAACATGACCTAGATTCACTAAGGGATTTCGTGATACCGGCAGAAACGTATACCCCCAACCTAACACAAACGGAAACAGAGGCCATAAAACAACTCTCACATAACGGAAACTTAATAATAAAACCGGCGGATAAAGGCAGTGCAGTGGTGATAATGGACAGAACCCATTACATCAAAGAGGCACTACGCCAATTAGATGATGGTAATTTCTACCGCCCCCTGGAAGCGCCTATCTTTACGGATTCGATCCCTATTATCAACTCCATCATCAACGATTTACGAAAAAGAGGTTTTATTAACAGAAAGCAGGCCATATATCTCAAAGGGGACTCCACACCCAGACAGAGACATTTTTATCTACTACCAAAAATACACAAACCCAGCAGCGCCTGGCCATCCCCTTTCATGCCCCCTGGTAGACCCATTGTTTCGGATTGCAGCAGCGAAAGCTACAGAATCGCAGAGTTCATAGACTACTTCCTAAACCCGATCTCAATGACACACCAGAGTTATCTGAAAGACACGTACGACTTCATTTCCAGGGTCAAAAAGATCAGGTTGAAGGACGATGCTTTTTTGTTTTCCATTGACATCGACAGCTTATACACCAACATTGAAACCAATCTCGGTCTCCGAGCGGTCAAAAACAGCTTTGAGAAACACCCTCAAGCAGACAGACCGGAGGACGCTTTACTAAAACTACTCACTCTGAGCCTAGAAAGAAACGACTTTGATTTCAACGGGAAAGCTTACCTACAGACCAAGGGCACGGCTATGGGCAAGAAATTTGCCCCCGCCTACGCGAACATTTATATGGCAGAATGGGAAGAGACAATTCTCCCCCAATGTACAAAAAAACCAGACTGCTACTATAGATACTTGGACGACATCTGGGGTACTTGGTCCTACTCCCAGGAGGATTTCCAGGAATTCATAGACAAATTAAATGACCATCACGAGTCAATTAAGGTTAAATACTGCCTGGATCAAGTCAAAATAGATTTCCTCGACACCACCACCTTTAAAGGACCTGACTTCCCTTGCACAAAAACACTCGACATCAAAGTGTTTTTTAAGGAAACGGATACCCACGCCCTCTTACACAAAAGTAGCTTTCACCCCGCACACACATTTCGCGGCATCATTAAATCACAACTGCTGAGATTCCATAGGATATGCACAAGATCGGAGGACTTTGAAACGGCGACAAAAACCCTTTTCGGTGCTCTACGAAATCGAGGATACTCACGATCGTTCTTACGAAATATCCGAAAGGAGTGGGAAACAAAACTACTAGAGAACAATGCCACTGCCCTAAACACGGAAAATGGGGACACTGCCTCAGAAACAGAGGAAAAGGACATCATCCCTCTCATTCTCCCCTTCTCAGACTTAGCTAAAACCTGCGGGAGAAAAATCAAAATGAACTTCACAGAGATAGGCACTGACTACCATGATACGCTTAGAATAATGCCATCATACAAAAGACACAAGAATCTCAAAGATCTCTTGGTCAGGAGTAAACTCTCTAACCCCAACAAATTTCACAGCACCGTCTCGGGTTCCAGAACCACAAAGAATTACCAGACGGAAGAGACGTTTCGTATACCTCAAGTCCCACTTAACCGTGCTAATTGCGTCTACCTGGTGACCTGCAAAAAATGCAAAATGCAATATGTAGGTCAAACCAAGAACTCAATCAGAACCCGCATGACCACCCACCGTTACAATATTAGACAGAAATGCAAGGAACACACGCATTTGGTAGCGCATTTCCGGAGACACGGAGCGGAAAAAATGGAAGTGATTTGCTTAGAACACAACCCCAATTGGTCGGAAAACGAAAGAAAATACAGAGAGAGGCAATGGATTCGCAAACTGAACTCAAAATTTCCATTTGGACTGAATGAAAAGTACAATTAATTTAACCAAAAAAGACAAGAAGACTAACACGTCACCAATATTAGCATCATTGAGATATATATATTTTAAAAAAATTGAATAATTGGGTCTACCTGGTGACCTGCAAAAAATGCAAAATGCAATAGGTAGGTCAAACCAAGAACTCAATCAGAACCCGCATGACCTAGGTTTTTTGTATCTAAAAAATTGCTCTTAACTCACCTTATAATTCCTATCAATTAATACTATCAATGTGACAGCCGTACACTTTGGACAGATGTGTTTCTTATCCTGCTTGTTGATCGGAAGACCGGTGTCGCAACGATACACTCTGGGCTCTTATTTATCTATTTCCAGTTTAGCTAGTCACTGTACAGCACTTTAGTCATTTTTACACTGCTGTGAATGTACTGTATTATCAATAAAAAGGATTGACTCACTTTTTTTCTATAAAGGTACAAATTAATCCTATCTGATTTCCACTTCCTTGTTGGGAGAAGGTGGAGAAATCTGGTGAAGGCCCACGGGAGTTTGATTTGGAGCGCCTACGCCATGGGACAAACAAATCTCATCTGATAAAACCAATACGCTGACTCCTTGAGCCTCTTATTTGACACGTCGGATTCACAGGATTCACTCATACGCATTACATAAACAAAAACAAACAATGAAAAGACCCACTGGTTGATTTGGAACGCCTAAGCCATGGTGCAAACAAATCTCATCTGGTAAAACCAATATGCTGACTGTTTGAGCATTTTATTTAGCGCATCTGATTTACAGGATTCACCCGATACGCATTACATAAGCAAAAACAAACAATGACAACAAATGGAAACATAGAAGGACAATATATTCTAAAAAACATCTAATAGACAAAGAGTATAGTAAAAAATAAACATCATGACTAAAATTAAAGAACAGTTACAGGACTAAAGACTAAAGCCCATTATGTATTTATAGTTTAATTTAAAGCATTGATCCAAGAATACAAACAAATCCCATTCTATCCTTAACCTCCTTCTAGGATAAGGTGGAGGAATTGAACAAAAGCCTACTGGGATTTAATTTACAACACCTACGCTAAAACACAAATAAATCCCATCTGATTTTTAAACCTTCCTCTCTGAGTCAGGTGAAAATGGCAATCTGGTGCGTTTTCATTGTCCACTAGAGGGCACCATCATAATAACATTGCAGTTTATTCTCTATCAATGGAATTTAACAGGTGAAAGCACAAATACGCTTATATCTTTGGAACCGTAATAGATAAAAACTCGGGGTCTTTTACATTGAAAAGAGCTGATTTTCCTCATGTAAACCGACTGATTTTGCAACCTTAATAATCCCGAATCAGCAAACCAAAGACGAAATTGTAAACCGGAAGTTTAACAAACCTCAGAACCAGGAAGTGAGTGAGAGACCAACCTAACCACGTTTGTGCCTTCGTATCTCGGGAACCACAAAAGCTACAAACTTCTAGTTTTCTGCATTAAAAAGAACATCTTCTCTACTTGTAAACACACTAAGAGAACAATCGTTACAATCTCACAACGACGGATCGAAGACGAAGTTCAAAATGTAGGTAATATGAAAAAGTGGTAAACATTAAGCACAAACAACCCCCCATATCTCGAGAACCAAAAGGGTTAGAAACTTCTAGTTTTTTGCATTGTAAAGAGCACAGTCTCTACTATTAAACTGACTAGGTCAGCAACCCCAACAACCGTTTTTCTGAAATCGCGATTTTCCAATCTTAAGATGCAGTTGAAATTAAGGACATAAAAAAGCTTATATCTCTGGAACGGTAACAGTTAAAAACTTCCGGTTTTTTACGTTATAAAGAGCACAATCTCTACTATTAAACTAATTAGGATATCAACCCCAGTAGCCATGTTTTGAGATCGCTATTATTCCACCCTTAAAGTGATAATTACATTAAACAATGACCTCCCTACTCCTGAATCGTTAGCCTCCTTTGCACCTCATCGGCACTAATCTGGACAACATTAACCAGCACCATTTATCCCAATTCCAGGTCAACAACTCTTACTCCCAGCTAACGCAACCGGCGATTACCCTACCCTATTCAAACCACTCTCAACTTATGGAACAATAAAAATAGAGAAGCTGGATCATATGCTTTATCTATCAAACATTCTGTATCCTTTAATAGGAGCCTCAAAACATTCAAAATGTTCTGCTTAGCCCCTCATTGGGGTTGGTGCACAATACCATTCACGGGCCCCCCATAAAAGACAAACAGCACTATCATGATTTAAAACCAACTCCACAGGTTCTACTATGGTTCTACTCAGCCTTTACTGCGAATTTTCACTCCATTTTTGTCGTAATAGGTTAACCCAATTGGACAGGGGACACACGCTAAGGACTGATCATCCTATAGCGAGGCCGCCTCAGATGAGGGTGTATAGTGACTAAAGGCCTGAAACATCCGATGATTCTGAGGAGCACTACTGAAGATGTGTCCTACAAAACATTTCACAGTCTGGTGGGGCCTCCCACTTAGTTTCTGTGAAAATAGGACTTTTCAAAGAAATACAGTCGGACTCTTTCATCTTTATTTATACAAGGTTTATACAAAATCAAAAAACAATTCCGTATGAAAAATCTTTGAAGTTGAGAACTTCTTAAATGACATATCAAAATCAACTCCAGACTCACTCCGAGCACATAGTGTCTATATTCCTGAACCTAATCCAATTCCTCATCTTAACCGGTCACTGATTCCAATTCCTAACCTTAACCTGTTACTGATTCAACAAAAAGTCCAACGTTTCACTTACTTTCTAACTTTAGGTATCCCTAAAGCTATTCTTAACTATAAACTATAAACTTAATCTGAAAACCCCCTTAAACTCAATATTATAATTAAATTTAACCTCTATCTGTACCAACCCGCTCCAAAATGGCTTATCTAAATAGACGTCAAGCCAAACCCAATTACAGACTCACTCGAAACACATAGGGATTGTATCCCTAAATCTAACCCAATTACTAACCTTAACCTGTCATTACAACATTATGCCTAAGCTTAACCAAAAACACATATGTGTTGTATCCCTGAATCTTACCCAACTACTAACCTTAACCTGTCACTGCAACATTATGCCTAATCTTAACCAAAAACACATATGTATTGTATCCCTGAATCTAACCCAACTACTAACCTTAACCTGTCACTGCAACATTATGCCTAAATCTTAACCAAAAACACATATGTATTGCATCCCTGAATCTAACCCAACTACTGACCTTAACCTGTCACTGGAACATTATGCCTAATCTTAACCAAAAACACATAAGTATTGTATCCCTGAATCTTACCCAACTACTAACCTTAACCTGTCACTGCAACATTATGCCTAAATCACTACCAAAAACACATATGTATTGTATCCCTGAATCTTACCCAATTACTAACCTTAACCTGTCACTGCAACATTATACCTAATCTTAACCAAAAACACATATGTATTGTATCCCTGAATCTACCCAACTACTAACCTTAACCTGTCACTGCAACATTATGCCTAATCTTAACCCTTAACTTAACCAACCCACAGCAATAGGGTTTCTCACCTTGACCCTATACCTAAAAATTCAATCCTAAAATTAACCCATTAGGGCCTGACTCTTAAAAATCAACACTATATGGTTTCTTCTTGTAATCCTACATCTAAATTTAACTCTAAATTTAACCTGAAAACGGTCTGACCTCCTAAAACTCAACACTATGACCAATTATTCTAGAAACTCACCATTTTGATCCGTTAAGTCGCCACCTTAAAAATTGATATGTAGATAGGATTAAGAGGAATTCTAAGCCCATAAAAGCTTTCCACACCAGAAATAACCACAAGTCTTGTGACAATGCTTAACAAGCGCCGGCCCGTGCATTTCCCTCGACTCCTCCTTCAACCTCGCTTGGAGTAAATCTAAGTTTGGGGAGGATCGTTGTACATTGTCTAACACCTAACCCTAACCCTAACCCTGACCTATCCCTTGCCCTAATCCTAACCCCAACCCCTGACCTTACCCTTGCCCTAACCCCAACCCCCAACCAATTTCCTACCCCAAGCCCACCCCTAGCCCTATTCCTAACCATAACCCTTGACCCTGGGTCCCCCCCTCTGACCCGGAGAGCTGGGCAAAGGACAAACCCTTACCTAACACGCCAGTGCCTCCCCCCCCAACATCACCGTCGCTCAGCAACCTGATTTCTAAAAAGAAACAAATTACAAAAACAATTTATACAAACATATGTCTACAGGAAATACTTACCCAAAATACAAACCACTTACCTGGACCTGCAAAAGTACTATTGTACACAAAAAGGACTCAATACATACCTGGTGAAATAATACCAAAATATATGTCAACAAAAAAAGAAAAAAAGAAAAACAAACCACTTACCTGGACCAACAAAAGTACTCTTGTACATAAATATGACTTACTGATGAAACAATACCAAACAAATACATCAAACACCGAACATCGTGGAAACCTCTCAGAGGTTATAAAAGGAGGCGTAGACCGATTGAGTCTCAGTCTTGCTTGAGTCACCGGACGGTGAACATCGCCTGAAGCCTACCTCAGCCTAAAAAAAGCTAGCTAACAGTTCAAGCTCACTTGATAAAGATATAAAAAAATATCGAAACGTCGTGATAAAGCTTGAACAATGATCAACTACAATGAATGGACAGAGGTCCACTATAGAAAAGGACGTAGAGTTCCTAAAAAACAAAATCTACCTGATTATGACAACCAAAATCTACCTGATTATGACAAAAAACATTATGGATTTAGACATTACAGCGATGTGGCTTCCCGAAACGGGAATGCGGACCGCTGCAACAAAAACCGATTTGGGCGAAATAACCGATGTGGACATGAAAACGATGGGGCTTCCCAAAAGTGGAATGCGGACCGTTTCAGCAATAACCGATATGACCAAAAAGCAAAAAAAGCATCACCTAAAGACAACAAGGAAAACAATTACATGCCTAAAGAGAATAAGAAAAACAAATACATACCTACCAGTCCAGAGCTAAGGAAAACAGTCAAACTGATGCAAAAACTGATAACGATGATACATCACCTGAAAAATGTAGAAACAAAAAATAAAAACCCACCTGTATCCTTCCAGCGATTGGAAAAATTCCTCATGGAAATCATAAAACCAGCCTCCCCCAGTGCAAAAGTGCAAGAATTGCTTACTGGCAATGCAAAAAATTGGATGTACACAACACAAGTCATTTTGGAAGAACATTATGAACTTGAAATTCAAGACACACTCAGAAAATTGGGGTCTTTGATGGGGAGAGATGGGCACATAGCCTTTAATATCGCAAAGGGGTGGGCAACCAAACATTTGGGACAAAAACTTAAAAGGGAGACTGTTGCTCGGGCTGAGGAACTCTTAGGCGAAGGACTAAGAGGCGAGTGGTCAATGGATGAGGACTTTCCTCTCCTTCCAACACCACAGGGCCCTCCTCTTACTCCAGTGCACCTGCAAGCACCAAAACAACCAAGGGTTAAAATCCAAATAGAACACAAAAAGAATACATGGAGTACACTTGCGGAGAATAACCAAACAGCTAGGGACTTACTGGAGTTCATCCTGGAACCTGGACTTCCATCGCTGACTCCACAATCCTCCAACTCACCTGCGGAAAGAGAAATTAAAAAATTAACACCAATCCCACCAACGCCAATCCCACCAGTGCAGACGGCGAGTTCGCCAGCACTGACCACACAAGAACAAACAGTAACCCCCAAACCCGCCACACGTATGAGTACAAGACGTAAATACTGTAAATTGACAGTTACCCCGGGGAAACCTCCCTACAGACGGGGGAAATTAATAGGAAGGCAAAGGTTACAGTAGAACTGCTGAGTGGACAATCGCGTTGGGTGTGGGTGATGGACAGTGCCCAACCTTGCCTGGCTCCTGGTGAGGAGGGACGACCCTGACCTATCCCTTGCCCTAATCCTAACCCCAACCCCTGACCTTACCCTTGCCCTAACCCCAACCCCCAACCAATTTCCTACCCCAAGCCCACCCCTAGCCCTATTCCTAACCATAACCCTTGACCCTGGGTCCCCCCCTCTGACCCGGAGAGCTGGGCAAAGGACAAACCCTTACCTAACACGCCAGTGCCTCCCCCCCCAACATCACCGTCGCTCAGCAACCTGATTTCTAAAAAGAAACAAATTACAAAAACAATTTATACAAACATATGTCTACAGGAAATACTTACCCAAAATACAAACCACTTACCTGGACCTGCAAAAGTACTATTGTACACAAAAAGGACTCAATACATACCTGGTGAAATAATACCAAAATATATGTCAACAAAAAAAGAAAAAAAGAAAAACAAACCACTTACCTGGACCAACAAAAGTACTCTTGTACATAAATATGACTTACTGATGAAACAATACCAAACAAATACATCAAACACCGAACATCGTGGAAACCTCTCAGAGGTTATAAAAGGAGGCGTAGACCGATTGAGTCTCAGTCTTGCTTGAGTCACCGGACGGTGAACATCGCCTGAAGCCTACCTCAGCCTAAAAAAAGCTAGCTAACAGTTCAAGCTCACTTGATAAAGATATAAAAAAATATCGAAACGTCGTGATAAAGCTTGAACAATGATCAACTACAATGAATGGACAGAGGTCCACTATAGAAAAGGACGTAGAGTTCCTAAAAAACAAAATCTACCTGATTATGACAACCAAAATCTACCTGATTATGACAAAAAACATTATGGATTTAGACATTACAGCGATGTGGCTTCCCGAAACGGGAATGCGGACCGCTGCAACAAAAACCGATTTGGGCGAAATAACCGATGTGGACATGAAAACGATGGGGCTTCCCAAAAGTGGAATGCGGACCGTTTCAGCAATAACCGATATGACCAAAAAGCAAAAAAAGCATCACCTAAAGACAACAAGGAAAACAATTACATGCCTAAAGAGAATAAGAAAAACAAATACATACCTACCAGTCCAGAGCTAAGGAAAACAGTCAAACTGATGCAAAAACTGATAACGATGATACATCACCTGAAAAATGTAGAAACAAAAAATAAAAACCCACCTGTATCCTTCCAGCGATTGGAAAAATTCCTCATGGAAATCATAAAACCAGCCTCCCCCAGTGCAAAAGTGCAAGAATTGCTTACTGGCAATGCAAAAAATTGGATGTACACAACACAAGTCATTTTGGAAGAACATTATGAACTTGAAATTCAAGACACACTCAGAAAATTGGGGTCTTTGATGGGGAGAGATGGGCACATAGCCTTTAATATCGCAAAGGGGTGGGCAACCAAACATTTGGGACAAAAACTTAAAAGGGAGACTGTTGCTCGGGCTGAGGAACTCTTAGGCGAAGGACTAAGAGGCGAGTGGTCAATGGATGAGGACTTTCCTCTCCTTCCAACACCACAGGGCCCTCCTCTTACTCCAGTGCACCTGCAAGCACCAAAACAACCAAGGGTTAAAATCCAAATAGAACACAAAAAGAATACATGGAGTACACTTGCGGAGAATAACCAAACAGCTAGGGACTTACTGGAGTTCATCCTGGAACCTGGACTTCCATCGCTGACTCCACAATCCTCCAACTCACCTGCGGAAAGAGAAATTAAAAAATTAACACCAATCCCACCAACGCCAATCCCACCAGTGCAGACGGCGAGTTCGCCAGCACTGACCACACAAGAACAAACAGTAACCCCCAAACCCGCCACACGTATGAGTACAAGACGTAAATACTGTAAATTGACAGTTACCCCGGGGAAACCTCCCTACAGACGGGGGAAATTAATAGGAAGGCAAAGGTTACAGTAGAACTGCTGAGTGGACAATCGCGTTGGGTGTGGGTGATGGACAGTGCCCAACCTTGCCTGGCTCCTGGTGAGGAGGGACGACCCTGACCTATCCCTTGCCCTAATCCTAACCCCAACCCCTGACCTTACCCTTGCCCTAACCCCAACCCCCAACCAATTTCCTACCCCAAGCCCACCCCTAGCCCTATTCCTAACCATAACCCTTGACCCTGGGTCCCCCCCTCTGACCCGGAGAGCTGGGCAAAGGACAAACCCTTACCTAACACGCCAGTGCCTCCCCCCCCAACATCACCGTCGCTCAGCAACCTGATTTCTAAAAAGAAACAAATTACAAAAACAATTTATACAAACATATGTCTACAGGAAATACTTACCCAAAATACAAACCACTTACCTGGACCTGCAAAAGTACTATTGTACACAAAAAGGACTCAATACATACCTGGTGAAATAATACCAAAATATATGTCAACAAAAAAAGAAAAAAAGAAAAACAAACCACTTACCTGGACCAACAAAAGTACTCTTGTACATAAATATGACTTACTGATGAAACAATACCAAACAAATACATCAAACACCGAACATCGTGGAAACCTCTCAGAGGTTATAAAAGGAGGCGTAGACCGATTGAGTCTCAGTCTTGCTTGAGTCACCGGACGGTGAACATCGCCTGAAGCCTACCTCAGCCTAAAAAAAGCTAGCTAACAGTTCAAGCTCACTTGATAAAGATATAAAAAAATATCGAAACGTCGTGATAAAGCTTGAACAATGATCAACTACAATGAATGGACAGAGGTCCACTATAGAAAAGGACGTAGAGTTCCTAAAAAACAAAATCTACCTGATTATGACAACCAAAATCTACCTGATTATGACAAAAAACATTATGGATTTAGACATTACAGCGATGTGGCTTCCCGAAACGGGAATGCGGACCGCTGCAACAAAAACCGATTTGGGCGAAATAACCGATGTGGACATGAAAACGATGGGGCTTCCCAAAAGTGGAATGCGGACCGTTTCAGCAATAACCGATATGACCAAAAAGCAAAAAAAGCATCACCTAAAGACAACAAGGAAAACAATTACATGCCTAAAGAGAATAAGAAAAACAAATACATACCTACCAGTCCAGAGCTAAGGAAAACAGTCAAACTGATGCAAAAACTGATAACGATGATACATCACCTGAAAAATGTAGAAACAAAAAATAAAAACCCACCTGTATCCTTCCAGCGATTGGAAAAATTCCTCATGGAAATCATAAAACCAGCCTCCCCCAGTGCAAAAGTGCAAGAATTGCTTACTGGCAATGCAAAAAATTGGATGTACACAACACAAGTCATTTTGGAAGAACATTATGAACTTGAAATTCAAGACACACTCAGAAAATTGGGGTCTTTGATGGGGAGAGATGGGCACATAGCCTTTAATATCGCAAAGGGGTGGGCAACCAAACATTTGGGACAAAAACTTAAAAGGGAGACTGTTGCTCGGGCTGAGGAACTCTTAGGCGAAGGACTAAGAGGCGAGTGGTCAATGGATGAGGACTTTCCTCTCCTTCCAACACCACAGGGCCCTCCTCTTACTCCAGTGCACCTGCAAGCACCAAAACAACCAAGGGTTAAAATCCAAATAGAACACAAAAAGAATACATGGAGTACACTTGCGGAGAATAACCAAACAGCTAGGGACTTACTGGAGTTCATCCTGGAACCTGGACTTCCATCGCTGACTCCACAATCCTCCAACTCACCTGCGGAAAGAGAAATTAAAAAATTAACACCAATCCCACCAACGCCAATCCCACCAGTGCAGACGGCGAGTTCGCCAGCACTGACCACACAAGAACAAACAGTAACCCCCAAACCCGCCACACGTATGAGTACAAGACGTAAATACTGTAAATTGACAGTTACCCCGGGGAAACCTCCCTACAGACGGGGGAAATTAATAGGAAGGCAAAGGTTACAGTAGAACTGCTGAGTGGACAATCGCGTTGGGTGTGGGTGATGGACAGTGCCCAACCTTGCCTGGCTCCTGGTGAGGAGGGACGACCCTGACCTATCCCTTGCCCTAATCCTAACCCCAACCCCTGACCTTACCCTTGCCCTAACCCCAACCCCCAACCAATTTCCTACCCCAAGCCCACCCCTAGCCCTATTCCTAACCATAACCCTTGACCCTGGGTCCCCCCCTCTGACCCGGAGAGCTGGGCAAAGGACAAACCCTTACCTAACACGCCAGTGCCTCCCCCCCCAACATCACCGTCGCTCAGCAACCTGATTTCTAAAAAGAAACAAATTACAAAAACAATTTATACAAACATATGTCTACAGGAAATACTTACCCAAAATACAAACCACTTACCTGGACCTGCAAAAGTACTATTGTACACAAAAAGGACTCAATACATACCTGGTGAAATAATACCAAAATATATGTCAACAAAAAAAGAAAAAAAGAAAAACAAACCACTTACCTGGACCAACAAAAGTACTCTTGTACATAAATATGACTTACTGATGAAACAATACCAAACAAATACATCAAACACCGAACATCGTGGAAACCTCTCAGAGGTTATAAAAGGAGGCGTAGACCGATTGAGTCTCAGTCTTGCTTGAGTCACCGGACGGTGAACATCGCCTGAAGCCTACCTCAGCCTAAAAAAAGCTAGCTAACAGTTCAAGCTCACTTGATAAAGATATAAAAAAATATCGAAACGTCGTGATAAAGCTTGAACAATGATCAACTACAATGAATGGACAGAGGTCCACTATAGAAAAGGACGTAGAGTTCCTAAAAAACAAAATCTACCTGATTATGACAACCAAAATCTACCTGATTATGACAAAAAACATTATGGATTTAGACATTACAGCGATGTGGCTTCCCGAAACGGGAATGCGGACCGCTGCAACAAAAACCGATTTGGGCGAAATAACCGATGTGGACATGAAAACGATGGGGCTTCCCAAAAGTGGAATGCGGACCGTTTCAGCAATAACCGATATGACCAAAAAGCAAAAAAAGCATCACCTAAAGACAACAAGGAAAACAATTACATGCCTAAAGAGAATAAGAAAAACAAATACATACCTACCAGTCCAGAGCTAAGGAAAACAGTCAAACTGATGCAAAAACTGATAACGATGATACATCACCTGAAAAATGTAGAAACAAAAAATAAAAACCCACCTGTATCCTTCCAGCGATTGGAAAAATTCCTCATGGAAATCATAAAACCAGCCTCCCCCAGTGCAAAAGTGCAAGAATTGCTTACTGGCAATGCAAAAAATTGGATGTACACAACACAAGTCATTTTGGAAGAACATTATGAACTTGAAATTCAAGACACACTCAGAAAATTGGGGTCTTTGATGGGGAGAGATGGGCACATAGCCTTTAATATCGCAAAGGGGTGGGCAACCAAACATTTGGGACAAAAACTTAAAAGGGAGACTGTTGCTCGGGCTGAGGAACTCTTAGGCGAAGGACTAAGAGGCGAGTGGTCAATGGATGAGGACTTTCCTCTCCTTCCAACACCACAGGGCCCTCCTCTTACTCCAGTGCACCTGCAAGCACCAAAACAACCAAGGGTTAAAATCCAAATAGAACACAAAAAGAATACATGGAGTACACTTGCGGAGAATAACCAAACAGCTAGGGACTTACTGGAGTTCATCCTGGAACCTGGACTTCCATCGCTGACTCCACAATCCTCCAACTCACCTGCGGAAAGAGAAATTAAAAAATTAACACCAATCCCACCAACGCCAATCCCACCAGTGCAGACGGCGAGTTCGCCAGCACTGACCACACAAGAACAAACAGTAACCCCCAAACCCGCCACACGTATGAGTACAAGACGTAAATACTGTAAATTGACAGTTACCCCGGGGAAACCTCCCTACAGACGGGGGAAATTAATAGGAAGGCAAAGGTTACAGTAGAACTGCTGAGTGGACAATCGCGTTGGGTGTGGGTGATGGACAGTGCCCAACCTTGCCTGGCTCCTGGTGAGGAGGGACGACCCTGACCTATCCCTTGCCCTAATCCTAACCCCAACCCCTGACCTTACCCTTGCCCTAACCCCAACCCCCAACCAATTTCCTACCCCAAGCCCACCCCTAGCCCTATTCCTAACCATAACCCTTGACCCTGGGTCCCCCCCTCTGACCCGGAGAGCTGGGCAAAGGACAAACCCTTACCTAACACGCCAGTGCCTCCCCCCCCAACATCACCGTCGCTCAGCAACCTGATTTCTAAAAAGAAACAAATTACAAAAACAATTTATACAAACATATGTCTACAGGAAATACTTACCCAAAATACAAACCACTTACCTGGACCTGCAAAAGTACTATTGTACACAAAAAGGACTCAATACATACCTGGTGAAATAATACCAAAATATATGTCAACAAAAAAAGAAAAAAAGAAAAACAAACCACTTACCTGGACCAACAAAAGTACTCTTGTACATAAATATGACTTACTGATGAAACAATACCAAACAAATACATCAAACACCGAACATCGTGGAAACCTCTCAGAGGTTATAAAAGGAGGCGTAGACCGATTGAGTCTCAGTCTTGCTTGAGTCACCGGACGGTGAACATCGCCTGAAGCCTACCTCAGCCTAAAAAAAGCTAGCTAACAGTTCAAGCTCACTTGATAAAGATATAAAAAAATATCGAAACGTCGTGATAAAGCTTGAACAATGATCAACTACAATGAATGGACAGAGGTCCACTATAGAAAAGGACGTAGAGTTCCTAAAAAACAAAATCTACCTGATTATGACAACCAAAATCTACCTGATTATGACAAAAAACATTATGGATTTAGACATTACAGCGATGTGGCTTCCCGAAACGGGAATGCGGACCGCTGCAACAAAAACCGATTTGGGCGAAATAACCGATGTGGACATGAAAACGATGGGGCTTCCCAAAAGTGGAATGCGGACCGTTTCAGCAATAACCGATATGACCAAAAAGCAAAAAAAGCATCACCTAAAGACAACAAGGAAAACAATTACATGCCTAAAGAGAATAAGAAAAACAAATACATACCTACCAGTCCAGAGCTAAGGAAAACAGTCAAACTGATGCAAAAACTGATAACGATGATACATCACCTGAAAAATGTAGAAACAAAAAATAAAAACCCACCTGTATCCTTCCAGCGATTGGAAAAATTCCTCATGGAAATCATAAAACCAGCCTCCCCCAGTGCAAAAGTGCAAGAATTGCTTACTGGCAATGCAAAAAATTGGATGTACACAACACAAGTCATTTTGGAAGAACATTATGAACTTGAAATTCAAGACACACTCAGAAAATTGGGGTCTTTGATGGGGAGAGATGGGCACATAGCCTTTAATATCGCAAAGGGGTGGGCAACCAAACATTTGGGACAAAAACTTAAAAGGGAGACTGTTGCTCGGGCTGAGGAACTCTTAGGCGAAGGACTAAGAGGCGAGTGGTCAATGGATGAGGACTTTCCTCTCCTTCCAACACCACAGGGCCCTCCTCTTACTCCAGTGCACCTGCAAGCACCAAAACAACCAAGGGTTAAAATCCAAATAGAACACAAAAAGAATACATGGAGTACACTTGCGGAGAATAACCAAACAGCTAGGGACTTACTGGAGTTCATCCTGGAACCTGGACTTCCATCGCTGACTCCACAATCCTCCAACTCACCTGCGGAAAGAGAAATTAAAAAATTAACACCAATCCCACCAACGCCAATCCCACCAGTGCAGACGGCGAGTTCGCCAGCACTGACCACACAAGAACAAACAGTAACCCCCAAACCCGCCACACGTATGAGTACAAGACGTAAATACTGTAAATTGACAGTTACCCCGGGGAAACCTCCCTACAGACGGGGGAAATTAATAGGAAGGCAAAGGTTACAGTAGAACTGCTGAGTGGACAATCGCGTTGGGTGTGGGTGATGGACAGTGCCCAACCTTGCCTGGCTCCTGGTGAGGAGGGACGACCCTGACCTATCCCTTGCCCTAATCCTAACCCCAACCCCTGACCTTACCCTTGCCCTAACCCCAACCCCCAACCAATTTCCTACCCCAAGCCCACCCCTAGCCCTATTCCTAACCATAACCCTTGACCCTGGGTCCCCCCCTCTGACCCGGAGAGCTGGGCAAAGGACAAACCCTTACCTAACACGCCAGTGCCTCCCCCCCCAACATCACCGTCGCTCAGCAACCTGATTTCTAAAAAGAAACAAATTACAAAAACAATTTATACAAACATATGTCTACAGGAAATACTTACCCAAAATACAAACCACTTACCTGGACCTGCAAAAGTACTATTGTACACAAAAAGGACTCAATACATACCTGGTGAAATAATACCAAAATATATGTCAACAAAAAAAGAAAAAAAGAAAAACAAACCACTTACCTGGACCAACAAAAGTACTCTTGTACATAAATATGACTTACTGATGAAACAATACCAAACAAATACATCAAACACCGAACATCGTGGAAACCTCTCAGAGGTTATAAAAGGAGGCGTAGACCGATTGAGTCTCAGTCTTGCTTGAGTCACCGGACGGTGAACATCGCCTGAAGCCTACCTCAGCCTAAAAAAAGCTAGCTAACAGTTCAAGCTCACTTGATAAAGATATAAAAAAATATCGAAACGTCGTGATAAAGCTTGAACAATGATCAACTACAATGAATGGACAGAGGTCCACTATAGAAAAGGACGTAGAGTTCCTAAAAAACAAAATCTACCTGATTATGACAACCAAAATCTACCTGATTATGACAAAAAACATTATGGATTTAGACATTACAGCGATGTGGCTTCCCGAAACGGGAATGCGGACCGCTGCAACAAAAACCGATTTGGGCGAAATAACCGATGTGGACATGAAAACGATGGGGCTTCCCAAAAGTGGAATGCGGACCGTTTCAGCAATAACCGATATGACCAAAAAGCAAAAAAAGCATCACCTAAAGACAACAAGGAAAACAATTACATGCCTAAAGAGAATAAGAAAAACAAATACATACCTACCAGTCCAGAGCTAAGGAAAACAGTCAAACTGATGCAAAAACTGATAACGATGATACATCACCTGAAAAATGTAGAAACAAAAAATAAAAACCCACCTGTATCCTTCCAGCGATTGGAAAAATTCCTCATGGAAATCATAAAACCAGCCTCCCCCAGTGCAAAAGTGCAAGAATTGCTTACTGGCAATGCAAAAAATTGGATGTACACAACACAAGTCATTTTGGAAGAACATTATGAACTTGAAATTCAAGACACACTCAGAAAATTGGGGTCTTTGATGGGGAGAGATGGGCACATAGCCTTTAATATCGCAAAGGGGTGGGCAACCAAACATTTGGGACAAAAACTTAAAAGGGAGACTGTTGCTCGGGCTGAGGAACTCTTAGGCGAAGGACTAAGAGGCGAGTGGTCAATGGATGAGGACTTTCCTCTCCTTCCAACACCACAGGGCCCTCCTCTTACTCCAGTGCACCTGCAAGCACCAAAACAACCAAGGGTTAAAATCCAAATAGAACACAAAAAGAATACATGGAGTACACTTGCGGAGAATAACCAAACAGCTAGGGACTTACTGGAGTTCATCCTGGAACCTGGACTTCCATCGCTGACTCCACAATCCTCCAACTCACCTGCGGAAAGAGAAATTAAAAAATTAACACCAATCCCACCAACGCCAATCCCACCAGTGCAGACGGCGAGTTCGCCAGCACTGACCACACAAGAACAAACAGTAACCCCCAAACCCGCCACACGTATGAGTACAAGACGTAAATACTGTAAATTGACAGTTACCCCGGGGAAACCTCCCTACAGACGGGGGAAATTAATAGGAAGGCAAAGGTTACAGTAGAACTGCTGAGTGGACAATCGCGTTGGGTGTGGGTGATGGACAGTGCCCAACCTTGCCTGGCTCCTGGTGAGGAGGGACGACCCTGACCTATCCCTTGCCCTAATCCTAACCCCAACCCCTGACCTTACCCTTGCCCTAACCCCAACCCCCAACCAATTTCCTACCCCAAGCCCACCCCTAGCCCTATTCCTAACCATAACCCTTGACCCTGGGTCCCCCCCTCTGACCCGGAGAGCTGGGCAAAGGACAAACCCTTACCTAACACGCCAGTGCCTCCCCCCCCAACATCACCGTCGCTCAGCAACCTGATTTCTAAAAAGAAACAAATTACAAAAACAATTTATACAAACATATGTCTACAGGAAATACTTACCCAAAATACAAACCACTTACCTGGACCTGCAAAAGTACTATTGTACACAAAAAGGACTCAATACATACCTGGTGAAATAATACCAAAATATATGTCAACAAAAAAAGAAAAAAAGAAAAACAAACCACTTACCTGGACCAACAAAAGTACTCTTGTACATAAATATGACTTACTGATGAAACAATACCAAACAAATACATCAAACACCGAACATCGTGGAAACCTCTCAGAGGTTATAAAAGGAGGCGTAGACCGATTGAGTCTCAGTCTTGCTTGAGTCACCGGACGGTGAACATCGCCTGAAGCCTACCTCAGCCTAAAAAAAGCTAGCTAACAGTTCAAGCTCACTTGATAAAGATATAAAAAAATATCGAAACGTCGTGATAAAGCTTGAACAATGATCAACTACAATGAATGGACAGAGGTCCACTATAGAAAAGGACGTAGAGTTCCTAAAAAACAAAATCTACCTGATTATGACAACCAAAATCTACCTGATTATGACAAAAAACATTATGGATTTAGACATTACAGCGATGTGGCTTCCCGAAACGGGAATGCGGACCGCTGCAACAAAAACCGATTTGGGCGAAATAACCGATGTGGACATGAAAACGATGGGGCTTCCCAAAAGTGGAATGCGGACCGTTTCAGCAATAACCGATATGACCAAAAAGCAAAAAAAGCATCACCTAAAGACAACAAGGAAAACAATTACATGCCTAAAGAGAATAAGA
Source organism: Alosa pseudoharengus (assembly GCF_046254945.1). Taxonomy (NCBI): domain Eukaryota; kingdom Metazoa; phylum Chordata; class Actinopteri; order Clupeiformes; family Clupeidae; genus Alosa; species Alosa pseudoharengus. The sequence goes on along the minus strand of NW_027468598.1, from coordinate 40,536,488 downwards.
AAAACAAATACATACCTACCAGTCCAGAGCTAAGGAAAACAGTCAAACTGATGCAAAAACTGATAACGATGATACATCACCTGAAAAATGTAGAAACAAAAAATAAAAACCCACCTGTATCCTTCCAGCGATTGGAAAAATTCCTCATGGAAATCATAAAACCAGCCTCCCCCAGTGCAAAAGTGCAAGAATTGCTTACTGGCAATGCAAAAAATTGGATGTACACAACACAAGTCATTTTGGAAGAACATTATGAACTTGAAATTCAAGACACACTCAGAAAATTGGGGTCTTTGATGGGGAGAGATGGGCACATAGCCTTTAATATCGCAAAGGGGTGGGCAACCAAACATTTGGGACAAAAACTTAAAAGGGAGACTGTTGCTCGGGCTGAGGAACTCTTAGGCGAAGGACTAAGAGGCGAGTGGTCAATGGATGAGGACTTTCCTCTCCTTCCAACACCACAGGGCCCTCCTCTTACTCCAGTGCACCTGCAAGCACCAAAACAACCAAGGGTTAAAATCCAAATAGAACACAAAAAGAATACATGGAGTACACTTGCGGAGAATAACCAAACAGCTAGGGACTTACTGGAGTTCATCCTGGAACCTGGACTTCCATCGCTGACTCCACAATCCTCCAACTCACCTGCGGAAAGAGAAATTAAAAAATTAACACCAATCCCACCAACGCCAATCCCACCAGTGCAGACGGCGAGTTCGCCAGCACTGACCACACAAGAACAAACAGTAACCCCCAAACCCGCCACACGTATGAGTACAAGACGTAAATACTGTAAATTGACAGTTACCCCGGGGAAACCTCCCTACAGACGGGGGAAATTAATAGGAAGGCAAAGGTTACAGTAGAACTGCTGAGTGGACAATCGCGTTGGGTGTGGGTGATGGACAGTGCCCAACCTTGCCTGGCTCCTGGTGAGGAGGGACGACCCTGACCTATCCCTTGCCCTAATCCTAACCCCAACCCCTGACCTTACCCTTGCCCTAACCCCAACCCCCAACCAATTTCCTACCCCAAGCCCACCCCTAGCCCTATTCCTAACCATAACCCTTGACCCTGGGTCCCCCCCTCTGACCCGGAGAGCTGGGCAAAGGACAAACCCTTACCTAACACGCCAGTGCCTCCCCCCCCAACATCACCGTCGCTCAGCAACCTGATTTCTAAAAAGAAACAAATTACAAAAACAATTTATACAAACATATGTCTACAGGAAATACTTACCCAAAATACAAACCACTTACCTGGACCTGCAAAAGTACTATTGTACACAAAAAGGACTCAATACATACCTGGTGAAATAATACCAAAATATATGTCAACAAAAAAAGAAAAAAAGAAAAACAAACCACTTACCTGGACCAACAAAAGTACTCTTGTACATAAATATGACTTACTGATGAAACAATACCAAACAAATACATCAAACACCGAACATCGTGGAAACCTCTCAGAGGTTATAAAAGGAGGCGTAGACCGATTGAGTCTCAGTCTTGCTTGAGTCACCGGACGGTGAACATCGCCTGAAGCCTACCTCAGCCTAAAAAAAGCTAGCTAACAGTTCAAGCTCACTTGATAAAGATATAAAAAAATATCGAAACGTCGTGATAAAGCTTGAACAATGATCAACTACAATGAATGGACAGAGGTCCACTATAGAAAAGGACGTAGAGTTCCTAAAAAACAAAATCTACCTGATTATGACAACCAAAATCTACCTGATTATGACAAAAAACATTATGGATTTAGACATTACAGCGATGTGGCTTCCCGAAACGGGAATGCGGACCGCTGCAACAAAAACCGATTTGGGCGAAATAACCGATGTGGACATGAAAACGATGGGGCTTCCCAAAAGTGGAATGCGGACCGTTTCAGCAATAACCGATATGACCAAAAAGCAAAAAAAGCATCACCTAAAGACAACAAGGAAAACAATTACATGCCTAAAGAGAATAAGAAAAACAAATACATACCTACCAGTCCAGAGCTAAGGAAAACAGTCAAACTGATGCAAAAACTGATAACGATGATACATCACCTGAAAAATGTAGAAACAAAAAATAAAAACCCACCTGTATCCTTCCAGCGATTGGAAAAATTCCTCATGGAAATCATAAAACCAGCCTCCCCCAGTGCAAAAGTGCAAGAATTGCTTACTGGCAATGCAAAAAATTGGATGTACACAACACAAGTCATTTTGGAAGAACATTATGAACTTGAAATTCAAGACACACTCAGAAAATTGGGGTCTTTGATGGGGAGAGATGGGCACATAGCCTTTAATATCGCAAAGGGGTGGGCAACCAAACATTTGGGACAAAAACTTAAAAGGGAGACTGTTGCTCGGGCTGAGGAACTCTTAGGCGAAGGACTAAGAGGCGAGTGGTCAATGGATGAGGACTTTCCTCTCCTTCCAACACCACAGGGCCCTCCTCTTACTCCAGTGCACCTGCAAGCACCAAAACAACCAAGGGTTAAAATCCAAATAGAACACAAAAAGAATACATGGAGTACACTTGCGGAGAATAACCAAACAGCTAGGGACTTACTGGAGTTCATCCTGGAACCTGGACTTCCATCGCTGACTCCACAATCCTCCAACTCACCTGCGGAAAGAGAAATTAAAAAATTAACACCAATCCCACCAACGCCAATCCCACCAGTGCAGACGGCGAGTTCGCCAGCACTGACCACACAAGAACAAACAGTAACCCCCAAACCCGCCACACGTATGAGTACAAGACGTAAATACTGTAAATTGACAGTTACCCCGGGGAAACCTCCCTACAGACGGGGGAAATTAATAGGAAGGCAAAGGTTACAGTAGAACTGCTGAGTGGACAATCGCGTTGGGTGTGGGTGATGGACAGTGCCCAACCTTGCCTGGCTCCTGGTGAGGAGGGACGACCCTGACCTATCCCTTGCCCTAATCCTAACCCCAACCCCTGACCTTACCCTTGCCCTAACCCCAACCCCCAACCAATTTCCTACCCCAAGCCCACCCCTAGCCCTATTCCTAACCATAACCCTTGACCCTGGGTCCCCCCCTCTGACCCGGAGAGCTGGGCAAAGGACAAACCCTTACCTAACCCTAACCCTAACCCTAACCCTAACCCTAACCCTAACCCTAGGAAAAGAGACCCACGGTACAGGTTACAGCCCTAGTCACTCACACTCATAATAGTCAGCCCACAGTCACTCAACACCCTAACACGGCCACTACCAACACCACCCAGGCTAACCACCTCATAACACATTTTGCTCCGCAGGAAATAACACCATGTCTCTCTCCACCAGATTCCACCCAAGGGGGAGGGGTAGACCCAGGACAGTCCAAACCATCTAGGGTGATGATGAGCAAGGGAAACAAAAAAGCTAACCAGCTTACAAAACCCAATGCTGAGCCCCCCACCTCCACAGGTGTAGAACTGTCTGGGGCTCCTACTCCTACCCCCTCCCACTTACCTCTACACAAACCCCCAGTTACACCACACTCTACACAACCCCTGTCCCCTAGGCCCCCTCCTCTTCTTCGGACTCCTACAGTTCCACTTCTCTCTCTCCCCCTCTTCTCTCCCACCTATCACAAATGGTCCAACAATAGACTTCAAGAGTGGCACATCAGACCTACCAAACCCATACTGTTTATAGGAGACTCCAATCTGGCCCGTATTCCCCCTCATCCATATCCCAACATACAGATAGACAGCTATCCAGGTGCCACAGCCAACCACATGATCCGGTTGCTTGAAAAAACTTCCCCACAAGAAGCCGTTGAGCTGTTAGTCCTGTCGGTGGGTACCAACAACAGAGAGCACAATGCCAAGGCCACCACCAACAAACAACTCCACAAAATGTTTAAGTTGGCCACCAAAGTTTTCCCCAACGCCAATATTTTTGTTCCTGTCATCAACTTTTCCCCTTCTATTCACCCATACTACAAGTACAATCTCACTGAGATTAACCGTTACATCACCACTCACCTCCCCCACCTCCAGCCACTTCCAGCAGATCAATTTTTCACCACACTTGATCACATCCACTGGACCCCAGAAGTAGGTTCCAGAATCCTCCACTCCTGGTGTTCACAGCTAAATTTAACATTCCACAGACCCTAAATCAGGACACACCCTCACACACCCCGAGTCACACTTCACCTCACACTGACTCCCTCATCCTCAATTTGTCCAAGTCCCTTATCCTCTCCCCTGCACAAACTTTACTTTTAGAAAAAGGTCTTTCTTTTATCCCCACACCCACCAGCCAGGACCGGGAGGGACTGCGAAGGGACGTCCATGGTTATCACAGACGCTTGAAATTACAGGATCACTTTAAACACAAACCCCACCGTGAGCCCGTCCCCTTTACTCTCCCCTCCACCTGGGAACCTGCTTCTTCCCAGGTGGATGGGAGACTACGTGCCCTCATTAGGCAAGATCTCCATTCCCTGTCCACCTATCTCTCCCGCCCTTTTGACTCCAGCCACTCCAACATCTCCCCAGCAGAAAAAAGAGCAATTCTCCAACTTTGCCACAACCCAAACATCATCATTAAACCAGCCGACAAGGGTTCCAAAATAGTTATACTAGACACTCACCAATACCTCCTAGAAGCCAACAGGCAACTTTCTAACCCGCTACATTACAAACCCATCACTCAATCCCTTCAACCCAAAGCACAAGAAAAAGTTCGCAATCTGGTCCTTTCACTATACACCAATCATTCCATAACCAAAAAACAATTTGATTTCCTGATCGGACCAGACCAACCCAGACCCCGTGCCTTTTACCTTCTCCCCAAAATCCACAAGCCACCTGACACATGGACAGTTCCCTTCGCAGTCCCTCCAGGTAGACCTATAGTTTCAGATTGTAGCTCCACCACCTATAACATTTCCTTTTTCATAGATCACTTTCTTAATCCCCTCTCCACTAAACACCCTACATACATACAAGACACATATGATTTCATACATAAAATCCGGCCCATGGCAGTTCCCAACCATACCTACCTGTTCACCATCGATGTTGACAGTCTTTATACAAACATAGACACCATCTCAGGCCTTCAAGCAGTACAGCACAAGTTTAATCAATTTCCAGACCCCACACGCCCAGACAATACTTTACTTCAACTCTTAGAAATCTGCTTAACCCATAATGACTTTGAATTTGACGACAAACTTTTTTTACAAATCCATGGAACTGCCATGGGCCAGAGATTCGCCCCCGCATATGCCAACATCTTTATGAGCGAGTGGGAGCAAGAAGCCTTAGCCAAATGTCCCCTGAAACCCCTCTTTTTCTATCGCTTCCTGGATGATATCATCGGCGCCTGGACTCACACACTAGACCAATTCACTGACTTTATGAACATACTCAACACACACCACACTACAATTAAACTGAAATCCACAATCGACCCTCACTCTGTCAATTTTTTGGACACCACAGTCTTTCTTACACCGTCCACTCCAACACATAGCTCCCTCAGTACTAAAATTTTCTTCAAACCCACTGATACGCACGCACTTTTGCATAAATCCAGTTACCACCCCAAACACACTTTCCGAGGCATCATTAAATCACAAATCATTCGTTTCCACCGTATCTGCACTTTCCCCACAGACCTCCAGGAAGCGATAGAAATTCTCTTTAGAGCCCTCCGCCCCCGTGGTTACTCAAAAAGATTTCTCAGAAAAATTAAAACCGACACCCTGACCCTTCTTGCTCCCACTCGCTCTGACACTACTTCCCCTCCCACCATGATGGCCCCCCCCAACCCCACTCCTGACCCCAACCCCACTCCCACACCTTTTATTCCATTAGTCACTACCTTTTCACAACCCACCACACACTTGCACCACACTCTCAAACAACACTTCACCCACTTTCAGTCCTCACACACTCACTTCCAACATCACAGACTCATCTCAGCCTTCCGTAAAAACAAAAACCTTCAAGACCTCCTCATTAGATCACGTTTCTCCCGGAAGCCCCCACCTAAGCCATCACCGCAGGACTCTTTCTTCAAACCACAACACTTCATCACTAACCTCCACTCACATCTTTCTGCCCCTAACACACCCCTTTCACTAGACACCACAAATGTTGTCTACATCATCACATGCAATAAATGTCACTTACAGTACATAGGAGAAACAGGTCATTCAATCAAAACCAGACTCAAACAGCATCTATATACTATTTCTAGGAATGCACGCACTACCCACATAGTCACACATTTCCAGCAACACAGCACTGCACACCTTGGCATTTGTGGTCTCGAGAGCAACCCCGGCTGGACCCGAGCACAGAGGCAACGAGCAGAACGGAGCTGGATCAATAAACTTCACACTTTCTACCCCCTTGGTCTCAATTAATCCACTCCTCTGTCTCTTCTGTTTCTCAATAAAGCTACATCTTTCTTTTCCCCTTTTCTCCCAGGTCCTGTCTTATTTATTTATAAAAACTTGTTATTATTATGTTATTATTCCCTTATTACATTGTTATTACCCTCCCCCCCTGGTTTTAGTCTCTTAAGTTTTCCTCCCCAGTTCTCCCAATCCCCCTAGACTACCCAGGACTTTCACTTTTTATTTTTTTCACTTTCCACAATTTAGATGTGTTTATTTTCTATTTTTTGCAGTGTCGTGTTGATTTTCAAAGGTTGTTTTCATGAATTTTACACTTTTGATTTTAGCACTTATAGCACTTTCTGTCTTTTAGCACTTATAGCACTCTTCCTGGTATTAGTCTATCCCTTACTCCCAGCCCCAATTCTTGCACTTATCCTTTTCTTTTAGTCCCAGTCCCTAGCTTCATCCCCACCCAGCTACTTGGGCCAACCCCAACCCCTATCCCTTAACCTAACCTCCAGCCACCTGGCTAAATTCCAACCCCAGCCCCCACCCCTTAGCCTAACCCCAACCCCCACCCCTTAGCCTAACCCCAACCCCCATCCCTTAACCTAACCTCCAGCCACTTGGCTAAATTCCTAACCCCAACCCCACCCCTTAGCCTAACCCCAACCCCAACCCCCATCCCTTAACCCAACCTCCAGCCACTTGGCTAAATTCCAACCCCACCCCTTAGCCTAACCCCAACCCCTTAGCCTAACCCTTACCCCCACCCTCAGGCTAACCTCAACCCCCAAGGCCAACTCCAGCCCCCCACCCCTTATCCTAACCAGCCCCTTGGCCTAAACCCAACCCCTACCCCTCATCTTAACCCTTCCTTAATTAATTATTCATTTATTTTTCCCTCCCCTTTTCTAATATACATAGTTTCTAATTTAATAATTCTCTTTATATATATTATTTTATTTTTAGACAGTGGACTTCTTCCTACCCTTATTCCCCTCCTTGTTGGTGTGGTTGGATCCAATCGGCCAGTGCACCCACAGTCACCCACTCCACCAAAGATCATGTTCCCCTAACCTAACCCTAACCCCCACAATTTTTACATCGTTTTTCTCGTCATGTTCAGCACATGTTCAAGCCCATCTTACAGAGGCCTTTCTGGGCAGGAATTTGAACCTTTTGTGGCTTATTTGTTTTAAATACAAGCATGTGATGATGCAGTGGGATGCCTACTCCACACCTCAGGGATGCAGTGTTTGAGCTGGCATTTCCGGAAACATCCTGGTGTGTAGGTGTTCGCTCCTAACCCTAACCCTAACCCTAACCCTAATAATTCATCAACAAGTTTTAAAATGTCAGATTTCAACCGTTTACTTTTTTCCTTCTTACCCTAAACCTATCTTCCTTTCCTATATTCTAACCCTAACCCCTACCCACATCCCTTTCCCCTGATATACTCCAAACCCACATCCTGTCCTTTCCATAAACTTACCTTAACCCTCCCATCATTACAAATTATTGGTTACAGTAAAGGAGAACTTCCTTATAGAGAATAGGATACTTTTATTAACTGATGTCTGTGCCAATGCATTCGGGTGGATTGACTCCACCCCTCCCCCTAAACCAAACCTAACCAGCTAGTGCCAGAGGAATTGAAGATCCTATATCTGTCCTAACTTTAAACAGGAAACTCTTTCTAACTAGTCTATTGGATCTCCCTTTCCCCCTCCCACTTCTCTTATAATATATTTTTTTAACATTTTCTACCCCATTTCTGTTGTATTGTGCTTGTTTTAACATTCTTCCCTAGAAAACTGGGTGATGACATCATCATAGGTGACAGCCCATGTGACTCAACCTGAACCAATGACACATCAAGGACCTATCTACTCATGGTCTATAAGGTTCTCACTCACTCACTGTCTCATTACCCCCTGAGGAAGTTGAAGCAACGAAAACGTTTGGGGACTTCTTTTTCTTTGTTTTTGAGTAACTTTTTAGTTTTATGTTTCAGTTTCACCTTAAGCCCTCCTTACACTGACAGACTTTGGAAAGATTTGCAAGGATTTGGAAAAGATTTTTGAAAGACTACAGTTTCAGACCCTCTCACATCTAAAGACAAGTAGTGGAGTTTTAAGTCACAGACTATGATTTTGCAATGACTAGGGATCTTGCAGGGTCACTATTTACAAGACTGCAACTAGATTCCTTTAAATTATTACCCATCGTGCAATAGATAAACAGGAACTGAAATGATATCCTACTAAACTCAAAGTCGTATTTTCGTGTTTCTGCAGCATTGTTTCATGCGTGACATCCCTAACCGATATAAAGTTGTTCTGTCACGTGGAAGAGCCGACTAAATATGTATAAGAAATAAAAAATATAATAAGAATAACAAATAATCATATAGGCTACAGCTGCCCCTTCCTGTTTGGTGTTGGAGAGAGGTCACTATTGGTTTTTATAGTTCACGTCACTATTTGCATGAGCCACGACGAGAAAGACTTGCGATAATATCAAACATGTTTGATATTGTCGTAACGGCAAAACTAGAAATAGACTGACTCCGACTGACTTAAAACCGCTAAGATTGGCACCTTACACTAAACGATCTAGTTGACGGGAGCGCGCCGCGATTCCAGTACAACTCCCATGATTTCTGTCCGACTTTGGAAATTTAGTCGCCGACTGTGAAAACAGGCCAAAATCGTACAATGTAAGGCCGCCATTACACTGAAAGGAAAGATCAGTTCCACTTGGATTTTACCTGTCACCAGGAACATCTTGGAAACCTTAACATCAATTGGATTACTACAAACTTTTCTAAAGCACATGACTGGAGAGACAAACCAACAAACTTTCAACTGGACTTCAAGGAAGGATTAAAAGAGTATCTACATTCTACCACCTTCTAAGAAAATCTGTCCATATGGAGTAAGGTACTCACAGCATATTTGCTTTTAAAACATTGTAGACTTTTCCATACATTGCATTTAAAACCAAAAGAACTACTGGTAAAACCTTAACGAGCTCCTGAGGATTCCAGCTGAAAGCTAGGTTACTAGCTTTCACAGGTGCTCATTTGGAAAAACCATGTGCAGGGTGCTTTTTGTATTCGGTTAGTTACTTTTATATTTTATCTAGTTACTGGACCTATGGACTAGGACTTTACATCTAATAGAATTCCAAGTCCAGTAAATAAGTGTTTTTACACTTAAGATTTTATTTACTTATAAATTCTTTTTTATCTTGTGACTTTTTAGCTTCGATATTTAACATCATTGGGCCAATTGAAGCTTAAAGTTTGAAGAGTGTTCACACTCTGGATTGTTTATTTTGATTTGGGGTAGTTTTCTTTTATTTCTTTATTAACACTTTTTGATTATTTCCTTTATTTCTTTTTTCCATTTTCCTTTGTTTGTTCTCTGCTTTTACTCTTTGATCTCTTAGATCTTATCTCCACTTCCATTATGTCACGCTTTAGACCTCCCCGCATAGGGCATAGATATTACCAGCCAGTTGTTCGTACCAAACAGGAGGAAGAACTTTTCCATCTGACCAAGCAATACTTTCAACTGTTCCAAGCTACTCACCACTTGGAAATACTATCTACATGCTTAGCTAATCACACCTTCCCTGTAGGTATGACACGTAAGGTACATGCTTTAACTTCCTTTATTAAACCAGCAGCACCTAATCAGAACATTCTAGAGAGGGTCCAAGCCAACACTAATGAGTGGATGCGTGGTAATATTACAGCATTAAAAGACCATTATAGTGGTATTAGAGAGCACATTTTTCAGATCCTTCCCCCCTTTTCGCAAGAAGCATATGACAAGGCATTAAGATGGGCCCGCAGTCGGTACAGAAAGAAACTTACACTTTCTTCAATAGATTTACTAACACTCCAACTTCTGGAAACTAGACCACATTCACTTAAAGATAAGGATATTGCTTGGCATCTTGAAGTTCCTAATCCCCAGGACTGGCCAGTGTGTCCACGTTCACCGCGTCCTAAATCTAGAGCGAGACGTCGTAACATCACACCACCTGTTAGCACACACATAGATTTATCAGAAGGTATTAAATCTCCCTCACTTACCATCTCTACTCGAGGGATTCCAGATCTTTCCCCAGTCTTGGCAGTGATAGCACCATCAGCTCTGCTGTGCGAATCTATTCAACCTAGCACAGTGGAGAAACTTCATCAGGAAATTGAGAGTATCCCACCAGAAAACCCAGAGTGGCTTGAGTCTATTTTCTCAGACTCATTTGTTGAGAATAACAACTCACCTCCCTCAGGAACAGTCTTCCCCACAGATATCTAGGACCTCGGTCCTGCCCCCTCAGAACTCTTTGGAGAATGAGCTCTCCAGTGTGGACCCTATATTGAAGCGAGACACTTCGATGACGAAAAGTGCACCTAAGCAATCAGTTTTACTGATAAGCGGATTGGGCACAATTCTTAACACCTCTGAGAAGCTCTCATACGCTTCAATTGATGGTCCACTCCAGTCCTCTCCTCCTCCATCTTCATCCACCACCTTAAGAACTGATCAGATTAGTGAGTCACATTCCAAGTCTATTGAGGCACCTAGTGTATCCCACACACATACTAGTACTTCTACTCCAGTACCTGTTAATACACCGGTTACAACTGCGTCGCTTAAGCAAACGCCGGCCCAGCTTATGCCTCCGCTATCTACAATATCCACTACAAAGAGAAGGTTATCATTTTTAAACACATCCAGTTCTAAATTTAACCCTGATTTTGAGCCCTTGAGACACAGAAATACCACCAGGAAAACAGTTGACTGGAACATTAGAGTACGTAAACCTTGGTTACTGTTGGGAGACTCTAACTTGTCGTATATTCCACCTTTTCAGGATCCCAGAGTGCAGGTAGATAGCTTTCCCGGTGCCAACATGGACCATATGTTTGAATTGTTGAGAAAGAGGAAACCAGATCACACCGTCACAAAGGTCATCTTGTCTGTGGGTCATTAACTGTCATAATGCAAATCAGGAACCGACACTCAAAAAATGCTTTACTAGGCTGATGAGACAGGCAGAACTCACATTTCCTTGTGCATCTATTTACTTTCCCCTTATTAATTTTCATGACAGGTTCAATAGGGCACAGTGCTTGGCTATCAACTGAATGACTTGGCCTTACGTAAGGGAAACTCTCACTGAGGTTAATCAAATGTTTTTTGAGACAGAGGAGGATGGCGTTCATTGGTCACCCTCCACAGCACATGCATTGTATGAACACTGGATGGAACAGTTAAACATGTAGGGGGGGTCCAGGGCCCCAACACCCCTGACCCCGTGCTTTCTAATGTTACTAACCTCTGCTCTACGTTTGTCTTATCCACAGTACAGTTAGAACTTCTGGAGAAGGGCCTCACCTTCGTACCTACTCCAGAGAAGGTAGACACAGCACTTTTCAGACGGGACTTACACTCATATCATCGTCGCTTACGAATTTTAGAGTACTTTGATTTTGAGACAGAACATTCACATTTACCTTTTCTCGAACCCTCTAATTGGGAACCAGATTCGGAGTCTACGCCGGCTTTTCTAGTGGATCTAATAAAGAGGGATATTGGAGCTTTGAGGGGCCTGGAACGTGTGACGGAGACCACTCAAAATCTCACGGCAGCACAGAGATCAGCGCTTAAAAATCTGGCATCTAATAGAACAATTGTCATTAAACCAGCAGACAAGGGCAGTCAAATAGTGTTACAAGACAGATCCCATTACATCAGGGAAGCACTCAGACAACTGGATGACAGAGCTTACTACTCACCTTTGACCTCCTTAATCCAGACAGAGACTCAGGGGTTGGTTAGACGAGTGGTAAATGTTTTGGAAAGAGAGGGTTACATTAATAAGAAACAGAAAATGTACCTGTACGGCCCAGATGACCCAAGACCTAGACAGTTCTACCTCTTGCCTAAGATACACAAGTCGCCAGACACATGGACCATCCCCGGGGTTCTACCCAAGGGACGTCCCATTGTCAGCGATTGCGGATCTGAATCACACCGTCTAGCAGAGTTTGTGGACTTTTATCTCAACCCGCTATCTCAGAGACATCCGAGCTATGTTAAGGATACATATGACTTTGTAGCACAGGTGAGAGGTCGCAAGGTCCCACTTAACACCTTCCTTTTCTCCATCGACATAGATTCACTCTATACCAACATCTATCTATAAAGCAAGAAGCGTCTGTGTGTCTGTGTGTGTGTGTGTGTGTCTGTGGCACGCATATCTCGCTGACCGTTTGTCAGACTGATTACACATTTGGCAGGTGTCTTGCTACGGGCATGAGTAAGTGCACTGCCGAATTTTACGTTGTTTGAATAAGAAATGCAAAAGATATCGTTAAATAGCCTATATCGGTAAAAGAAGCACGCATTGGCTTTCGCCGCTAGCCACTCCCCCTCCCACACAGCACTGTAGGACTGTAAGCTACCAGTGAGGATAGAAGCAGGGCTTTGGCAGAATTGGATCAGTGTAGGTTACACGGGTAAAAACTTAAGCAAGTGCAAGATAACTCCACGGATTTTGCAACAACACGCCAACATGCCAACACACACAGGTAGGCTATATGCAGTGGCTCTTCAAAATGACGTAAAAAATGATGTGCAATAAGCGGACACTTCGAATAGCCCAGGCTACTTTGGACTGTCTTTAGACTTTGAATAAGCACACGACAATTCAAACTGCAAGGTCCTAAATTGAAACGAGCGATAATGGTCCCGAATCAAAGAACGTCCCAGAATGCCACACATGCAAAGCATAACCAGCGACAAGCAACGAGTGGCAGACAGTGTGATGTCACTTATGAATAGCCCAGGTTACTTTGGACTGTCTTTAGACTTTGAATAAACAAACGACAATTCCAACTGCAAGTTCCTAAATTGAAACGAGCGATAATGGTCCCGAATGCCACACATGCAAAGCATAACCAGCGACAAGCAACGAGTGGCAGACAGAGTGTGATGTCACTTATAGGCCACCAGAGACTGTTTGAGTCACAGCGTTGCAAATTCCATGATGCATCATTCCACAAAATGGTTTGTTTTCTCCATCATCAAGTTATTCAATAGGCTAAGCATATAGCCTTGACTCAAAACAGCTGTTAGGATTATGTCATTTTGATTTGTAAAAAATGTCACATGCAGCCATGCTTAAATTCTGCTCACTTCACATTTATTATATTATGATATCTGTAGGCCTATTCATTATTGAATGCTTACCTGGAATTATGTTTTTCCCTATCATCCTATTTTTAAAGCAGGCCTATCTGCAGGCATGTAATTGGGCTACAGGAATAGCATGTTTGAATGGGCACTGCACTAGTAGAGACAGATCGAGGGCTAGCAGCAGTGAAAAAAATCTTTGCTCAATATCCAGATCCTCAGAGGCCAGACAGACAGATCTTACAGCTTTTAGAACTCACACTAACTTGTAATGACTTTGAGTTCAATGGCAACTATTACTTCCAGACGTGTGGCTGTGCTATGGGTAGAAAATACTCACCAGCCTACACCAACATCTATCTGGCCGTCTAGGAGGAAGAAGTGTTTGCCAAATGTGACCGTAAGCCGTTAGTATATCTTCGATTTTTGGATGACTTGTTTGGTCTTTGGACCTATTCAGAGCCTGAGATTTTGGAGTTCATGTCTGTGCTCAACAGCCATCGTCCTAGGATCAAGCTTAAACACTCACTGCAACAACATAGTGTAGAATTTCTAGACACACAGCTCTTTTTCACTCCCCCTGATCTCTGTGCCTCCACCAAAACAATAGCCACTAAGGTCTTTTTTAAAGAGATCGACAGACACGCCCTTCTCCATAAGCAAAGTTTTCATCCACGTCACACCTTCAGTACTGCTTTGGAAGAGCTACTCGTTTCGGCCAAGAAACAAGATTGCTTGACAGTCGGGGTATACGAATCAGCAAAAGTCATGAATGTGTAAGTAAAGCAGCGAATATCTTTCTGGAACCTGATAAATATATTTGCTATAGTTACATGACATGGTCATTTGAATCGGTTTCTAACCAAGTGTCATTGTCATTCAACAGTGATCCAGACAATGTGGCATTCTGCGTGTTAGCGACTGACGAGGAGTACGAATGCGACATTGCCCTCCAGATTCACTTTACCCTCATCCAGGCTTTTTGCTTTGACAACGACATCAACATCGTGAGGGTGAATGACATCGAGCGCCTTGCCTGTATTGTTGGCACTGACGACTCGGAGGAACCTAAAGACGCTCACTGTATTCTTGTCACGGTAAGCTTTGGCACCACTTAGGTTCCTGTTTAACCTACCATGTCATTTATGCTGCAGCTATTTGTAGGTTAAGTTCGTGTTTAGGTCATGCTAATTCTTGTGTGCCTTGTTATTGCAGAGCCCAAATGTGGACTCGTGGAAGGATCCTGCTTTAGACAAACTCCGGCTGTTCTGCAAAGAGAGCCGCGGCATGTACGAGTGGGTGCCGACCATCACCCTCCCCGAGCGCTGAACTGGGCCACTTCTCTACGCTTCTGCAACAGAAGGAGAAGGAACCTATTCCGAATCACTGACTGTGAAGTTCCCACTCTGATAGCGGAGGATGTAAAGCGAACCTCCAGATTTCGGGGACTCTCTCTGGAATGCCGTGCTGGCACTGAAAGATGAAGATAGACTGGATGGGTACAGGAAAGTCGATGAGGAGTTGACCGGGTCGTGGATTTTATAAGATTAAAGCAATGGTGTTAGCTTCCCCTGGCAAAGAAGCTAGTTGTTTCTGGATGGACTTTCAGACAAAATCACTGAGTCATCTTTGTTATGCCGATATGATGGAAAAGAGAGTACGTAAATGTTTGGACGGGTAGCCACCGTCCATTTCGTCATTCGTTAATATCTCGAGAACCGAAGGTCGTTGAAACTATGATCTGAAACCCCACATACTTCGACCACAAGCTTTCCAATGGTACCACCCACGAGTTTCTACGACGTACGGTTCCCGAGTTACAATTTGTTTAAAAATACCAAACTTTTGTACACATATTTCCCAACGTCGTACAATGTCGAGCGGTACCGTTGGAAAGGCTGTGGTTGACTTTGGGGGGTAGAACTTGGTTTGAGGTCTATGATCTTCCTATCAAGAGAAAATCAGAGGGTATAAATAGGGGAGCTCTGAGGAGTGCCATTCAGAACGATCATGATGTTTGATGAGGTTGCTAGTGAAAATAGCCGTGGCCTACTTGAGGCCTACAATTATTATGCAAGTCCAGCCCAGTTCCCCAGGGATGACAAACTGTGCCTGGCATTCTTCCCCACCTCACCCCTCAAAACCTTGTCTACAGGGCTGTTATTGATTGGGTGGTTATCCAGCTCAAGTCTTTGTACACAATATATGCTGGCATCCACTAGCTGTTTTTGAGTGTATTTGTGAAAGTGTAGCACAGTGGGCCTTACCTAAAAAAACACATCCACACTGCCAGCTATTCCCAGCAAGTGCTGGATGAATATCAGAAATGCCATGGGGTGAGGCTGTCCATCGCTGATGGGGGATGGCACCTGACTTTGACTACGTTTACACGAAGCAGGGTATTTTCCTAAACGAATATCTGGCCATCTATGTTTGCAAATAAAACTGCATGTACACGAGACCGTTTTTTTTAAAAATATGTTTACACGAACCTGTGTACATACATGCTGTCATGAGCACACCAAAACACAGTGGCAGTCTAACGATAGCCTCAGGCTCACATTAACCAATCAGAACCCTGAAAAGTCGCACGTGAGAACATGTAAATGTAAACATTGGTCGCACATTTGGTGTACTTCTGCGTTGGCTGCCCAAAACTCCATTTACCACAGTTTAGAACCAAACGCATAAACGGAGTTTTCCAAAAAAATCACTTTGGCCGGAGTTTTTTTGGATGACCGTTTTACGGGGAGAATTCTCCGTTTGTGTCTAAATGAAAGGCTCAAACGTAAGGAAATGTCTCCGTTTATAAAAATACACATGCTCGTGTAAACGGGGTCTTTGTCTGTTGTGCCAGGGGAAAAAGTGAGGCCCTCAAACCAGTTCTCCTCGGCCACTGTTGCTAAGGAAATGACAGTGGGCGTGTACAAAGACGTTATAGCCCATTTTTAAGGCCTGATTTTAGACCTGAATTCCTTTGCGAAGGCCAGGGGCCTCATGTACAAAGACTTACGTGGATTTCATACTAAAACATTGCGTACGTGCAAACCTGAAAAGTAGCATACGCACAAAACAATCTTGATGTATGAAACTGTGCGTACGCAGCATTCCACGCAGCTTTTCTTTGTACATCCCAATTAACCCTAACATTTGTTTTCACATACAGAGCAACACTGGCTTGATTGGCTGTGCTCGAGTGTTCTCATCACTACTCTCTTATCTTATCGCGTATTAGTGCCTCTACTGGAGTGGTAGTATAATCAGTCAAACTATGATGAGCCTGTAGGGCTCTGGGCCTCATAACCGTGGCTGTCAAACAAGTCAAACAGTTCGCTAGGTTCTCTGGGCCTCATAACCGTGGCTGCCACACGAGTCAAACCGTTCGCTAGGTTCTCGCAAGTTCCAGTAATCAACCGATCACATAAGCCTTTCTAGTGCATAAACTAGATGATTATGTTCATGGAAATTTTATCGATGGGAAAGTATTATTATATCACATACTGTACCTACAAATACACATAGGCCTAATGTTATCTTGGTAGTTACATTAAATAAATGCTTAGAAGTGAATGACTGTAGGCTGCAGGTTGTCACGAGTAGACTGAATGACACGGAACGTGCAACCGTTACCTTTATCGTGTCTTGGTTCTCGGCAAGTTTGATTCTTTATAACCAGCCTTGTTAGTGCATCGTAGCATAGATGATTTGTTCATGGCAATTCATACATTATAGATGGGTAAGTGGGCCTACATCTCATACTAGCCTACACGTCATATTATCTTAAAGTTAAATGTTAGAGCATAGGTGCCAACTCTCACGCATCGGCCGTGACACACGCATTTGATTAGTTTCACACACTCACACGCCACACCCCCGATTTCTCACGCTGAAGTGTCAACCCGGTCGGTCAGATGCCTGAAAAATGAGTTTAGCCTATCTATAGATGTACCTGTTGAGCCACGGTTATGCTTTCAGAGACGGTGAGAAGGTTCAAGAGCACCCCCTGTCTGTAGAATTTTCTCTCATTTGCAATGCTACTTCAGAAGCCATCCCAGGCGCATTCCCCCCGCATTTCCCCGGCTTCAGGTATGCTTTGAGTATTATTGAGTATTTTTCATGCTGAAGTGTCAACCTGGTAGGTCAAATACCTGGCAGATAAGGTTCAACTAAACTAAACCTATACATATGATATCACACATCATATGAACGTGCGGAATCTAGGCTTTCCAATGATATTAGCGTCAAGTTGCTGTGATAAATGGTTCGCGAGAAAATTAACATTGAACCAACGTGCAATTTAGGCTAATCATATTTGCATTTTGCACACAGTGCACACCCATTACTCTCGGTTTAATATTTCACTAACCCTTCACACAACATGTGGCAAACCCAATATCACAATAAACAGCAAACCGTACCGAATACGAGGATATAAAGCATGCCTCTGTGCAATAAGTGGTTCCTGAGTAATCCGGTTTTGAAATTGCAACACATTTCTACATAGCCTCATTGGGGCGAAAGTATAATGTATTCTAATGTAAACTATTTGTCAGTAGGCCTACATACATTTTTGTAAATTGCTCAGCCATAGATTATCCCACTATCATGGTTCTTATATTGTCAGGTTCCAGCCAACCTGAATAAATGAATATATTTATATTGGCATGCTTCCTAGTGACATTAATGCAAAAATATTAAGAAAATCAAATAACGAGACACAAATATTGATATAAAGCCTGACATAAGCCATATGCAAACATTCACATCATACAGATATGGGTACATCCTGAAAAAGGAATAGCATGTAGGCTATAGCCATTACAATGACCTACAATGACCATTACAACTAGCTGAATAACACAGGTGACCACTTCTGCATAATTTCATGGAATGCTGAAATGTACACACATTTCTGAACTGTGAAATGTAGCATATGTTTTTGTGGTTGTGAACTTATTGCAATATCACCATAACTATTCCACCTGTGTGTGCATGGTTATAATTCTGAAGTGCAAAATAGCTTAAGCTACAGCACAAATATTTCCATAAAAATAACCAAGTCTGAACTCTGAATTTATTTTGAAAGTGTACCTGATTGATGCATTTAAAAGTTAAAATATACAAACATTTCTTAAATTCTTTCAAAACACTAGCCTACAATTCTAGACGCGCCCCTAGCGGCTAGTGTAGCAACTCTCCGTTGGCTTGTGAGCTCCAGAAATCGAAACTTAATAAGGACATTGAAATCGTGTATAGAGTCGTTTGGTGGGCTTAACATAATGTAGCGTCGGCGCAGAAAGACTGTGTTAGCGTTCTCCTGCGAAAAGCATGCTGGGATACGAGAGCGAACAATCGGGGGGT
Organism: Alosa pseudoharengus; assembly: GCF_046254945.1. NCBI lineage: Eukaryota > Metazoa > Chordata > Actinopteri > Clupeiformes > Clupeidae > Alosa > Alosa pseudoharengus. The sequence goes on along the minus strand of NW_027468598.1, from coordinate 40,517,531 downwards.
TTATGTCGTTATTCTCCTAAGTTATAAGTGTAAAGTTGGTGTCTTTATCGTAACATGTTTCCCTTTTAGTTATCCCTCGTGTGTGTTCCTTTTCGTGTGGGTGGCTGGACCTCCCCTGTTGGTGTAGTGTGTGTGATTCCTTGACCTGCCCTGTGTGCATTGTGATCTGTGTCTGTGTCCCTGCCCTCGTTCTCGAGCCATTAAAGCTGCCATTGAACAACGCTTGGTGTCGTGTGCATTAAACGTTACAATAATGATTGATGGCAGTAGAGTTGCAACGGTTTGGCTTGAATTCCCTGCTACTTGAAAACAAATATCCTATTGCGTGCAGAGGGAATTTGAAAGACAACTGATTATCCCGCCCCTCGGACTGAGCACTGCGAACAGTGAGTGCCCAGACCCTACATTTTAATGTGGGTCTGGCTCGCCAGGCTAACAAAACATCCACCCACTTTTTAAAATTGTTAGTTTGGACCCTCCCACTTTTGCCGTGCGAAATACCACTGCTGTTTTCAGCATCTGTTTAGTGCTTCATTGTCATTTTCATTGGAAAATGCCCTTTATTTCTTATGCAAGTTTTATTTTGAGACATGCGTTTCTTGGAGCGGCATACTGGTAGGCCTTCAAAAGCATGACATTTTCGGTTTAGTTTGATATTTAATTTACTTTTGGACTGTTTGATTATATTGTTAAATGTTGGGACTGATGGGCACTGAAATCTGGGGAGGTATTTCATGATCACTATTACGTTCCATGTAGTTGAAAGAGTGTCGGGATTTCAAACAAACCATCCGCTTTCATGCGTTCATTTAACGTCCGCGGTGCTGTTATGGAAACCTTATTGAATAGCCAAGTAGCCTATATATTGAGTTATTTTTAAATTATGCATTATTTACTTTTATTAATTTCGTAGGCTGGCTTTATTTTGTTATATAGAAGTATCTAAATAACCTGTTAAAATGTACCAGAATTCAGGAAATTGCATCTAGTCCAAAAAAAAAATTCTAGGGGAGGACCCCCATACCCCCCCCCCCCAATATGTGCCACCCACTTTCAGAATGCCTCCAATGCCCATAGTCCTAGTAGTAGGCTAGATCCCTTTGATACCAATGTTAATTAAACTCTGGGACCCTGGTCCCAGGGATGGATTACTGCACGGGCCTTCCGGACCCAGGCCCAGGGGCCCAAGGTGTCAGGGGGCCCTGAAGCCCAAGCCTTTGCATGGAATCACTGCCTCAATATCAACACATCAGGATGTAGGCTATGAATCTGATTGAATTTAGTATTGCCCATCCCCAAAATGCACCAGAATACAGGAAATCACATTAAACAAATTTAAAAAAATTCTGGGGGAGTACCCCCAAACCCCCCTTCCACATATGCGACAATTAGTGGGGAGCCCTTAATACATCTGGGCCCAGGGGCCCGAAAGTTCATAATCCGTCCATGTCTGGTCCCTACACCTGAGAACCACTGATGTACGTTTTTTTTACTCTACGGTATAATGCTGAATGAGCCATCAAAAATTCCCGCAGCAAAATTTTGGTTGGCCCCACCAAATCTCACTCCAAGGTTTTTTGAAAAGTTGGCAGCCCTGTGTTAGAGAAGTGAATGTTGCTGACTTCATAGTAGCCTAGTCACGAAGACCGTGCCAGGCTGAACGAGACCGTAACCGAGGGTGAGTCTAATGTTATCAAACAGTCTAGGTTCTCAGCAAGTTAGTTATTAACCAAGCCTTATTCTAGTATCGTAGATGATTGTGTTCATAGCAATTCACACATTACTGATGGAGAAGTAGCCCATTTGATAATAGGCTACAAATACATGTTATCTGGTTAGTTATAAAGTTAAATGTTAGAGAAGTTAATGTTGCTGGCTTCATTTGTCACGAAGAGACCACGCAGGCTACTTACTGAACGAGACCGTAACCGAGGTATAGGCTATGAGTCTATGTAATCAAAACGGTTGTCTAGGTTCTCGTATAACATTTAACTAAATAAAGATAGATTTGGTCACCGGTTCGTGCAGTAGACATATGTCTTTCATCAAAGATTATATCTAAAAATGCCATTATCAAGGTGATAAACAATGTAGCCTTAATACTTCGTATGGGAAGCGAACCTACGAACACGCAAGAAAGTAATTCCTTTCCTATGCCGTCTCGCTGCACGTTACACCACCACCGAACGTAAGTGACGCAGAGTAGCACGATTCCTAGAATCATACGCATGTGAAGTTAAAACATTTTTAATCGTATAATCTTCATACATTCTTTGGAGCTAGTGAATGTGTAAATCCATGCTTGGTGCACTGTTGGAAAAAAACATTTAGGCCTACTTCTATTTTTGAAGTTGTAGGCTACAGGTGACGAGAGCACAGGTTGACGGAACCATCTTTTTGGACTCGTTTTCCGACTGATTGTTTTTTTTTGCAACACAGCTTAATTTAGCTTGAAAGTTAACCTGCTACGGAGCAGGTTAGTTCTGTGGCATAAATTCCCATGGTTACCAAGCTGGGATTCACGTTAACCTCGTTAATGGAATGGAATTCTCACTAAAATTAGCGAGACTTATCGAAATAAGCCAGGTTTGGCCTTTAGCGAGGTTGATGGAATATCCCCCTGGAGAGCAGCAAAATCAGTGGCAATGTATTCCTCTGCTCTTTCAACTGTTTCTCTTTGCAGTTTCTTTCCACAATTTCTACGGGCCCATTTCACTGCCACTTGGAATTCCTCTTGCCAATCCCTCATTCCTTTAGTGACTAATTTATCTAGTTCAGCGTCCAGTGTATCAGAATAGTGTTGTGTGCCCAGTTTCTGGCATTACCATTAATTAGCTCCATCGTTTGTGAGCTTGGTACTGCTGGCTTGATAATGTCGGTTAGATAGGCCACCAGGCGAGTGAGGGTAGGTGGTTCCACTAAGATATCATTTGGGGAGACATTCTGAAAATGGTGAAGCATCGTGATAACTGATAACTTTGTACATGATGCGTACATTTTCTCCAAATTCAAGGTGAGTATTTTGTTGTGTGTTTGTTTGATTCTTGGTTGTGTTTGTCCTCTGTCGGTGTGATCTGTGTCTCGTCGTTGTGTTTGTTTAGTGTAATGTTGTGGTCCTTGTCTTTTGTCATAATGTCGTGTGTCATGTTGTTGTGCTTGTTGTTTGAGATAGTCAGAAGAACAGTCCCATCCTTGTCTGAAAGAGGTCGTGTATTGCCCTTTGTGGCCTGCTCGCTAATCCTGGGGAGCAGAAGGGTGACGTGGAGCTGGTGTAGCTGCCCAAGGATTAAAGTTCTCCGTCGTAGGACGGATTTCCGTCAATTTGATTTTAGAAATGCCATATTTGAGATCGATGCAGATCTGATGAGAAAAAAATATGGGGGGGGGGGGGGGGGGTTATCACCTTTTCTTTTCCTTTTTTTAAGGCAACTACAAATATTAGGTCCGATGAATCAGTGACCGCTCAAGAAGATACGTCAGCCATGAGTTTCGCTCTGTTTAGATGTTGTAGCTACATGCTTGTCTCATTGGCCTGGGGCGTTTGCTTAAAAAAAAAGAACACGTCTGGATGACTAACGGTCTAAAAGTTGGATTATAGTGACACAATCGAGACAGGTGACGAGGTTGGCCAATCCGTTTAACTTTTTTAGATATGATACATTGTGAGCTCTATGTGCGAATTCGGAGAAGAGGCGTAGGCTGTGTTCTTTCCGTGCATCAATGTAGACAGTTTCTTGCAAACTCTTGTCAGGGGAAGTCATTCATTTTGGGTGTCGCTATGACTTGAACAGACAGCCTGCTATGCCACCCGATGTAACCTATTATTGTTACAGTTTTTAATCAATGCAACTAATAATATGTGTAAAGCGAGCGACGCAATATAAACCGTAGCCTATGCCATTTATTATCCCGTCTGTTATGACATGTACAACAATGTTTTTCACAATTTGCAGTAGGTTTTGCGGAAGGTTTTGACTGAGCTTGTTAACATAAAATAATAATACTGTCATCATCGCGAACTGTTGAGTAAGGGGGTCAGTCGTGTTTGTGACGCACAGACATGCAGCCTTGTAGCCTATTTTGCTTAGGCCTTCACATTTAACGACAGTAGGTTGTGAGTGTATGTTGACAAAAAATAACCATGCAATTAAAATAGTCAACTTTAAACTTTGCTATAAAATATTATTAATTTGTAGCACGAAACCATGACCAGTAGGCCAACCAGAACCTCGCATATTAGCGTCATGATTTGTGTGCGTCTATTTGGCAAGTCCACTAGCTGTCATGGATGCGTTGTTGCTAAAGGAAGGCACAGGTGTCATAAGTTAAAAAATAAATAGAGATGGGCGGCTGTTGGAAACGGGGGAGAACTACAAACTACGTTTATCTATGGCTGACAGTTTTTGCGCTCAGAAAGTAGGCTACGCATGTTCTTTCATAGCGCAACACGACCTGTCCCTCACCATATCGCAACCTCTTGTCAACCTTATACAATCTGATGCTGAAGACAAAAGCGCCCTCTCCAGATTGTCATTATCAAATGCGCAGACCTCCTGCATGAGCACACACAGTATTGCTGCTCATTGGATATCTGAGTTGTCTGTAAAACTCAAAATTACCACGTTTTCATTAAATGCGGATGAGGCAACAAATGGAAATATGAACAATATCTCGAATGTTCTGAGTCATTACTTTGATGAGGAAATGGGAAGTCTTGCAAACTTGATTTTATAGATTTTACTTGGGGTTGAATTGCATATTAACAAGAAAAGAAAAAAATCTCCCCTTTAAACACTTTTGGCCTGAAGTAATTAAATAAGAGTGTAAGTTAAAGCCCTTCTACAATATTGCTGCAGTAGAAAAGAACGGCAATGGCTTGTCAGCAATGGTCAGGGATAGTACTGAAATATTGTTTTGTTCATCAGGAAAACTCAATCTCAATCAAAAACACTCTCAATTCGCCTTATTCACATGGCGGCCATTGGCTGCTAAAACGAGGCTACAGGGTACACAAACCATAGGATTGTTATGTTCTATGCATTCACCTGTAGGTGGCATTAATTATATAGTAAGTGTACCCTGTAGCCTCGTTTTGGTTTAAACAATGGCCGCCGTGTGAATAAGGTGAATACTCCCTTTACTTTGCTGTTTGCATCTTTTTGTACATTAAAAATCAATAGGTCGCGACCGCAAAAGGGATGCTATCTCTATAGATAGATATGAACAACGTATGACTTATGGCCTTAAAAAAATTCAGTCAAACGATTTTTTTTCACTTTAATCCCTGAGCTGCCACTTCGGCATACGTTCTGTTTCTGTAAGACTGTATTTCTGTTGTCTGCATAGTGTGTTTCAGGTTGTCGGGGCCTTCTGCCATACCATACAACTGTCCAACCATTATTTGTTGTTTGAAATGTCATGATCTCAGGTCAGTAAAGTTATTTTTTTTGTATATTTTTAAAAACATTTTGTATGGTAAAAAATAAAAATAAAGGATGAGAAATGAGTTTGTTTGTAACAGTGGCTGAATAGCCTTATGAAAAACAAGCCTGTCACAACGTTTCGATTCAAATGAACTTTCTTCAGGCAAGGCTTGTTAAGTGCACTGTGTCAAAGAATCTGCTGAGCTGTGAACTCACGGCTGAGCAATGGCCAAATGAAGGGAAGGCAGTGGAGACTTCCCCTTATTTATAATCTCCCTGTCAGGAGGCTCCTCCCCTTTTCTTTCACAGCTCTCTCGAAGTCGAGGAACAGTGGCTTGGGGAAATAAACCGATGAATTCTCTCTAACTGTGTTGTTTCATGGTGTATTTAATGTTATTTATGTTTTTTGGGGGGATTTTTTTGTGTTTTAAATAGGGCTGGGCAAGTTAACTCGTTATTATCACGTTAACTCAGTAATCAATTAACACAGACAAATATTTTATCGCTTATTAACGCAGTTTTTAATTATTTATTGTATTACTGTAAAAGTCTGTTGCTCTTTTCTTATCACCGGAGTACTTCGAGTCTGAAATATCACCTAAATGCAAAAGCTCACAGTTGATGATACCAGCCAATCATTCAACGAAACAAACAGTGGCGCAAGGCTTCAGCCGACTATGTTAGATGCAGCGTGTGGGAGAAGTATAGATAAACAAAGGCAAGAGAAGCTAACAAATGCCATAGCGAAGTGGATAGCTACAGACTGCAGGCCGATTAGTGTTGTGGAGGACGTCGGTCTTCAAAACATTCTAAGAATCGCAACAAATGACGGCAGTTATGAGATTCCCTCAAGACGCACCATCACAAGAAGAATACACGACTTGTATGAAAAGGAGAGGAATGCAAAAGCAACAACTTTACAGCGTGCACCCGCTGTTGCTCTCACTGGGGACTACTGGACATCACTGGGCACTAGGCTACTGGACATCACTGGGGACTACTGGACATCACTGGGCACTAGGCTACTGGACATCACTGGGGACTAGGCTACTGGACATCACTGGGCACTAGGCTACTGGACATCACTGGGCACTAGACTACTGGACATCACTGGGGACTACTGGACATCACTGGGCACTAGGCTACTGGACATCACTGGGGACTAGGCTACTGGACATCACTGGGGACTAGGCTACTGGACATCACTGGGGACTAGGCTACTGGACATCACTGGGTAACCATAAGCTGTTGCTCTCACTGGGCACTAGGCTACTGGACATCACTGGGCACTAGGCTACTGGACATCACTGGGTAACCATAAGCTGTTGCTCTCACTGGGGACTACTGGACATCACTGGGTAACCATAAGCTGTTGCTCTCACTGGGGACTACTGGACATCACTGGGTAACCATAAGCTGTTGCTCTCACTGGGGACTACTGGACATCACTGGGTAACCATAAGCTGTTGCTCTCACTGGGGACTAGGCTACTGGACATCACTGGGTAACCATAAGCAGTGTTGGGCAAGTTACTGAAAATTAGTAATTAGTTACAGTTACTAGTTACTTCTTTTAAAAGTAATTCAATTACGTTACCAATTACTGTATATCAAAAGTAATTAGTTACTAGAGAAAGTAACTTTTAAGTTACTTTTAAGTCTGCTTTTAAAATGTCAATATGGACAGTACTGAACAGTCACACACACAATAAACCTAATTTTTGGACCTATTTATTGTAGTTTCAACTGACCTTCAAATCAATAGCCTTGTGCATGAGTTCTCAAACTTTTTCCGACCACAAAACATTCTACAATGCATGAAGGCCTCCCTGACCTTGTTTTGCGCCACCCTCACCATCTAGGTGGTTTGATAGATATGTACAGTACACTGCCTACTGCTTGCCTACTACTTGCCTTCTGCAATATAGTAATAAGTTATTATTATCATTATTATTGCAATCCTTCTGTAGGCTACATGGAATTCGTTCAATGGGATGTAATGTGAAACAATGTTAAATGGCCTATTTTCAAAGCAGTTATTGTCTGCTCACACACACATAACCTTAGGTTATCCTCATCCTGCTTTGAACACAGTTGTATTATATAGCATTTTAAGCACCACCAGTTTGGGAAAAGCCTGCGCTGCACAAGTGCTGACCTACCGAAATAAGTTCTAATGCATCCGAGAGTTTGGGATTGTCGCGCACTATGCAGAAGGTTACTCTTCAGCTGATAAGGTGTTCCAGAGAGAAGTTGCATGTTCCGTCGCAGACAAATAAATCCATAACACCATGGACGTCAATTCCGATGTAAACATAGCCTACTGTGCAAATAACTCAAGTCGCTGTTACGTACGGTAGGCTATTTGGAGGTTTATCTGGTAAGTGAAATCTGCATTTTCCTCTCGAGTTAAAACGTGTGCTTGCTTGTGCCAAGGCTATAGGCTACCGTAGCCTATTGGTGTTGTGGCGTGGCTATGTTGTAAGAATGAGAAATTGATATAATGAGGCTTTTGCGCAATAGGCGAAAAAGAGCGGAGATAAACAGCACAAGTGCTGACCTACCGAAATAAGTTCTAATGCATCCGAGAGTTTGGGATTGTCGCGCACTATGCAGAAGGTTACTCTTCAGCTGATAAGGTGTTCCAGAGAGAAGTTGCATGTTCCGTCGCAGACAAATAAATCCATAACACCATGGACGTCAATTCCGATGTAAACATAGCCTACTGTGCAAATAACTCAAGTCGCTGTTACGTACGGTAGGCTATTTGGAGGTTTATCTGGTAAGTGAAATCTGCATTTTCCTCTCGAGTTAAAACGTGTGCTTGCTTGTGCCAAGGCTATAGGCTACCGTAGCCTATTGGTGTTGTGGCGTGGCTATGTTGTAAGAATGAGAAATTGATATAATGAGGCTTTTGCGCAATAGGCGAAAAAGAGCGGAGATAAACAACAATGCGCTTTTACTGTAGTGGAGCTTACGAGATGGAAACGAAAGGGAAAAGGCTTTTAAGATGCCCATTTAAATTGTAGCGTAATGCACTCTTGTGTGTTTTAGCATAAATCCGAAATAAGGAGGAATGTGAGGAGGCTCCTATTAACTGTAAAGAATGCATCTGCAATCTAGCCTAAACATGAAACACAATCGCTGGAAACACAGCTAAGGTCGGGAGACAAAGCAGCAAATGTGCATCTTGTCTGCAGTCGTTCATTCAAGATCAACAGAGTAACGCAAGTAACGAACTCTTTGAAATTTCAGTAATTGTAATTGCGTTACTGGATTTACAAAAATACTTCGTTACATGCTCGTTACCACTAAAAGTAGTGGAATTACAGTAACGCGTTACTTTGTAACGCATTACTCCCAACACTGACCATAAGCTGTTGCTCTCACTGGGGACTAGGCTACTGGACATCACTGGGTAACCATAAGCTGTTGCTCTCACTGGGGACTAGGCTACTAGACATCACTGGGTAACCATAAGCTGTTGCTCTCACTGGGGACTACTGGACATCACTGGGTAACCATAATTACCTCGGAGTTAAAGTTAACAGTGGGCGCTGCACATGCTCTAACGGTAGGCTAATGAAAACAAAGAAAATACATTATGCTGAAACGTGCGCGGGACACTTAATTGAAGTTGTACAGCAGTGGAATGTGTCAAAAAAGTCACCACACTTAGCACAGATAGTACACGAAATATGATGGCCGCTGCGACACATCTGCCTTTTGATCATGTTCCCTGCTTTGCGCACAGTCTCCAGTGTTCCGTCACCGTATCTCTGCATAACAGTGCGTTTAACAATGCGAACTGCAGAACTGAAGAACTTTTTTTGTGCTTCACTTCACTCACATTTGGTACTGAACATAGACTGGTTATGCTGCTCCCTGATAAAATAAATAAATAAATTTAATGTTATGATTGTGGCTCAGGATTTTGTGGGCAGTTTTTATTTAACTGCTACTGTATAAACAAAATGCTGATGTTAAGTGTTTGCAGAACAAATGTTATGGCACTTCCTTTCATATGGCAGAACATTTAAAATAAAATTGTTCTATACTTTTGAATTCATTATTGGTTTTTGTGTATAATAATGCAATTAATCACAATTAATCAGGGAAATCATGTGATTAATCGCGATTAAAAGTTTTAATCGTTGCCCAGCCCTAGTTTTAAATAAAAAGAGAAACATGGAGTGTTTTTGGTGTGAAGGTAAGTATGGATCTGTGTGTTTTTATGTGTGTGAGTGGAAAAAACCCAATGTCAATAAGTGGGAGGAGAATAGGCTGGTTAGGAGATATGAATGTATACCTGACCGCTGCGTGGGCATCCTCAGAGGGCGAGGGGGTTAGGTTAGGGGAACATGAGATTTGTGGAGTGGGTGACTGTGGGTGCACTGGCCGATTGGATCTGACCACACCAAAAAGAATGAGGTACCTATCTTAAATCAAATTTTTTACATAATAGGTTTGTATAATAAGAAAAAGAGAAGTAAAAGAAACTAAGGGCTAGGGAACTAGAAGTGAGGCTAGATGCTAGGAAACAGGGGTTGGGTTAAGGGGTTGGGGTTAGGCTAAGGGGCTGGGGTTAGGGTTATAGAGTAAAACCTACCTATCATCGGCCCCAACGATAGAAAGCAATAAGCCATATCTCAGGATAGGAAGGTCGTAGAGACCCCAGACCAAGTGACCTGTATTAGAGGCCTGCAAGCCTGACGGGCCCCGACATAATATGCAAATTCAGGCCGGGTATGGGCCTTAAATTCAATGAATAGCACAGGCTCGGGCTTGACACTAGTAAAGTTGGTTTTATGTATTCATGATTTTTTCAATTATGATGTCAGAATTCAGGTCAGAAAAACATTCACGCGCCCAGCTTTTTCTCTTTCTTTGGAAGCAGACGCTACGCAGCACGTCATAGTAAAAAAAAAATCTGTGAGAGGTCAGTCACTTCCGTTCCGGTCAGTCGATAAAGATGGACAAACTCAAAAGCCAGCTAGCCATGAACCACAGCCAGGAAGGGAATGACCGTGACCTACTAGGATGGTGGAAACAGCATGAGGCAACTCTCCCAATGCTTGCTACACTTGCACGCTATGTCTTGAGTGTCCACGCAAGCAGCAGCCCCAGTGAACGGAACTTTAGCACCGCGGGCCAAACGCTGGAAGTGAGGCGGACCTCGCTAAAGCCATCCACCGTGGATGCGATTCTCTTCCTGCACAGCGCAGCGAAATGAACAATCATGGATGGACTGTAAATAGGTTTGCCTGAGTTTTTTGGGATTATTTGGACCAGCAACTCAAAGAAAGTGAGTGTTTTCTCTTACTTTGTTAGGCTATTAATAGCCGGTGGCTGTGTTGGAAGCGGTCTATACTTTGCACTTGTTGCCTTAATTAGGTGAGCAATAGGTTGTTATTTATATTAAATTCAAAGTGATTCAATTCCTTTATTTATTTACACAATGCTTACTAAGTTGGCTATGGACAAGGAGCTCATGTGTGCTGCTCATTTATCTACTCCCACGGCGCATATGATTTAGGCCTACCGATGTTATATATCCTGGCTGTCTGTTACATGCTGCTTTTGCGACATCCCGTTATTTCGACATTGAGGTCTAATTAAATTCATGAACGCTTGTCTTTGCAAGGGTTAATCGTGTGTTAAAAGTATTATTTGTTTAATTGTTCAAGTCGGCTTTCTGAGAAACTATTACGCGATTGAAGTGTCGGGAAACCATCATGTCTAAATAGTGGACCCATTTAGTCGGGCTCGGGTTCGGGCTCAGGAATTGCTTAATTTGTCGGGCAGGGTCGGGTTAGGGCCTGATTGCCAGGGGTCCGGGCCGGGCCTGAAATGTTAGGCCCGTGCAGGCCTTTATTCTGTATGCCTTTCGTCAAGACAAATCGATAGAGCCCACCCCTGACTTCCTCCGATAATCGGAAGTTGGTGTAAAACCGGAAATAAACCTTAAAATCCTTATATCTCCAAGTTAAAAGTGGGTTCCGAAAAAAGTCCCCACAGAAGGTGTATAGGAGTACATCTCAGAGCATTTGGAGTCGTTTGGTACCCACTTTTTGTGACATTCTTTTTTTGTGAATCGACAGAACTTAGAAAATTAATTAGCGTAGCCACCATTTCATTATTCGTTCATATTTCGAGAACTGAAGGTCGTTGGAAAGGGCGTGGCCGATTTAGTGGGGGTAGAACTTGGTATCAGGTTTCTACGACCTTCCTATCAAGAGAAACAAATCAGAGAAGAAAATACTTACCTTAGTCAATGATCATTTGTTTATTCGTTAATATCTCGAGAACCGAAGGTTGTAGAGACTCGAAACAACTATCCACCCTCCATAATTTGACCATGAGCTTTCCAACGGTACCACGAGTTTGTACGACTTTCGGTTCATGAGTCACATGTTGTCACAGCCATAGAGAACACTGCTAACCTCGAAGCCACTTGGGCTCCCGTGCCAAGCGTGGATTGCTTTTTAAGGGCTGATGTGAGGGTTTCCCTTCACGCCAGCACCGTGAGCCAGCCCTCGACTTTCCTGAAGTGCAGTTTTGACATCAACGGCATCCATGTTGAGCTGCAAGAGGTCACGGCTGTGACCTCAGGGCTCCATTATATTTTTCTGCCGCTGGTGCTGAAAGTCAAAAATCAGTACTTCCTCCATAGGAAACATGTGGACCTTCAGTCCTATTCACCCAAAGGGCAGAAGGCGCTTAGGAATTGCTGTGGCATTGTCTTGGCGCACCTCGATGGGGCATTGTTTTTGAATGTGACGGCGATGCCGAAAGACCCCAAAAAGCCGAACCCGATCCTCGACCAGCAACTGGCTTACCTCCATGTTGCCACTGAGGCATTAAACGAGGTTAGGGAAAACTTCTCCGAACAGCTTCAGCTTATGTCTGAAGAAGATTTAAGAAGGCCTAGTTTCATGAACCAATGTTTGTTGCAGACTGCAAAGTTTGAGGTCCTGCCTCAAGACCTTGACTTTGTGATGACACTTGTGCATTGTGCCATCACACACGCAAACAGGGATGATGAGTACATCATCCTTGTTCCAACCATCACAAAGTTTGGCCAAAAGCTGGGAGGCCGGTTCGACCTGTGGTTTTTGGATCTGCAAAAAGTCCAGGCCATGTCTGCGCACTTTGCTCTGGATCTCATGGCAAAGGACAGAGGCCTCCACCTGCTGTGGTCCCGATTCGGGCTACAGCAGCTGGTTGGATACTCCTGTTCCTGCTATAGTGTCTTGGCCATGCATGAGTGCATCAACGTGCAGACACCATTGGACGGCCGTCCAGTGGACGTGAAGCACCCCATCCTCAAGGTACTGAAGCAGAGTCCCATGCATTTTGTTCAGTTCTACATGCCGTGCACTTTGATATCAAGGTCAATCACCCAATTAGTGGGGTAATAGCAATGTGCGACCTGCAGCATCCAAAGTCCCGGGAGGGGATGATAAACGTGGCGAACGTGTACCTTCGGCACGTCCAAGACGCGTGCCTAAAGATGGTGGGGCAGCAGGGATCCCATCTGGAGTACGTCGGGTACTTCAGCAGGGAGGGTGGGATACCTGCAATCATCCAGGCTGGAGACTTTTTTGATCTGCCAGCTTTGGGAAGCCTTCTGGAGATGGACACCAAGAAGTGTTCCCTCCCAGCAGTCCTGAAGGATGTGATGGGTTACATCTCCTCCTCCCTCCTTCTGCTTTCCAACCTTGGGAAAGGAGGGTTTGCGGCGTCATGGAAGGCCTACCAGCTGGAGCTGGCCTTCGAGGAGCTGGTGTACGGGCATCCTCTGAGCCTCTTCGACCACCACTACAGTCCCTCCCTCGGTACCTGTAGCGTCAGTCCGAGGAGTGCTATGTGCCTCAGGGGCTTTCTAGGCCTGGCCCCATTTAACATTGCCGCAGTAGGAGACAGTCCTCCCGCGTTAAACACGTGGACAGGAAACACCCAGCTCATCTATCGTGTAAGGAGGCTGTTTCCCCTCACTGAAGTGCTGGAGGCAGCGCCTTCTGTGGTTGGTGCCGCCATGCTGAAGGTCATACTGTCGGACCTTTACAACACCCCTGCTGTGCCCTTTTACATTGTCACGTCCGAGAAGCTGCCAGATGGGATGTCCCTCACTGTCAGTGTTACCGTGGAGGGACTATGCAAGAAGCTCGGGTCTGAGTACAACTTCTGATTCCCACATACCTTTGGCCGTAGGAGGAAGCTGATGGAAGAGGCCGGCTTCAACATGGAGGAATGCCTGGTCCTGGGGTTCCAGGAACTTGCAGTCAAGTTCTTCGCAGTATTGAGGCTGACAGATGCACATAGGTACTGTGTGAGGATGGTTCCTAACCTGTTCCTGGCAGTACATCCCCAAGAGTCCGAAGCTCTGAAAGAAGCAAGACTGGCCAGTATGACGGGGGACATCTGCCAGGAGATAGAGCGGAGGGGGCTGAGCTACGCCCGTAATCTTTGATTCAAATTTTACGGCATGCCTTGGCTTGAGGCAGCGGAGAAACGCCTCCCACCCTTGGGCAAGGCCCCAAAAGCCCTGCAGCTGACTTTCATCAGCTGTGTCGGAATGCGGATGAATGGTGAGTTCATCGACTACAATATACGGTGGCCTGGAAGTGCAAAAAAAAAACAATTGTAAATTAATTATTTACAAGATTAAAAACAAATGTACAAGTTTAAAAACAAATGTACAAGTTTTTAAACAAATGTACAATGTTTTAAGCAAATGTACAATTGTTAAAACAAATGTACAATGACTGAACAAATTTACAAGTTGTTAAACAAATGTAAGTTCTTTACGGGAAGGGTAGGTACAATAGACAGAAGTGTGGTCTATCAAACACTTTACACTTCCTAGCCTTCTTGTGAGCTAAAATGTATTGCGAAGCCGCTATTCGTCAGATAATTTACTACTTTACTCGAGGCCATTTTTATAATGTCATAGTTGACATGATGGCCACCTTGCATGGGGTTAAGATTAGTCTGCGCGGTTTAAAAAACAAACTTAAAGAGGCTGGACTGTCTCGTCGCAAAGGATATTCCCCAAGGAATATATGAGGAGAGCGATCAGGCTGGAACTTCGTGGGGCAGGGCAACTTTTTGGCTACAGAACAATGTGGCAAGTTCTGAAACCAAAGTACTAGCTGACAGTTAAACGGGATGATGTGATGGTACTCCTACGTGAGCTCAATCCTGTCGGATGCGAAAGGAGATCACGGAGGAGGTTTGTCCGAAGAACATACCACTCCATGGGCCCAAATTATCTCTGGCATGCAGACGGTTATGACAAGTTAAAACCGTTTGGCTTGGCCTTCTCAGGGTGTATAGACGGGTTCTCCCAGAAGGTACTGTGGCTGGTATGTGGTCCAACAAATAACAACCCATCTGTCATCGCCACTAATTACCTGTCATGTGTGCAATCTCTTGGGCTGGTCCCAATGAGACTGCGGACTGATTGCGGAACAGAGAACGGCACCATGGCAACAATTCAGTCCACCCTGCGTCACCAGCACACTGACCACTTCTCTGGTGTGTCCAGCCATATGTATGGCACATCCACTAGCAATCAACGAATTGAGTCATGGTGGTCCATATTTAGAAGGTCAAGGTATGTGATGTTAAAGGGAAACTTGGCAGGATTTCCCCCTCTGCTGGAGAAATTGTGCATTATGCTATTTCAAACTGTGAAAAAAGGTAACGATAAAGCACATGGATTTGTTTACAAGCTAGCAAAACGGTTAGCATAAGTTCGGCAGACAATCTGGATGTTACAAGGTAAGAAACACGATTTAAAACAAGTTTCTTGTTTCTCACTTCTCTTTCCGGGACGGTAGTCTCAATGTTGCAAGGTTGGTTTTCCGTCTGGGGACGCTAGGCGGAGCAGGAAAAGTCACCATTTTCACCGGAACAGGTCATCTAACCATCCAAATGATTTCTAAACGGGTTTATTACATTGAAATAGTTGCCAAGTTCCCCTTTAAACCTGTTAATTTATCTATCTAAAGTCTACACTTTACACAGAAATATGTGAAGAAAGAAATCAGTCTTTGTAGTATGAAAATACATATCTTGTGTGTCACTCACCCTGTGCCTCATGGTCACTGTCAAGGTTCACACTCTCTGAGATGAGCAAGGGGATGAAAGTCAAAAGGTACCAATTCATTTTATAATACATGATTTTGACCTGGACATTTTTCAAGCTTAAATCTACCTTTTACACAGAAATGTGTGAAGAAAAACATCAGAAATACCTTCTGGACCGATTGTGATGTCATCCAGGCCTTTGAATTCTGCCAAACGCCCCTGTTCAAGAGCCAAGAGGACTTTGCTAATTTTAGCAAGTTGAAGGGTCCCTTCAGGCAGCCTGTAAAATTGCCTATGGACTCTAACATCATGGCCAAGGAAATTGGCTAATTGGTCCAGCTCTGTATTACTGAGGTTGAGAACTTGAGTGTTCCGGTTTGCTTGCGCAGTTTTGTAGAAGTGAGACTTGTATAGTTTGCAATACCACAGACCTTGGCAAAATCTCTGATACAATCAGAAACACGGTAGCAGGTCAATACAGACGGCCTGGCAAATAGGTAGCCATTTTCCTTAAGAATCCCACATTCATGTCGCTTGGCAACAAGGAGGTCCAACGATCGCTGCATTTCTGGAGTTAGGAGTACAGGGACCTTTCTTCCACTTATTCCTCGTATCTCCAACCTCCTGAAATGCTGACAGAGTTTTTTCTCTAGCTCGGAAAGCACCATACCCACATCTTCCTGCAGATCTACTGGATTTGGAGCAAAATAGGCAGAGAGGGGCATTTTTGAAACTTCTCCTGTTCTACGTCGGTTGAACATCATGACTTGTGTCAAAGTGATTTTAGTCAGATGTACCCAAGTCTTTTTAGATGGCTCTGAGGACAGTTCATTGTAAAACTGTTCTTGCTGCATGTCCAAATAGGAGTTGAAGTTTCTGAACATCCTTAGTGAACGGAATCAACTGAGGAATATTCCATTTCGATTCATGCATTGTTCTCAGTGATGCAGCTGAAATGAGATCGTTCCATCTGGCTTCGTACACTGAGCAGACCTACGAGTATATTTTGCTGCTGGTTGGTTGTTTTGCATACTTGCACTGCTTTCAAGAAGCAGCGATATCTTCACCAGACTATGTCCAATTTTTAGTGCAAGACTTGGAAGCTTGTAGGTGCTGGATTCAGAGACAAAGCCAGCCACAAGTTGCACAGCTTGCACAACATGCATGACATTTTTAGGCCTCATGTGATCTTCGATGGTCTTCAAGGGAGTGGTTTTCCTCGAACAAATCAAAAGCCTTCCAAGTTCCCTCATTTTCTGACGGATATATTCATGTTTGCCAACATCATATCCATGCTTGTTATACAAATGCACACCATACTCCATGATCCAGACATCAGATTTAACTGCAAAGTAAACTTCATCTTGAATCATATGGTTTAGGACCTTCCAGAATTGTGCTTTGACTCCAGGTGGTGGTGGTACAGCAAAAGTACAAAGTGCTTGCACCCGTGTTTTGCCAGGCTTCGTAGGGCCACTAGGCTTAAACTTGCATATCATCATGTGGCGCCACATAACTTTCTTTGTGAAATAGCCTTGACAATAAATACAGTGATCAAAATATCTGGGTTTAGAATCATCTTTTGGTTGTTTCCGAGGAACAAGCTTTCCAACACCAGTATTTAAGACCTCAGAATTGTGGGCTAAGTTGCCTCTATTTCTCAAATGTTCCAGATGCAGTCTTCTTTGTTTAGAATCTTTTGGAAAAGACACAGCCTGTGCAACTTCTTTCTCGTTTTTATGAGCACGCTCTAAATGCCTGACCATTTTTACAAATCCCTTCTTACAGTATAAACAGTACTGTTTTTTGTATATTGTCGTGATCCATCCTCTTTTTTACAGACAGCAGGTACGGTAAGTAAGTCATCAGCTACATCATAGCAGTGGGGGAAGTAGTATTGTCAGGACAAACCAGTGTCAAGCTTCCATGAGGGTCTTCAGTGTGTGAAGTTTCTGAAGAATCATCAGAAGAATCCTCGCTTGTACTAGGAACATATTCTTCTTCACTTTCATCTGATGTCTCAAAAAGCTCATAGGCTTTGGGGGGGGGGGGTAAATAGCTCAGTTACTTAACTTTTTCAATGCAGTTTTATATGAAATGAACCAACTATAAGGTCCATCTTCATTAGTGCCTTGATTATCTGAATGCTTTTGGTCCTCCTCAGTTTAGGGACATAAGGTTGGTCTTGGTCTGAGGACTCATGAATTAGATTACATCTCTAGAGTATCACAAATCAACAGCACATTGATAAATAAGTACAAAATAAAATAAGAATAAGTGATAAAAAGAAATATAGAATATAGAAAGACAAAGGAAAACACAGGAATACTTAATGGTAACGAAGGTTACTTTTTAATCTTTTTACCTAAGTGGTAATAGATATTAATTACAAGTCAATGGTCATGTGCAAATTCACATGTAAAATGTGTAAAAAAAATGCATAGAAATAAACTGCGGACTGTAAATCATTGGAAAAAATTTCAATGACAGAATTTGGCCATTGTGGTCCACGAATTTCCATCAGCTTGGTCATTCGTAATGACTATCGTTCTTTATAGAGAACAAGAAGTCGATTTTTTTTTTTACAATAGCAACTGAAATGAAAATTCCATACCTTTTTCTTGGGCGAAAGCAGACCACAGTGTTCAGGTGTTTCATAACTGTCAGCTACTCCAGACTCAATCACAGTACGTTTCTCTCCAATTTAAAAGACAACATTTAAGGAGTAACTAGAAATAAACAAATATTATTTATGTGCACAACCAACAACCATTAAAGCCACAAAACTGACAAAAATGGAGTGGATGGGGAAAAAAGGAATGAAAAAAAAAGCGCAACAATTTCAAATGTACACCGAATTTAGTCAAACACTGTTTTAGGAAGAGGTAAAGGGTAGTTAACTCTTCAGGCGCCAGAGGTTTTTGGGAAAATTATACGATTTGGGCAGCAAGACTTCAAAAGACTGTCTTAAAAGTGGCCTAAGATAAAGACTTGGTGTATATGAGAAAAATGTTCTGTATGGCCTAAAGTTCATGTGTAGTGTAATTCTGGGCTAATTTGCATATATAGTGACATCATAGGCAGGGTCACAAAGGTAGCCACTCCAAAGCGCACAGCTGCCCATTTTGCACGGGAATCAAACAACCATCATCTTTGCTAGTTCTTATTTTTGTTACATCCCTGACACCTCTTACATATCCACCAGCTTTACAACATACACTTTGACTATGTTTATACCTGCTACACCCACTTATACACTGTTCAAACAAGCCCCGTATTCTTATACACTGTTCAAACAAGCCCCATATTCCTGTGCTTCATGGGTGGTTCATTGCCATCATTATTCGGCGCTATTTCTAGCCTTATTTTCACTAGCCTTTCCATCCCCACCAGTTCTCATACTAACATTACAATAACATTTACCTCTGTAAACATTATCTATGTTGGTCAATGAGCTCGAACAAACATTGTGTGCTTTGTGAAATCGTGACACTATTAGCTGGCAGCGGTAAACATTATGCTGAGAAGCAATGCGAATATGAAGATCATTAGATGATCAGTCGTTATCTTCCCAAAGAAAATATACAGTAGATAATACATTAACAAACCCAATTCTGCAATATCGATGACCTTTTTATTAACAATTTAGTGTATTTCAGCTTGAATTTAGTCACATTTGGCAGCATCCCGACTTCCGGATCTGGCTAACTTGTGGGTTTCATGCGGTTGTTTGAATGCATTTCCCTATGTGATTTTCAATAGAAAGTACTACATGTCTGCCAACTAGTGGAGGGGAGTTCAAACTAAATTTGACACCGTATTTGACAAAATCGTCCGTTTTATTCAATACGCCACCTTGTCGACTTTAGTCGACTGTGGCCCTAAGAGGGTTAACTGTTCAGGAAATAGTGCCGCGTAATAGTTGATGTTCCGAACTTTGAGGTGGACAAACGCACGCAAAAGTAGGTCTCTGGCCAATGTCCTATGGCAATGCTGCAGGACCACCCTGGTGGCGCTTGCTTCCGCAGCAGCTCTGGCTATAGCACTGCAGGAGTGGCCAAGTCAACGGCTTCTCAGTGATGCGGCAAGACCACGCTGGTGGAGAGCATGTGAGAAGCAAAGTTTACGCACCGTCTCTTGACACTTGTTTGTCTCGTGCGACTGACGGGAGACCGAACGCTAAAGAGTGCTAAGGGATATTAAAGCAACGTATATACGTCAGAGGTTGATTAGTGGATTGAAGCCATTAGTTGGCATGAATGTATTACTTAAAAGCGTGTCAGGCAAGGTTGCAGGTCTGGATTCTGGAGCGCAGAACCATGCCAATTCTGATGACTGCATCAGTATACGATGCACATACTCCAAGCACCCCTCTGGATTAAATCAGGGTAAAATCAGAAATTTAGGACCGAACAGTCTGAACAGGTGGTGAATGGGGAGGGGGTGGGTGTGAGCGCAAAGTAAAGCTGAGTGACCGACGGGTGAGATAAGTGTATAAGTAACCTCTGACTGCAGAGGAGGAGTGGCATATTTCGTCATGTTCCTCTTGAACTTACGTTAGTAAATACCATTTAACATTAAAACTAACATTGACCTGTTTGTGCACAAGAACAGCAATTAAAATTAATTTCAAGGCCACACTCATATCTTCAATATTGTGTCTTCCATGTTGATGACACCAAGTTTCAAACATAAGACTATTCAGCTATTGCAGACCGCTGGATTTTACCTGACAAGAAAATGGTGTGGTTGGTCATACCTAAAAACTAATTTTCTGACCCAAACAAGAAGTTATTCTTTCCTGGAAGAGCAACCGAAATGAAAATCATTACCTTTTTCTTGGAAACTGACGAAAGCACTGCAGGCTGCTGGGATGTTTGAGGGACCTCTACTGCTGTAGGCAGACTTAGTTAACGGGTTCCTCTTTGATCTGAAAACAATGTTCAACAACATTCAAAAATAGCTGGTTGTCAGTACTTTGTTATTTCATATCACCACAAACAATTCCTAAGACATACACAAAAAACAAGTACAAGTATATACTGTAAAGTTATACATTATAGTTAAAAATCCCATGTTAATGTTTAATCAAAACCCTAAAAACCCATTAGAAGAGGTTCAGGAATAGTGTCTGAAGATTCTCATTCATCCAGGTCATGGTAGCCAAGTTCAGTTAGTTAAAGCCCTCCTTACACTGACAGACTTTGGAAAGATTTGCAAAGATTTGGAAAAGATTTTTGAAAGACTACAGTCTCAGACCCTCTCACATCTAAAGACAAGTAAAAGAGTTTTAAGTCACAGACTATGATTTTGCAATGACTGGGGATCTTGCAAGGTCACTATTTACAAGACTGCAACTAGATTCCTTTAAATTATTACCCATCGTGCAATAGATAAACAGGAACTGAAATGATATCCTACTAAATTCAAAGCCATATTTTCGTGTTTCTGCAGCATTGTTTCATGCGTGACATCCTTAACCGATATAGAGTTGTTCTGTCACGTGGAAGAGCCGACTAAATATGTATAAGAAATTACATATTATAAGAATAACAAATAATCATATAGGCTACAGCTGTCGCCTACTTTGCCCCTTCCTATTTGGTGATGAAGAGAGGTCACTATTGGTTTTTATAGTTCACGTCAGTATTTGCATTAGCCACGACTAGAAAGACTTGCGATATCAAACATGTTTAATATTGTCGTAACGGCAAAACTAGAAAAGGACTGACTCCGACTGACTTAAAACCGCTAAGATTGGCACCTTACACTAAACGTACAACTCCCATGATTTCTGTCCGACTTTGGAAATTTAGTCGCCGACTGTGAAAACAGACCAAAATCGTACAATGTAAGGCCGCCATAAGCCAACTGGACTTCTTTTTTTTGGACATATGCTAATTATGTTAATTAGTGAGTCATGTGACCCATTGCCACATGATGAGGGGTGTGGTCTACAGTTCACAGTTCCACCCACAATCCAGAGATTTAATTCCTGGCTTCTCAATTTCCAACCAGAACTGAAGAAGCCTTTTGGATGAAAGGTGAAACGTCTGAGGGAGACAAAAAAAAGTCCAGTTGTCTTAACTAACTGGAAACTTGTTCAGGAATATGTTCTTACAGTATAAACAGTACTGTTTTTTGTTATATTGTCATGATCAATCTTTTTTTGTACAGAGAGCAGGTATGGTAAGTAAGTCATCAGCTACATCTGCAGTGAGGGAAGTAGTACTGTCAGGACAAACCAGTGTCGAGTTTCCATGAAGGTCTTCAGTGTGTAAAGTTTCTGATGACTGTCCACCAATAGAATGTGTTCTGCAACAGGATACATTTCTGGAATGATGCCTTTTCCGTTTCAAAGCACTAATGTTCCCCTTTCGTATGAGTGAGCGTCAACTTGACTTTCTTCTGATTGGACATTTCAAAAACTTTGCTGGTGTCTCTTTCATCAGAAGAACTCTGACTTGTACAAGGAAAATATTCTTCACTCTCATCTGATGTGTCAAAAAGCTCATCGCAATGCAAATCTGTTTCCCTATTAATCTTTGGGAAAAAAAGGATGAATGTAAAATAGCTCAGTTACTTAACTTTTTCAAAACAATTTCAAAATTAAAATATGAAAAAGTGAAAAAAATGCAAAAGCCTTCAAAACACGCCTTGGACAAGTTCGAACACTGTGGAAGACATCATGTCTTACCCCTGTCCCTAAGAAGCCACACCCTAGTGAGCTTAATGACTACAGACCTGTCGCTCTTACATCACATGTGATGAAGACAATGGAGAGATTGGTCTTACGCATGCTCAGACCCCAGGTACGCCATGCACTAGACCCGTTACAGTTTGCATACCAGGAGAAAGTGGGTGTGGACGATGCCATCACTTATCTTCTACACAGGACACATTCCCACCTAGATAAGGGGAAAACTGCTGTGAGAATCATGTTCTTTGATTTCTCAAGTGCTTTTAACACCATCCAGCCCCTCAGATTGGGAGACAAGCTCTTGCAGATGGGTGTGGACGCTCACCTGGTAACCTGTATTACAGATTACCTGACCGAGCGACCACAGTTCGTCAGACTGAAGAACTGTCTCTCTGACACTGATCTGCAGCACCGGAGCGCCACAGGGAACTGTGCTCTCCAGTCCTGTTCACCCTGTACACATCTGACTTCTGCTACAACACCGAGTCATGCCACTTGCAGAAGTTTTCTGATGATACTGCAATTGTGGGGTGTATCAGGAACGGGCAGGAGGAGGAGTACAGGAGCCTGGTGGAGGACTTTGTGCAATGGTGCAAACTCTGCTACCAGTCCACATTGATGGGGTCAATGTGGAGATGGTTAGCACCTACAAGTATCTGGGTCTCCACCTGGACAATAAACTGGACTGGTCAGCCAACACTGATGCACCCTACAAGAAAGGGCAGAGTAGGCTGTACTTCCTGAGGAGGCTGCGGTCCTTCAATGTGTGCAGTAAGCTCCTCAGGATGTTTTACCAGTCTGTTGTTGCCAGCGTCCTCTTCTATGCAGTAGTGTGTTGGGGAGGAAGCACAAGGAAGAAGGACGCGGGGCGAATTGACAGGCTGGTAAGGAAAGCTGGCTCTGTAGTGGGAGCTGAACTGGAGTGCATCACTTCACTATCTGACAAAAGGACCCTGAACAAACTGATCAACATCTTGGACAATGAGCCCAAGAGTCACCCACTCCACACCACTATTGTTAAGCAGAAGAGCCTGATCAGCTGGAGACTTCGCTCACTGCCTTGCACAACGGACATACTGAGAAAGTCATTTGTCCCCAGGGCCATTGAACTGTTCAATGCCTCACTTAAGGGAAGAGGAGAGATAGACTTCTCTGCATAGTCTGTCTGCCTCTTCACCCCCTCCATGTTTGGCACTGTCTGTCCACTAGCCACTTGTACTACTGTCTTTATGCCTCACTGTTTGCGTGCTATATATTAGCACATTTGCACATATGCATAACCCCCCCTCCATGTCACAGCCAAACTGTGGCCACACTTATACTTTTTCTTAATAGTTCAATAGACTTTACTTACTTCTGCATTGTTGCACTGTTGGTCTTACTCATTTGCACTATCACCATTGCACTACCACCATGACACTCATTCATTCACAAAGAGCACCTTACCATACCTTACTATGCACAGAAAATCACAGGATCAGTCCCTGCCTCAGTCATTGCCATTGCAAGCGCCTCTGATTGATTAATCACCACTATGTGGATAATGTTTTTAGAATTGATTTAGATTAAGTTTTAGTATAATTTGTATTTTTGTAAATTGTATTTTAGTATATTTTTATATATTGTATTAAGTGTATTTTAGTATATTTTTATATATTGTATTAAGTGTTAGTATAATTTGTATTTTAGTATATTTAGCATATTCTTTATCTTCTACTGTCCTTATTATATTGCTTAGTTGTGTTTTTATATTATATACTTGAATTACTCTTTCTGCTGTTAGAGAATGTGTTTGTGTTGTATGTATGCTGCTGAGACCTTGAATTTCCCCTGGGGATCAATAAAGTATCTATCTATCTATCTATCTATCTAAAATTAGTCCAGGGCAGTGAACTGCGTTCAGATACTACTGTGCTGCATGCTAAAGCATGGTCATCCCCACATTTCTGAGTAAAACTAACCTGTACACGGCAGTGGCAGTACGTGTTCCATACAAACACACCTTCATATCAAAGTTCATGTCTAAACCATGTTGTTTATCTATATTTCTAATGTCTGAACAACAATGAATATCATTAATTGTTAATGACAAAATGTAGGTATTGTGGTCCCCAGAATTGCACCAGACCAGAAAATTGTGTGCTTGGTCAGACCTAACCACTATTGTTCCAACAGACATTTTAATAATAGGTTGATGTGGTCCCCTCAAGGTGCAAAAACCAGAAGGTGCTAAAGATTAAAGATGGGTTCCACTGATCACAACACTTTTCCTTTTTATATCTAACAGTTTTTATTAAAAAATAACAATTAAAGATCTTATCAATTGAATATTCTTTCATAGGGGAGCAAGTGAAATGAAAACTCATTACCTTTTTCTTGGACACTGTCGAGATGTTTTAGGGGCAGACTTGGTCATAAGACGTTTCTTTCCAATCTGAAAAACAATGTTCAACAACATTCAGGAGGTGTCTAAGCTTCTTACAAGTAGCCGTCCTACCGCTTGATCACTGGACCCTATTCCAAACACCCTTCTCTTTGTAAGTCGCTTTGGATAAAACCATCAGCTAAATGCATAAATGTAAGTGTAAATGCAATTGATTATTCTTTCGTCGAGGAGCCAGTGACATAAAACTCATTACCTTTTTCTCAGACACTGATGACAGCACTGCAAGCTGCTGAGATGTTTCAGGGGCCTCTACTACAGGAGACATGGTCTCAACTGGTTCCTCTTCAATCTGAGAAACAATGTTCAACAACATTGAGGAATAGCTGGTTGTCAGTACTGTCTTATTTCAATTCACCCCCAACAATTCCTACAACATGTCCAGTAAAAATACTTTTCAAAACAACCCGGTCTCACGGCTTAACGTGATATCACCACGAAAGTAAATCTGTTCAGGGGTGCTGCCATCACGATTACGGCCCTTATTTTGTGATAGGACAACACTTCCCTACCCTATTCATTTTAATGCGCGAGGCATAAAGCCGCCGCTGTGAGCGCTAACTGGTGACTGGGGGACAGAAGGGGAGACATTTGCGCGTCGGGTTTTAAAAGATTTTTTCACTGTTGTCTCCTCAAGTTCATGTGAAGTGGCAGTGTATTAAAATAGTTGAAATCATGCAGCGGTTTTTAAAAGCAATTGGTCTGTTCTAAGCCATTTCTGTAGGCCTACATGCCAGCTCACTATGAACGTGTCTTAGTTGTCTTCTTTTGAATGAACGCTTTATTCTGAAAATATGTGATACATTTCCCGCTAGACGCTAGAAATTTAATAATAAAAGGTTGATTCCTTATCGTTTGTTTGCAATAAACTCGTCAGTTTTAGGCCGAGCAGCCTGAATCGTGATCGCATCACGCTTTGGCCAGATCACAAGGGATTTGACTTAGTTGTCTTCTTTTGTATTCATGAACATTTTATTCTGAAAATGTAATGCACATTTCACGGTAGAACTATAATAATAAAATGTTGATTCTTTGTCGTTTGTTTGCAATAGGGCTACGATCGTCAGTTTAAGGCCGAGCAGCCGTGAATCGTAATCGCAACACACTTTGGCCAGATCACAACGTCTTGGTTGTCTTCTTTTGTATGGATGAAGTCTTTATTCTGAAAATAAAATACACATTTCTTGCTAGAAATATTATAATAAAAGGTTGATTCCTTGTCGTTTGTTTGCAAAGCTGGTCAGATTTTTCTTTCGTGATAGGACAACACTTGCCTACCCTATGGAGCTACGAGCGCAAATGGTGAGTGATGGACAGAAGGTTTTTAAAAGTTTTTTTTTTCAACGTCTTCGCCTCAAGTTCATGCGAAGTGGAAGTTAATGAATTAACACTTTATTGCGCAAGTAGGCCTTAGCCTACTTCCCCGCTAGAAGGAGCTCTATAATGGGCTAATAATAAATCAATATTTATTGCCAAGGCACAATGTTTCATTGCTGTCGTATTCTGTACTAATATGCATGACAAATACACCTGAGCTGAAATGAACACATTAGGCCACCCGTCAGAACTATAGGCTAATGAGGGTTGACAGGTCGAAAAGCCTGGCGAGTGTCTTCAACACCCAGGATGTTACGGTGTTTTTCGTGATCCTATAACGTGTGGTTCAGCCGTGACAAATTGCTTCTACTTCTATTGTATGATTGAGTGGATGCATATAATACTAGATGTACCGCAGAGCGGTACAAAATATAACCGCCACCCAGTCCAGCACATTTTTTCCACAAAAATAAACACGCTGAAAGGCCTATATGATTCTAACTGTCTCACTAAATTGCATTAGCCACACTCAATTCTCACTGGTATCTGCCAGACAACAAGTACCAAAACATGATTAGTTCATAGATTTCACATGTAAAATTCATTTTATACAACCCCACCCCCATCTTGCCTGTTCATAATTCTGAGAAATTCTTGAATTGTGTGCATGTGTGCGTGTACACGTTTATGTTTATGTGTGTGTGTGCGTGCTTGTGTGTTTGCCTGCGTATGTGTGTTTGTGCATGTGCATGCATGCGTACATATGTCTACTGTGTGAGTATGTGTCATATGTATGATTACTGTGAATGTATGTGTGTGCGTGTGTATCTGTTTATGCACGTGTGTGCACATGGAATGGGTTAACATGACCCCTGGAGGCAAACATACGGAAAAAATTGGTCATCCTAGGCCCTATGGTCCTCAAGATATTCACAGAAAACTGTGTCTGCCCTACCCTCCTTTCGGGGGGTCCAGTACAGCGGGGGGGCTACAGATCAAAACGAAAAACGACGGTTCCATGTAGTGTTGTCACGATACCAAAATTATGACTTCGATATGATACCTGCCATAAATATCACGATGCTCGATACTAAAACGATACTACGGCGAAATCCTAAGATATCTGGAGAAGAAAGGACTCATACCTCCTCCAAGTGTATTGAGTCATTTGTGTTAAATTTGGTGCACTTTTGTAGGTCAATTCTGGGTTCTAAACTTCCTACATAATTATTTTTTTTTATAGTCAGTAAAATAGTAGGCCTACTTTGTGTGATTAAGTCCTTTATTGTTTGTTATAGTTCATTTACATTGTGTTGTGTTTTGGCAATAAAGTAGCTTTAAATAGCCAAACTAGGCTAGATCAAGGTCAGTGTTAAAATTACTGCATGCAAATCACTGAATGCTATGCAGAGGGGCCTAATCTTTAGGCCATCTGATGTACAGTATAGCCTAGGCTACCCTAGGCTTTCCCGTGTTCATGGGATTTCTTTGACAGTTGCAAAGGGGAAAATGTGAGGATAGTCTTCTTTGCGCCCAGTGTACAAGTACGACGTTCCAACCACTCAGGTCTTCGTCAGATAGGCCTACACCATTACCTGTTGCAATATATCTGTGTGCATTCCTACATTACGTCTACTCCTTTGATAACATGATTTGCTACCACTAGGACTCAACACGCTTTGGTGGTATTATGCTGTGGGCTTTAATTAGCGCATTTGGGTAGCCTATCCTACATCTGGACAATAATTATTGAACAAATTGCAGTCTACATGCTGACAAATATTACCAGTAGTAGGCTACTGACCGAACATGAAATAGATCGTTTACAAGTTATGGTAATGTTATTCTGGCGTGAACATTGCACTTTCATCACGTTAGCACCCTATGATTACAGCTCGTTATGTCTCGTCAAAATGATTACAGCTCGTTATGTCTCGTCAAAATTCATGGATGAAGGAATTTATCCCGCTTTATCCCAGATAACCATACTCGTTTTCGCTAGAATAAAACATGGCACTAACCATGTAGTCGTGTTCTATATAGCATATTCGTTAACCTGTCGTTCTTTGAACTCTTCAAACTCCATGCGTAGCCTACTGCTTTTAAATGACTTTGTGTACCTGATGGCTTGCCTTCACTATTCGCAATGTATCCGAAATAGTTGCAGATTTCACTGCACCTTTTGTTTTATCCTCAAGGCCTAGAACTGTCGGCAAAGAACTATGTTGACGTTGGCTGCGCACTCACTCACTCAGAGCTGCCTGCTTGACACGCCCACTTGCCTAGATGCGTGCAAGACATGCATAACACATGTATCATGGCGCTTTACAGAATGTAGGCAATCAGAGAAAGAAGGAAGAAAGGAAGAAAAGAAAAGCAAGAGAGAGGCCCATGGGTAACAGGGGCGAGGAAAAACTCCCTAGAATTGGAGATATATATAGGAAGAAACCTCGAGCAGATCCACGACTCAAGGGCCTGACCCATCTGCCTAGGGTCAGTACATGGCAGTAAGGTCTGTATACATGACAAATGCATATGATAGTCGGGTGTAGAGAATAAGACATGGTGTTAAGCACTTGAGCTGAAAGTTACAAGAGGTGGGATGATTACGTATCCGTTGGTAATTCGTTATTCCTGATTTAGTGACAGAAAGTTCAATAGTCCAGCGTTGGGATTGTCCAGGGTATCGATTCTAAAAACGTCTGAAATCGTATCGTTTTTTGCGTGAAGGCATCGCGATACCTTTTTAGTATCGATACACCGTGCAACACTAGTTCCATGCTATCCATGTGGGGTTACATGCCCACCAAGTTTCGTGTACCCCGGTCTTTCAGTGTCCCGGGAATCCTTGTTGGTGTACGGTCACTAAATGTACACATAAATTATTTTATTGTAAGGCCCCCCATGAACAAAAGTTCACAAAACTTGGCATGCATTCGGAGGGTGTCATAAAGATCCTACACTTTCAATTTCGTGCAGTTTTGACCATGTCAGCCAGAGATATTGTGATGAAAACACCTAATTTTTTGCTTTTTAATTTTTAACTAGGTGGCGCTATACATGAAATAAGTGGTAATGGGATGGGTTGACATGCCCCCTTAAGACCAACATACAAAAAAAGGTGGACCTCCTAGGCCCTACGGTTCTCGAGATATTCACAGAAAACTGTCTCCGGCCACCTACAGGCCATTTGGTGTATAGTAACATAAATTAATTTATTGTGTGGCCCCCCATGAACGGAATTCCACGAAACTTGGCGTGCATTCAGAGGGCGTCATAATGATCCTACACTTCCAATTTCGTGCAGTTTTGACTATGTTAGGTCACAGATACCTGCGATTACAACACCTCATTTTTACTTTTTTGTGTTTAACTAGGTGGCGCTATACATGAAATGAGTGGTTATGAAATGGGTTGACATGGCCCCTTGAGATCAACATACAAAAAAAAATGGTCCTCCTAAACCTTACGGTTCTCGAGATATTCACAGAAAACTGTTTCTGCCCTACCCTCCTTTCGGGGGGTGCAATCCAGCGGAGGGGCTACAGATCAAAACGAAAAACGATGATTCCATGCTATCCATATGGGGTTACATGCCCACAAAGTTTCGTCTACTCCGGTCTTTCAGTGTCCCGGGAATCATTGACGGAAATTTGGACATGCGCTTCGCTGTGCGGCGGTCATAATTAGGCTATGCCTATTTCCCGCTAGAAGTGTAAAAATGCCGGCTAATTTCTTCATCGTTTTGAGATGGGCATGTCATTCGTGACCCGTCACCCGCTTGTCTGTTTCTAAGTGTGCTGCAAGGCCTGCTTTCTGTTCACTCTTGTATAAATGAATATGCAATGCTGTGGAAATGCAGTATATATCATTTTAAAAAATGGACCATCCCCGTTGTTTAGGTTCGCCAAGCTGAAGAGCTTATCCATGGAAAACACCTGCAATACCCAAGTTGCCACTGTTATTTTTCGTGATGTGATCACCCTTGGTAAGCTATACGGTGATGAAATCAGTTTGAAATTATGGTTATATATATTTGTTTTTATTGTTCTTAGGTTAAGCTTATTATATTAGTTCAGGAATCATTTGTTATTAAGTCTATTAGCTAAAATATTTTTTTGTTGTTAGGCCCAGGACTACTTTTTTGTAGACAATGCATGAGCTTCATGCTGCGCGCCCAAAAAAGTTCACCACAATCACTTCCTGCGGAGTTAAGGTAAGTAACATAGATGGAGGGCAGGCTAAATGTATTATTTAAACTTAAAGGTCCAGTATGTAGGAAATAATGGAAAATAAACTGTAACCATTCCAAAAATGATCACCATATGTTGTCAGAGTGAGGAAACACGATGAATTGAAGTAATGGCTTATTTGACAACATTACTCTAACCCATGAAACCCGTAAAACCCATGAAAAAAAATCAGTTACGGGGCGGAATCTCTTGGAATTTTTGTTTATGTTTTGAACGATTAATTCTAGAATAGCGTATTAATAATGGGCTAGCGCGTCCTCCTATTTGGGTTGCCAAATTAGCAAAGGCCAACTGTCAACAGCTGTCAGTTGTAGTCATGATCGCCTACAAGAGGCAGGAAAATTTCCAAAATTAAAACAAGAAACAAATTAAGTGGACATCGGAGGAGCTTCCTGAGATGGTGACGTCTTCGTCAAACTAAGAATATCAAGTCTGACGCAGAGCTGGCCATATTTCTCCACAACAGGTAGCCTATGCTAAACTTCATCTGCATCGCTAACTTCAGCTAAATATATTACGTTGGTTAGAGAGGTATTTTTTGTTTTCACTGTTTCCGTAATGTGTAGCTGGGTCATGGTTGGAGAAACGTTAGCAAAGCAGCTGCAGGTCAACTAATCGCGTCTGGTAGTCTTGAGAACGTTCACCAGTGTTTTGATTTTGGCCTACAGAACGTTCGTTAACAATCCTACAAATCGCACCTTTAATTAAAAATGTGTTTCTTTGTTCCTAACGAAATTGTGACATTTGTTTTGTGTTAGATGAAGATTTCTGTTTTGTAAGGCTTCATATAAATGTCACAATTTCGTTTGGAAACGACAGAAGACAGAATAAAATTAGGCCTACCCTATGTCGCCAATGCATAGGCCTAATTTACTTAAGTCAAGTCGTTTATTTGTTAAGGGTTAGACTACGTTATTATGTCTGTTTTGTCATGAGTGGAACCTATGTTGTTCAGACTAGAACTAACCTAGCTTAAATAAACTGAATTTGAATGCGCTAGTAGCCCTAGTAGTGGTGTGCTTATTAAGCAACTTCCACACTGCCCCAACAAACACCAACAAACTCCAACATTCTAAAGTTGAGAGATGTTGGTTGCAGTCTTTAGAATGTTCACAAAACCCTTAACAAATAAATGACTTGACTTAAGTAAATTAGGCCTATGAGAAGAAAAGGGGACTGAGTTACCTTAAGGAATTCGGCCCATGGCCACTGCTTGTGCATAGGGCCTAGAACTTGGTGTTGTCTCCCTAGTCTCAGATATTGGCGGTAGGCTATCACCTTATTCATAATAACCAATGAAGTACATTGTTAGCGAAGTGATGGGGAGGGTGTGAGATCTCTCAACTTACTTCATGATATCCTGAGGGAATATGCCTTTAGAGAAGGTATGGTTTGGGGGGGGGGTTCTTTTTTTCTTCATGGCACAGGCCTGAGTGTAACAGCCTTCATGGGTTTGAAGAAAGAGAAGGGTGGGACAGAAATGGTTGTAGGTCTGAATCATAACAGATGATACAATTTTCTTCCAATCTGACACTGATAACAGGATGGTGAACAATATAGGAGCCAAGATCGACACTGTCGTTACCATACTCCATCTCCAGTTATTATGACCGCCGCGCAGCGAAGCGGCGGTCATATAGGTTTAGTCAGATTTTTTTTTTTTTTTCGCATGCCCAAATTTCCGTCAATGATTCCCGGGACACTGAAAGACCGGGGTACACGAAACTTGGTGGGCATGTAACCCCACATGGATAGCATGGAACCATCGTTTTTCGTTTTGATCTGTAGCCCCCCCGCTGGACTGGACCCCCCGAAACGAGGGTAGGGCAGACACAGTTTTCTGTTAATATCTTGAGAACCGTAGGGTTTAGGAGGACCATTTTTTTTTGTATATTGATCTCAAGGGGCCATGTCAACCCATTCCATAACCACTCATTTCATGTATAGTGCCACCTAGTTAAACCCAAAAAATTAAAAATGAGGTGTTGTAATCGCAGGTATCTGTGACCTAACATAGTCAAAACTGCACGAAATTGGAAGTGTAGGATCATTATGACACCCTCTGTATGCACGCCAAGTTTCGTGAAATTCCGTTCATGGGGGGCCACACAATAAATTAATTTATGTTACTATACACCAACTGGCCTGTAGATGGCTGGAGACAGTTTTCTGTGAATATCTCGAGAACCGTAGGGCCTAGGAGGTCCACCTTTTTTATGTATGTTGGTCTTAAGGGGGCATGTCAACCCATCCCATTACCACTTATTTCATGTATAGCGCCACCTAGTTAAAAATTAAAAAGCAAAAAATTAGGTGTTTTCATCACAATATCTCTGGCTGACAAGGTCAAAACTGCACGAAAGTAAAAGTGTAGGATCATTATGAAACCCTCCGTATGCATGCCAAGTTTTGTGTACTTTCGTTCATGGGGGGCCTTACAATAAAATAATGTATGTGTACATTTAGTGACGTACACCAACAAGGATTCCCGGGACACTGAAAGACCGGGGTACACAAAACTTGGTGGGCATGTAACCCCACATGGATAGCATGGAACCGTCGTTTTTCGTTTTGATCTGTAGCCCCCCCGCTGCACTGGACCCCTGAAAGGAGGGTAGGGCAGACACAGTTCTCTGTGAATATCTTGAGAACCGTAGGGACTAGGATGACCATTTTTTCCATATGTTTGCCTCCAGGGGTCATGTTAACCCATTTCATGTACACACATGTGCACAGATACACACACACACACATACATTCACAGTAATCATATGTATGACACATACTCACACAGTAGACATATGTACGCTTGCACAGGCACATACGCAGGCGCACGCACACACACACACACACACACACACACACACACATAACATAAACATGTACGTGCACACATGCACACAATTCAAGAATTTCTCAGAATTATGAACAGGCAAGATGGAGGTGGGGTTGTATAAAATGAATTTTACATGTGAAATCTATGAACTAATCATGTTTTGGTACTTGTTGTCTAGCAGATATCAGTGAGAATTGAGTGTGGATAATGCAATTTAGTGAGACAGTTAGAATCATATAGGCCTTTCAGCGTGATTTATTTTTGTGGAAAAAAATGTGCTGGACTGGGCGGCGGTCATATTTTATACCGCTCTGCGGTACATCTAGTTACTACTGTTATTGATATATATTAATTCATTCTCTTCAGGTGACAACTAGGAAACATGAATCTATTTACATTCTATTATGTTCCATTTTTTTCTAGATGGGTTCTAACAAAAAAAATGTCCCAACTGCCCCCAGGAGATGCCATGTGCAAAAAAAATATGTCCAGCCTGTGGTGCAGTCCAGCAGAGGCATTGATAATGGTGTGTACAACTAACCATATCACCTGTTATAGGCTAAACCTCTTTGCATCCACCATGAATGATAGAGTCACCATATTGTTTCCCTGAAGTACAGTATCTCACCAAAATGAGTACACCCCTTCAATTTTTGAAATTAGTTCATTACTATGTTGATTTGCTGTCCTCTGAAAATATGTTAACATACAGCCATTAATGTTCAAACATTTGGCAATACATATGTCCAGAGTGTCACGACTTTTTGAAGGTGTCTACATAAGCGTGACATGAGCCTGTCATTAGCATGATATGACATATATCATGAACATTAATAACACCTTGTGCTCCTCTGTCTTCACTTGAGAATGTTCCACAGGTGCTAAATTGAGTCTAGGTTTACCTTACCCTCAGATTCCTCAGAAAGGCCCTTTTCAGCTCGAAGGTATGTTTTTATCACAAATATCCCCAGACCATGATGCTGCCACCACCATACTTCACTTTAGACAGGAGACAGTTATTTTGTTGTCCACACATGTGGACATCATCTTGGCAAGTTTATCTTTGTTTCATCAGACTACAGGGCATGGTTCCTGTAATCCATGTCATCAGGAGACAAGTAAAAGATACATTTTATTGGATTAGATTGGTCAATGTATTTGATGGTACCCTGAGAAGGAGCCCCAAGACAACTGTCCCTTGCCTACAGTCAAGTACCAGCATCAGGGTCCGGAGCAGCATGGGTCTACCAACTCTGGGGTGCAGCAGCTCATTGAGGGAAAAAATGAATCCCAAACAGACCGTGATTACCTTTTTTTGGTCATTGCACGGCATTGTTTCCCAATACAATGATGCCTCCATCACACCTCTAAGCTGCGGGTGAAGCTGATGGACTGGCCAACTATGTCTTCAGACCTAAAGTCAACCGAGCACCTGTCGAGCAGAAGATGGAGAAACATAAGGTGCTCTAACATCCACTTAGTCATCAATGTGGGGATGACGGTTGAGTCCATTAACAACCTAAGCAGCTCGGGTGAATTACATGCCCAATAGGGCTATGGCAGTGTCACACAAAATCCTTTGGCCACAGTTTGTACAGGTTCGCTGTAGGGTGCTAACACTACGTGCTAACGTTGTCCCACAGAAATACAATATCAGTAAAAATGGGAGAGATGTACTTGCTTTGTGAGAAGCTTTATATGTGAACATATGCAGCTCTAGTTTGACAGATTGACTGCCTAAATGGGGCAAAAATGACAGAAAATTTCAGGTCAAACAACCCATTCAGAAATTATGCATTTCTAATAAAATAACTATTATTCTTAACTAAGCTATTTCTCTGCAGCTAGAGAAGCTGAGTGCCCTGGGATTTAAGCCACTGCTCCTTCTGTCCAAAGAAGGCAAAAAAACACAGGCTCTCACCCCACGGTGCATTCTGAATACAGAGGCCTCTGCCAAGCTGGTCAAGACTACCGTTTTTGTTTAGATGATTTGCTCTGGTAAGACACCTTGTTTAATATATTATTAAAAACAATTCACATGGGGTTAGTAAAGTATATACCCACATCCTAGATTTTTTTCTCAAATCTACCACAACATTAAACTTTTAAGATAAGTTATGGCAAATAGGCTGTCTTGCCTTATTCCATCATTAACACCTGGTGATGATATTTAACTTGCAAAGAACAGACTCAATTTCATCCAATACAAGAAATGGCATACAAAAAATACTCTTTGTTGACATGTCTTCATTGTCTGCTTGACTTTCCCATTTATTTTATTACTGCATTTATGGTTCAGCCACATGGTAAACTTTTTGTCTATCCCACAGGATGGAAGAATCAGGCAGAGGGCCAGGAGGAGGAGGCCTCTGCTGCGGTGGAGGAGAAGGAGGCCTCTGCTGCTGCGGTGGAGGAGGAGGAGGCCTCTGCTGCGGTGGAGGAGATCCAGGAGGAGGAGGCCTCTACTGCGGTGGAAGAGGAGGAGATGCAGGAGGAGGAGGCCTCTACTGTAGTGGAGGAGGAGGAGATCCAGGAGGAGGAGGCCTCTACTGCGGTGGAAGAGGAGGAGATGCAGGAGGAGGAGGCCTCTACTGCAGTGGAGGAGGAGGAGATCCAGGAGGAGGAGGCCTCTGCTGCGGTGGAGGAGGAGATCCAGGAGGAGGAGGCCTCTGCTGTGGTGGAGGAGGAGGAGATGCAGGAGGAGGAGGAAGAGGCCTCTGGTGCGGTGGAGGAGGAGGAGATGGAGGAGGAGATCCAGGAGGAGGAGGCCTCTGATGCGGTGGTGGAGGAGGAGGCCTCTGATGTGGTGGAGGAGGAGATCCAGGAGGAGGAGGAGATGCAGGAGGAGGAGGTCTCTGATGCGGTGGTGGAGGAGGAGAACTCTGATGTGGTGGTGGAGGTGGAGGGAAGCCAGGGGGGGATGGTAACCCTTTTTTTGGAGGACATAACAGAGCAAGGTAACTCTTTCAGCTATCATAATCTCAAACTTGGTTGTATGACTTGCTGTAGACCTACAAGTATAAATTGCTGAATAATAATAATAAATAACAGCTTTGTTTTATATAACGCCTTTCGAGATACCCAAGGATGCTTTACAAGGAGGGTTACGGGGGGGTAGGCGAATGGATAAGATGGATAAGATGATTTTTGAAACACAACCAATGTATGTGGATGGAGAGGTAGGCTGTTCCAGAGAGTGGAGGCAGCTAAACAGAAGGCTGTGTCCCCTACGTTGGTATAGGGTACGGCAAGCCTATCCTTGCTAGAGGACTGCAGGGACCTTGACTTGGGAGTGGGGTATGGGACTTTTGAGAGGTACTGGGGAGCAAGTGCATGGAGGAATTTATAAGTAAAGAGCATAATTTTGTATGTGCTGTGTGACTTGACTGGGAGCCAGTTAAGCTACTTGAGCGTAGGGGTAAAGTGATGCCACCGTTTTGTATGTGTTAGAGCCCTGTCAGCTGAGGTCTGAACATACTGTACTCTGCCCAGGGCCTTGCTGCACAGACCATACAGGCGACCATTGCAGTAGTCCCAGTGGGAGGTGGTGAATGCATGGAATAGTGTCTGATTCACTTATTTAGAGAGAGATGGCTAGGGTCTTGAGATGTTTTTGAGGTGGAAGAAGGCAAATTTGGCAATTCTTTTGATGAGCACTGGAATGATAGTTTGGAGTCTAGGGTGACACCTAGATTGCGTACCTCTGGGAATGGCATGATGATACAGCCATCCACATCAAGGTGAAGACCTGCAAAGATCTTTCTGATCTTTCCATATGCTGATGGAGGCTATGCAAAGGTCATTGAAGATTTAGATGAGGGCAGTCTCGGTGCTGTGGTAGGCTCTGAAACGATTGAAGAGGGTTCAAAGACATCATGGAGGGTCATGTGGTGCAGCCACTGCTTTTTCCATTTTTTTTATACATCAACACATTTAAAGTGTGGGTGTCACCACAGCTGTCTTGGAGCTTGGTGCACACCACCCCTAAGCCAGATAGATGTTGATCATAGTTGCCCTTGTATGCCATAGTGTATGTATACATGCACTTGGTCCCTTTTCCACACTGGTATACAACATGTTGGGGTCTACTTTGATTCTCCCTTAACTTTTAACAATCAAGTTAGCAGTGTGGTGAAAGGCAGCTTCTTTCATTTTGAATATTACAAAATTGAAACCCCTTTTATCCCATAAGGACCTGGACACAGTATTTCATGTTTTTTCTCATCTAGGCTGGATTATTGTAACTATATTTTGGCCTGTCCCACTGGCAGACAGACTACGAACAGGTACTAGAAAGCGTGGGCACATCACTCTTGTGTTGTCTCAATTGCACTGGTACACTGTGAAGTTCTGAATTGACTGTGGTGCTAAATAGTCTAGCACCACAGCATATCTGTGACCTCCTACCACCCCACTCTCTGCCCAGGTCAGTTAGATCTTCCACCCAGCAACTCCTTGCTCTCTTTCTGGTCTCGAAAGCAAAGGTGACCGAGCCTTCTCTGTTGCTGCTCCCCGACTTTGGAATGACCTAAATATAAATTAGAGACCCATCTTTTTTCCCTAGCTTTAAATATACCCTAATCCCCTCCCTTCTCACCCACCACCCCCTTTTTTCTTGTATTATTATTTTCTTCTTATTTTTTGTATTTATAATTTGTAATTATTGCTGTTATTATTATTGTTGTTGTTATCATAGCCTATTGGAATTTTCTATTAGAGCACTTTGGGTCTACACAGCTGCGTTAAATGTGCGATATAAATAAAATTGACTTGACTTGACATGCCTTTACCAGGGCAGTATGCATTCAGTCCAGTTTGCTACTGGAGGTCTTGGCTTTTGACACAAACTCCATGACCTGGTTGACATTCAGGTGGGAGAAAAAGGAGAGTCAGCACTGCGGTGGGCTGGCTGCAGTGATAGAGCTGCAGGGATTAAAATGGCCTTGTTCTGGCATGCAGTGATAGAGCTGCAGGGGTTAAAATGGCCTTGTTCTGGCATGCAGTGATAGAGCTGCAGGGGTTAAAATTGCCTTGTTCTGGCATGCAGTGATAGAGCTGCAGGGGTTAAAATGGCCTTGTTCTGGGATGCAGTGATAGAGCTGCAGGGGTTAAAATGGCCTTGTTCTGGGATGCAGTGATAGAGCTGCAGGGGTTAAAATGGCCTTGTTCTGGCATGCAGTGATAGAGCTGCAGGGGTTAAAATGGCCTTGTTCTGGCATGCAGTGATAGAGCTGCAGTCCTCCTGGTGTAATGCAGGTGGAGATGGAGTGCCTGTCTAGTGCAGCTGCTGGTGGATGGTGTCCACTTTTGGCTGAGAAAAGCTGCAGAGCCAAGGCCAGCATCAGCAGGGCAGAGGAGGTGGTTGATAGTTGAGAAGAGAAACTTGTGGTTATTCTGTTGTTTATTGATAAGAGTTGTATGTTGTTGCCCTGGAAAGAACCTTTTTGTAGCCCCTTACAGGTTTTCTTAAAGGCCTCATGATGGACAACACCAGTTTCTTTACAACCTTTCAAGCCAAGAGCCAGCACAATTATCTTTACTTATCCTGATGTAATGATGATTTTATGCTGCTTAGACGAGATTCTAAGATAAGACTTTTTTATTGTTTTAAATACACAGTGACTTCAGGAACTAAAAGAAAATTTAAAGAGGGACGTTCAAAGAGGGACGTAACAAAGAAAAAAATGCAGAAAAGTAAGTAGGATCCCCTAGGTGTGCCTGTGTTTGAAAGAACACTTCCATGTCTTTGTCATTAAGCATTAATAATACTGTCTCTTTTGCTTGTTAGTTTTACTGATTTTTTTTATTCTGTCCAGCTTGCCAGTACCACCTTAAAAATCCGTACCCTTTTAAAAGTGTACTGAGGGAGAGATTGAGAAAGGTAAGGCATGCATGACATACTTCAACACTCCTCAGAAGTAGAGTTGATGTAGATTAATCTAGGCTAATGTTGAAATACACACCATTTCCAGAAATTAAATTGTGAATTACTAATCTCATGTACAAAAATGAAATACATATTCAAATACAGATGTATGTACAGAAAATTGAAGGTATTATCAAAGTGTATTGTATGATTTCATGTTCTTTCCTCATAGGGCAAAAGGGAACGCCTACTGGATTGGGAGCCTTGCCCAGAATGGTAGTTGTTGTACGACAAATTATCTAGCCCCCACCCCCATCACCCACCCAAACACACACTCTTATTGAGCAGGGGGTGAAGCTTTTGGTATAATAGGAAGCAATCAAAACCTGTCAATACTTTTCAAAAATGTTTTAACTCAAATGTGTCTTCTGTTTTCAGTGGCAAAGAATTTCCACCATCCTGGCAGCCCCTTTAACTGCCAACTTTCTTTGGGTAATTGTGTTATATGTGTCATTGTGCAATCACTACAGGCACTGGATAAGTCTGGAACTTGCATATGTATGTTAATTCAAATTAGGGTCCATTTACCCTGTTTTGTGTCTATCCCAAGAAAATGACTGCCTTGCCATAAACTGCTTGAAGTAACAGTGTAACTTTTTGCAAATTTACACAGATGGTTACACCGTTTATGCACTTTTACTTACTCACTTTTATTTTCACTTTCACTTTTACTTTTACGAACTTCACTTAGTTTCAGCCAATACTACATACATCATTAACCACAGTGTCATAGACTTAAACCAGCAGGAAAACATACACCCAAATAAGGTTCCTAGGGAAAACAGCCCTTTTATTATAGTTATTCACTATGGCCAGTATTCTCCCATGTGCTAGAGTCAAAAAAGTGCTTAGCTCCATGCATTTCAGCCAGCACTAAGCACTTTTTTGGACTTAAGCACTTGGGAGAATCATGCCCTATGCGACTGTACAGTATCACACATCTGTTTTTCATGTACCACTGCTAGGTGTTGTACTAATGTTTATTGACAGGACTGTGTGCAAATCAGTTAGGACTGAGGGCTTTTGTCAAAACATGTTGTGTTGCCAGCTAAATATTGTTTGTTTATATTTAGTTGCTGTGTCTAATGTCTCTTTATGTTCCCCAGGAAACGGATGAAAACAGACTGTGTGTCTCTGTGTGTGTGTGTTTGTGGATGGATGGATGGATGGATAATAAACAGCAATAATGAATTAAATTGTTGACATTCTTCTTGTTGTTTCCTAGGGTTAGGGATTTCTTCAGAGAGGCTATAGAGGAGGACGGGATACTGTCCAATAATTTGTCCTGAAATAATGATAACAACATATTTGTATTAAATCTGACATTGAAATGTGTTACACTTACACAAAACAGTTTTGATACATACACGCACAGTCTGTGGTGAATTTTGTCTCAATCATCTTGATGGCATATGCCAGGGCACTGGCTGGTATGCTCAACAACTCAGTGATTTGGAATTCACTGAAATTTTTTTTAATCCAGACTACCAACCACTTTCGACACTTTTTAGTTAGATTTCATGTAGGTAGCATACTTATGGTAAAGAGGGACACAGGTAAGCCAATTTGTGATGTAATGGTTATAAAATAAGAAATATGAAGACTAGATATGTACGCATGTGTTACACTTTTTGATCAATTGTGTAAATCACACAGTGTTTGGTGAGGTATCATGAAAGGAATATCCTTATGAGACGTTATGTTTGGACACATTTTTGTGAACTACCGGTTATGATATGAAAAACAGTCATGTAATGACTCAGATAAATAATGATATTGGCTTTAATTTAAGAAATAAATAGTCTTATGAGGTAAAATTGGTCTCTGCCTATAACCCCATCATGAATTAGTGACATACACTTTAACACGTTAACCCAGTGCAGTTGGCTGCCTGTTACAGCAACGTCTGGTATGCAGTGAGATGTTAGGTGCCTTGCTCAAGGGGTCCACGGTTCAGGAATCAAATCGGTTAAGGGCTTCTGTTCCTAACCATTAGGACACGGCTGCCCATGTGCCTTAGCATCAATGTAACATCATGTCACTACCATCCAGACAGTGTCATGTAAGACTGATTTAAATGAACATGTGGAGAGACAGACACTTGAGATTTATCACACAACACATTCTTTATCAACAAATATCGAGCTATATAAGGGTATTGAAAAGAAGATCAGAATGACAATGTCCGTCTTCACTACACTAAGTGTTTGGAGCCCAAACCACCACTGAGTGACAGTCAAATCACTTCTTAGTTCTTGTTGTCTTTATTGTTCATTACATCTTCAAATGACAGCAGCTCTGAATGAGTGTGTGTGTGTGGTTTCTGCAACACAGATGGACAAATACAGAATGTAATGTCATGTACAATACAAGGCAATTCTATCAACACTGCTTGGATGAACAGTTAAATGTGCAGCTTGATACTACCATCTGTCCATTAGGCTGCACTCATGCAGTTAACCATAACTAGTGCTGGGCTAACACCAATGGCCATGAGCAACATGCATGATATAGTGGAGCAATCCACAACACATGTCCTAAACATAACTTAATAGGTCATGATAAAACATATCTAGAGTTTAAAGTGCACTAGCATTTCTGCAAGCCCATGTTAGCTTATATATGCTCATACGACACATTTGATCTGTTAAGTGTGAATCACCTAGACTGGCCATGCTCATTTGCTTCCTGTGTCCATATTCACCATTATTATCTCTGATGACCATCACCCCTGTCTTGTGCTTCCTGTGTCCATATTCACCATTATTATCTCTGATGACCATCACCCCTGTCTTGTGCTTCCTGTGTCCATATTCACCATTATTATCTCTGATGACTATCACCCCTGTCTTGTGCTGGTTGACTACCTTCTCATCAATTCCTCCTGAATAGATTACCAACTTCACGGGAGGCCCATTTCAGGACTGTCTTTTGAGGCCTTGCCACCATCCCCTTCTCACAAAGCACCCAATGTTACCCCCATGACTTAGCTCCTTGACTTTGTCTGTCTGTTCCCATGCTGTACAACTAAAACTTAAGACAACTACATATTGCTGTACTACAGTAAGATGTTGTGGGTTGTGGAACAATACTCAGCCAAAACTATGGACAAATTGTAGTAGGCTATAACACTTACAAGGCAACTACAGACTACTTTTCCAGCATGACCACTGGCATTTTGGTTAGCCTCTTAAGCCGTGTATCTACCCATAGTGTCCACCTTGAATAACTATCCCAAGGGAGTTTTTCCTTGCCCTTGTTGCTTGTGGGTGCTCCTTGTTAAGATGAAGCGGCACAAAACCATGTTATTGTACATGATACAGTATAAAACAATTTAATAGAATTATCCAGGCCCTGCATGTCACCGGCCAAACACCCTTGCTGAAAGGACCATCTACACAGTGCCATGTGTTAAGACTCAGGGGTGACAGACATATCAAAGCTACTCTTACTACAACTTTCTACTTTGCTTTATCCAAACACATACATGAGCTTTGTAATCTAATATCAAATAACATCAAGGTCAATCATCCTGCATCATGACACTAGGATGTGAGCTACCAAAACCCCTTGCTAATATGGACAAAGAGGTGGACATGCCACTGCACTCACATAAAGCACACTAGGATGTTAGCTACCAAAACCCCTTGCTTAACAAGGTTAGGCTATCCTGACAGGACCTTGGGCATTTATGAGGACAGATTAATTATGTCTTTCCTTTTACCTGAACATTCTTTATATAATATTTTAAAGATTATTATGCCAGCATCCTTGCACTGATGTTACTGAACATATGGGTTGACTGACAATTCAGATTAATCTTGTTTGGTGTTATTGTAGTAAACACGTTTTATTATTAAATATCAAAGAACTTCATGCCATTTTCCTAGCACATAATGCCATCGACCAAAAGCATTGTTTGGCGACAAACTGACAGTGTGTTTTAGTGTCCACACACCAAGACGACTGACTACAAAACGACTGTCTATTGATGTGATAAACATAATATGGGTATTGTTTTGAGGACTATTGAAAGACATATGCCTACATGTGCTTTAACAGTAAATATCAGTATAGTGGTATTTGCAAGGAAGCCTTACAACCGTGCAGAGTTTGGAGAAAGATTATGATCTGCAAGCATGCAGTCGCCACAAAGTGACAGGTAATATGAGGTGCAATGAAAAATATTTTTATTCACATTGACAAGGAAAACATATAATTCGAAACATATCATATTCATTCAGAGATCCCCTACCCCCTTACAGGACCAGAAATACTTATGTACAGGAGCTGTGGTGCCCCATATGTTCCAGACAAAATGATGACATTTCAGCTTTGTTTTTCAATATATATCAGTACTGACATTCCAGAGTTCAGATAAATTCACCTCACAGAAATATGTGTCATTACTTATACTATACAGTTATTGTAGGTATTAACAAATTTACCCTTAAGAACAAGAACCTTAAAACAGTGGAAACAGTTGAAACTGTGCTCTAAAGTAAACATTTTCT
The DNA here is from genome assembly GCF_046254945.1 of Alosa pseudoharengus. Classification (NCBI taxonomy): domain Eukaryota; kingdom Metazoa; phylum Chordata; class Actinopteri; order Clupeiformes; family Clupeidae; genus Alosa; species Alosa pseudoharengus. The sequence continues at coordinate 40,474,025 of NW_027468598.1, read as the reverse complement.
GCTATTTTACATATAGGCTACTAAGAAATGATGACACTACATAGCAGTAATTAGGCACATAATCAAAAAATGTATAACACAGCATTCACAATATATAGCTCCTGTGTACATGTCTGATTGCCATCTCTAATGCCGAGTTCAACATGTTTCTTAACAAACTTACTTCACAAACGGAAAATACAGTCTATATAAATATAGGCCATAGTACAAACACAGAGGGGCAGCCGTGAGTGGCAGCTGTGGACAACTGGTTAGCGCTTCAGACTTGTTAACGGAGGGTTGCTGGTTCGAACCCTGACCAGTAGGCACGGTTGAAATATCTTTGAGCAAGGCACCTCACTGCTCCCCGAGCGCCACTGTTGCAGGTTGCAGTGGGGCTGCCTGTTAAAAGTGTACCTTAAAAAAAATAGACAGAAATACACAGCACAATGGTCACTTGGTGTTTGAGGTGAGTCAACACTAACAAGTTATGAATTACATGAAAATAAGATGAAATGTATATGCAGGTACTTCAAAAATGATTACTTTAATGAAAAAGCCTCTATTGTGTCAGGGGTAATGAAATTAAAAAGTGATTTCAATTGCCATGGTCACCGTGAACTCATCAATTGCACCCCCTCCCCTTTCGTCATCACCATTCTTGGTCTTGTTTTACATAGAATAGATCTACTGTACTACTTTCAATTTTTCAAAGATCACCAAACACTGGGGGCTACACCAAGTACAAGAGCAGTATCAGCCACCTTGAATAATCATCAGGATGGTCAGAACAGTAAAAGCCTATGTAAGACTTACCATGGTACAACCCATGACAATCCATTGTGAGGTCAGCTGAAAAAGGGAGAAAAATTACATTACAGTTTTTTGACTGGCACACAGACATTTACATGAAAACACATTACAAAAATACTTGGCGAAATACAGTAACATGTATAGTTATCCCCATCAGAGCTGTGGTCTGTGTACAAATTCACCCCTGGGGAAAATAAACATCAGGTTGTTCATATTGTATATCCAATATGACTATGCTAAGATAATGCTCAAAGCAACATCCTATGCAATGCCAGCCTAGGCATGGCAGGTGTGTAGACTGGACATTGTTTGCTTAATATGAGCTGTTAATATGAACTTTAAACACTTGCCAATTACGCCATGCCAGTGTCTGGATACAAAGTCAAAGTAGCGAAGTCTGGTATTACCAGGCTTTATCACCCGGTGGAATGGAATACTGATTTCTGATTGGTTGAAAGGGTGTGCGTTATTTCTGAATAACCTATGAAGTAGATCTGTCAAAAAAGTCTTATCTTTGTTCTATACCGATAGTCTTTGAATGGTGACCCTAGCGACCATAGTAAACGACAGTTAAACCTAGTAACACTTGAATCAGCTGATACTAGCGATAACCACCGCTAAAGTTAAAGTAGTACAGCAACTGAACATATTTATTTAACAGAGCTGCACATTTTATTATTTTGAAATTGGCATCTCTCCTGTACACGTGAGTTGCAACCAGGTGATAAGCGGAGGCAACGTCGACTGTTATGCCTTAAATAGTTTAACACCTACACCTTACCAACACACCCCCTCTTCCTCCTCATCCTCACTGGTCTCTGGATCCTCGCTTGTGTCAGGATCTTTAGCCTCTTCAAGATCCTCTGCAGACAACAGGAAGGATCCCTGAGGCCCTAAAACAGCCCTGTAATTGTGGATGCTGTTTCTTAGGATCTCAGCAATTTCACTGTGGCGTCTGCGGCAAAGGCCAGAGAGGCCCTCATTTTGAGTGTCTGCAAGTGGGTGAATAAGAATAACAAAATGTACATCAAATAAAAAGCTATTTTGCTACGGATAAATACCCTTGTAATATCCTATGAGCTTCCATCCCAAACTTAAAAATAATATTACATACACTTAATAACAGTGTTGTAGTCAAGTCACTATGCCTCGAGTCCGAGTCCAGGTTCGAGTCCTCAGTGTTCAAGTCCGAGTCAAGTCCAAGTCATTAAAAGAAAATTCCAAGTCAAGTCCGAGTCGAGTCCACTACTCATCCGAGTCAAGTCCGAGTCGAGTCACTATTGATCCACGTCGAGTCCGAGTCGAGTCCCTATTGATCAAGTCGAGTCCAAGTCTAGCACTAAAGTAAGCATAGCCTACATGTCGTTCCATTTTTTTCCATTGCAAATGAAATCCTTAAAAGCAAAACGGACAATCTTCTGTCTCCAAGCAGGGGTGCCATCACTTGTGTGAAAGTAGTATTGCCAAATTTCTTGCCAAACCCAATGTGTTGTATTTATTATATCGGAGAGAATAACATACCATAGCTATACCATAGCCTATAGGCCTACTCATAATAAATGAGCAATCCACATCCCAATCACACAGGCCATTAAGTCACATTATGCTGTTACTGACTGCTGACAATTGTATAGGCAGTGTTGTAGAAGTTCATACTGATGAAACGTTGGAGTAGGCCTATTTTGTAAGAGGTAGTGTGGATCATAAAAGGGCTTTTTTTTAAATTCTGGCTGTTAAATAGCCTACACAATTTTAGCGCAGTTTGGGAGGGACAGTTAGCCTGGCTAGTGCCACCACTTCTCAATGAGACGTGGTCTGGGAACCAAACGTTAATTTTATCGTATTTGAAAAAAATGCCCAGATCCGTTTATTGGGTGCCACGGATGTCTATCAAATGCGTCTGTGCATAGCTCATCATCGTCTTGCTTTCCCCCTTGTTCTGTGATTGGTCCCCTATCTCAGGCGAAAATCTGCTCCATGGTCTCCAGGCTGCCTTAGCAGCGTGAATCAAATCGCGCGCAAGGCAGCATGGGAACACCCAGGCTAAGGGACAGTAGCCTGGCGAGCGCCACCACTTCCCTATCTGAGGCAAAAATTAGGGCGGTAGTTTCCAGGCTGCCTTAGCAGCGTGAATCAAATCGCGCACAAGGCAGCATGGGAACACCCAGGCTAGAGGGACAGAAACAGAGCAGGGCCCGTCATGGTAGCTTCTTTCTGACTCCCGTGACGTGAACACTGGCTACCGGCAACTGCATAATTATGTTATCACTTCACTGACACTATGGAGACATATTTCACGTCAACAATAGAGATGAAAACTAGCTTTAGGTTAACGAAGATGTAGAGCATCTGCCTAATTCAGCGGCGCCGGAATGAGTTTGAAAGTGGGGGTGCAAAAAAAAAAAAAAAAAGCTGGTTTCGGGCTGGGTTCCCCGAGACAATTTTGAAAATTCCAGAGGCCAACTATTCACGCACGTTTTCACGTGGGATATTACGATATAAGATGGTCTAATAATAGTTAAAAAAAAAAACTGTCATTATGTTAGGTGCGTGGTTAGGTGCTGTGTAGTGATTTCGTGGTTTAATTCAAGCTGATTGGACTGCAAGTAGCGTCTTTTTACGCACAAAGTGAATTAGTCTAGGCTACAAGTTCTAAATGAATCTGTTAAAATAAACTGCGCCTACTGACAGACACAGACACACCAGCATAACCTGAATGTCCATTCAAGGAATAAAGGAGGTAGTCTATAGCCAATAATGATCACAATCTCCATTTTGTGTCCTGTGCACACAGCCAAGGTCATTCCCATTCTCCAGTGCCAAGATGCACCCGCATAATTAGGCCTGTGAATCACTGACATATTTTACAAGAGCCCTATAACATCGAAATGATCAAAAACATTGAAACAATCTCTGTAGTCCTCCACACACAAGTTCCAAGAACAAATACAACTGAAGGTAGCGTAGATGCACAGCGATTTGTAAGTGTGGTGGTGATGATAACTGAACGGAGCTTCAGTATCATTGTAGCCTCGTTGGTCGCATTGATACGGTTGGTGCATAGTAGTGTTGCGTGGGTCAACCCGTTACCGCGGGTGCGGGTAAGCTTGATCGGAAAATATCGCGGGTGCGGGCGGGGCAGGTCAAAAATTGACAAAGCACTTCTACTCACAAAGTTCTCACTTAGTTATTAATAATGTAGGCAGAACATTAAGTGCAACAAACCTTATTGCAATCTCTCTTAACTGCATAAAACAGGTTAAGATATGATTAGTCTACAAGACCTTCCATCTTCTCTTCCCCTCTCACACAGGAGCGTGACAGAGGGTGCGCTGCAACCTGCATTCACGCAACAAGTGCATCAAGTGAGCGCGCTTTCAGCTCAGCTGGTCAGGTGCTGGAGGCGAGTCGAAATAGGTTAAATCCTGGAACGGTGGATGCATGTTATAGGCCTAATGATAATTTCAACTTTCTTTCATTAGAAAGATGCAGTTTTGTTAAGTTTGTGAATGCATGCTATTTTCAACTTTCTTTCATTAGACAGATTTCTGGTTCAGTTCATAAAAATGTAAAGTTTAGGCAACAGACGGATATCAAGGGTTTAAACCGATTGAACACGTCTGTGTCAATGTGTGTCTGTTTGTGCTCGCGCGCCCGCCCGCGGAGAGAGAGAGAGAGTTCATGTTAGGCTACATGATGTAGCCTGTTACTTGTGTTTTACCTTTAAATGCATCAATAAAGAATTAAGGATCTTTCAGTTTGTTTATTTATTTAGTAGGCCTAGCCTATGTCCATGAAGCTAGATTCAATTAATCCAACATGCTAGCCAAGCCTAGAGCAACAACTCTTTGTTGAAGCATATGCCTATAGCGCAAATTCTTCTTGTTTCAGTGTTTAGTTAATAAGAAAGCATTGTCTCTACCTCAATATTAACTACGAAGGATATAGCCTAGACTATAGGCACATTGTTTTTTTGTCAGGTCGAGTCGGGTTCGGTTATTTAATCAGCACATATTTTTGAGGGTCGGGTGGGTGCGGATGTTAAAAAACCTTAACCCCCGCAACACTAGTGCATAGACATAGGAGGCTCGTATAGGATAACCCTTTTCCTGGACCAGTCACCTGGTTTGGAGGCCAGACTAGAGCAGAAGTAATTAAAGCTACAGCGCTGTAAATAGATCTACAGTGTAGATCTACCTGTAGTTCATGCTCTAATCAATGCGATGTCGTGCAGTGTTGTGGTCAACAACTGTGTTTTTTTTTTTACCCCCGAAAAGTGGGGGTGCGTTCGCACCCCCTGCACCGGTGCTTCCGGCACGCTTGGCCTAATTAATTTATTTGTGCAACAGGCCACGTTCATTTCAGCGAGATGAGTGAAATAAATGTTTTTTTTTAAGCTGCCATCGCCATACTATTTGCTACGATATTCACCTGTTATAAATAAAACATGTTGCTATTTCGTGCAGTGGATTAGGCTATCAAATCGCTCGTTTGAACAGTAACAGTAATCCAGTTCATTCGTGGTTTTAAATATAGTTGTTTCTGGCCTACCCACGAGAGGTTCAGTTTGTCAGTTTCACTTGCGCAGACACGTAGGCCTAAATTGACATGGACACTCTACTAGGCAATTTAATGTTATGCTTCTAAATTTTATGACACCAAAATTAAGAAGTATGCTATATCTTGATCGGGAAAACGTTTAGTTTATTTTTCTTTCATCCGATAATAGCCTGCTGCAAATTAACAGACAGAAGCACGGCAGGGCACGCCCCGAATGAAAATGAATGAATGGAACCTCGCTTCTCGCGTCAGTCAGGGAAAACACTGTTCACCAAGTCACGATGATCATCAGCTATCCAGCAGCAGTGTGTGTTGTTTAGCCTAGGCTGAGTGTAATCTTAGGTAATGTTATGTCATGTATGAGAACTAATATTGCCTGGCAATAGCCTACTACATGGAAATAGCGGCGGCCATATCTCCAGGCATTTTGGTGTTAAAGTTAACGTTAGTTTGCTTTGCATGTGAACATGATGTGACTTGAGATGTAGCCTACGACACGAAGCAGTAGCCTAATATTCCCTTGAACTAAAATTAGTATTACGAATAATTTAGATATTAAAATCATATAGCAAATTATAGCCTAATGACATACTACAATTATAGCCTTATGAATACTACAAAAAAAAGTCGAGTCCTCGACGAGTCATCGCGAGTGCGAATGCACGAGTCCGAGTCCAAGTTTGAGTCATCAGTGCTCAAGTCCCAAGTCAAGTCACGAGTCTCTAAATTTAGCTAATGACTCGGACTCGAGTTCGAGTCTCGGACTCAAGTACTACAACACTGGTATATGGCTATGTAAAGGCCTACAATCAACATTATAATCATTAACAATAACTCAATAATGTTGGGATGGCCTGTGGAACATTGAGCACGTTCTGAAAAAAAAAGCTAGACTACTTAGATGAGTTATTTTTTGGTCCCTCCGATTTATTTCTGTTCCCCGCCCCCCCTCCCAGGATTGAGTCCAATGTCTCCAACAGCATCTCACAGCAACCCACTCAAAGATCTTTCCAGTAGGCATTTGTTTCTTTTATGTCTTGACAGATCAACCTGTTGGAGAGCATGCATGTGCAGGTAAAAAATATACAGAGAACAGACACATGCACATACGCAACACACATGAACACACAAACACATGCACACATACTGTCATATGTGCGTTGTGGGGGTAGCCAGTCCAGAACATGCATTATGGGAGTCACCCTTTCCTGAGGCCCTAGAGACACAAAAAAAATCATGCATGATCAACTGATTTTTCTTAACACAAATGTCATATCAAATTCCCAGTATGACCAAGTTTAGTTTTGAGCATGACCTGATCATCGAATCTGGGGACTTTTCATGGCATTGGTAGATTTTGGGCCCCTTCTTCACACACCCTGGTTAAACCTTACTCGTGGGTCAACTATTCACACACTCCGGTTAAACCTTACTCCTGGGTCAATATTTCACACACTCCGGGTAAACCTTACTCCTGGGTCAACGATTCACACACCCCCAGGTAAACAGTAATCCTCAATCAACTATTCACCTACCCTAAATGAAAATAAGCTTGTTGAACTTCACAAACATTAGCTAAACTTTATGTAACCCTGGTTAGTCAGCCTGTTCAATAACAGTGAATAGGCATGACATCAGAACAGATAGAAGAACTGCAAAAACACTTTAGAACACATGAATCACTTTGTAATATTTTAAATATTTTTAGAAAATAATTTATTAATATTTACTTTTAAACATAAGTCTATCGCGTGAGCAGATAGTCTTATGCAAGATGTTAGAACCAACCCACTTCTTCTTTGACCAATACAGAAGACAGTCAAGGTGGTGAAAGCCAATGCATTTATTTTGACCACAATTTGATTAATTTAGAAGACATTGAATCTGAAACTCGAAGAACATCTATGAGCTTTAACATCTGAGAATCACTACTTTAAACAACTTCAATCTTGATAACATCTATGAGCTTTAACATCTTTAAGAGAATCACCACTTTAAACAACTTCAATCTTGATAACATCTATGAGCTTTAAGATCTTTAAGAGAATCACCACTTTAAACAACTTCAATCTTGATAACATCTATGAGCTTTAACATCTTTAAGAGAATCACCACTTTAAACAACTTCAATCTTGATAACATCTATGAGCTTTAACATCTTTAAGAGAATCACTACTTTAAACAACTTAAATCTTGATAACATCTATGAGCTTTAACATCTTTAAGAGAATCACCACTTTAAACAACTTCAATCTTGATAACATCTATGAGCTTTAACATCTTTAAGAGAATCACCACTTTAAACAACTTCAATCTTGATAACATCTATGAGCTTTAACATCTTTAAGAGAATCACTACTTTAAACATCTATTTGAACATTGACCTCTGTCCGAGCAACCCGGAGACCTGTCATCGCCCAGATTTGAAACTTGATACCGCATTGGTCAGGTTTGGTCTGGTAAGTATTGTTTGGTACACCTGGCACTGTAGTCGTTGTCGTTCCTAGTAATTCTGATTCCACTAGTGAGTATTTAGTATTTATTCTTTAGCCTTATATCCCCTCCCTCTTTTTGTTAGCCCTTTTGTGTAGAAGGGCTACATTTACTTTTTTCCCCCCACATCCATAGGCCCTTCAGAATAGAAGTCTTTATTGTCCACTACTGTGGAAATTCGTCTTTGGCCCCACAAACATGTAACACACACAAACAAAGACTACACAACAGGTACAACATAAAGCAGACACAAACAAAGACTACACAGCAGGTACAACATAATGTTGTCACAGTCTGGCTCATAACTGGACAAAGATGGGAGGACACACGAGGGGTTTGCGGTATAACAATGAATAATTTATTTACATTAATAGAATATATGTACAAAACATTGCAGATCTACAAACTAAGGAAAATAAGGACGCAACCACAATCAAAAAGCCCCAGCCAGCATCTGGCCTGCGATCAGGCAGGCACCAAACGGAGAGCATCTGGCCTGCGATCAGGCAGGCACCAAACGGAGGACCAGCATCAGAGTCGAGAGAGCGAGAGAACACTGGCAGCTCCACAGGTTTAAAAGGTTAGCCTACACCGGGCCCTTGGTGTAAGCCAATCAGCAGCTAGCTCTGCTTCCTCTCCAAACTCAGCCTGAAACTTAAACAATAGAGAGACACCTGGTGCCCTGGTGGAACTCTGCACCCCCATGAGGGAGTAGCGACATGGGAACCCCACCGGGGCCGTGACAATGTAAACACAAACAAAGGCTATACAGAAGGTACAACATATAGCAAGCACAAGCAAGTCTACACAGCAGGTACAACATATAGCAAGCACAAGCAAGTCTACACAGCAGGTACAACATATGGCAAGCACAAGCAAGTCTACACAGCAGGTACAACATATGGCAAGCACAAGCAAGTCTACACAGCAGGTACAACATATGGCAAGCACAAGCAAGTCTACACAGCAGGTACAACATATAGCAAGCACAAGCAAGTCTACACAGCAGGTACAACATATAGCAAGCACAAGCAAGTCTACACAGCAGGTACAACATATAGCAAGCACAAGCAAGTCTACACAGCAGGTACAACATATGGCAAGCACAAGCAAGTCTACACAGCAGGTACAACATATAGCAAGCACAAGCAAGTCTACACAGCAGGTACAACATATAGCAAGCACAAGCAAGTCTACACAGCAGGTACAACATATAGCAAGCACAAGCAAGTCTACACAGCAAGTACAACATATGGAGACATGGAAATGTGCTCCACGGTACCAAAGTCATTCTATAATTTGGGGTAGTCTTGGTTAAGATAAGGTTAAGTAGTGTCAGGAAAATGAACTCTGATAACAATATAACATATACCAAGTAGCATCACTTGTTTTATTCAGTTAAGAGAAAGAGGAACAGGGACTAATCAGTGACTACAAATTGTTTGACGTAATGCTCCTGTGAACACAATAGTCTCATACACACAGATTTCAATGTGTTAGTGTTATTTTGAACACAACAGGCACTGTAGCAGTGTACCTACTCGATCTCAAGAGCTCTGAAAGGGTGTCCAAACAAATTCAAGAACTTTTATAAATTATTTGCATGAGGTAGACTGTGTACATTCAAACTGCCACAAAACAAAATGCAGTTTTTAAAGTGCTTTGCAGGTGAAAAATATGCCACACTTCAGGAAAATACAAATCAAATGTATTGTGAATACTGTAGATAATGGAACTGCCCTAATCCCGGTATCTTTACAAATTAAAAATGTGCACTGAATGTGCACGACCAATAGTGAACCTCTATACAGGTAGCTTTTTTTTTCTCCACAAAATCAAAACTAAAAAAGCTGAATCACAGTTGCTTCACAAAATCAAAGTATTTTTTAAAGTAATGGCAGTGCCTAACAGCTTACAGTTGCTGCTCAAAATGTCCTTTGGAGGTTATCTCAAAATAAAAATACTGAAAAATATACAATACAAATACAAAAAGCTCACTTTCCTTTACAAAATTAAAAACATCAGATGAACACACTTAGTGGAGTTTAGAACTGTAATTCTAGATTAATTCTATTTTTGCCTAAATAATAGATTTAACAGTGTAGTTTTTTATTCTCATTTCATTTTCTTGAGAGCATTGATGCGATTTTTTACATAAAACTTCCCGACAAATACGGGATGTCCACCGGAAAAGGTGAGTGTACACTGAGCGTGGGGGGGGGGGTGTGGGTTGGGCAGGCAAGCAAGCAAGAGCAGTGTCTGAATCAGCAGGGGGTGGTGGAGAGACCACTGCCATTGGAGCTGGAGCAGGGCAGTAAAACCTGTTGTAGAAGTGGTTCAGCTGGTTCGCCCTGTCCAGGTCTCCCTCCACAGAGCTGCTGCTCTTCTTAAGGCCAGTGATGGTCTTCATACCGTCCCATACCTCCTTCATGTTGTTCTCCTGCAACTTCTGATCCACCTTCCTTCTGTAGCCCTCCTTAGCCTCTTTCAGCTTGACTTTGAGTTCCCCCTGCATGCGCCTCAGCTCTGCCATGTCCCCCTCTCTGAACACCAACTTTTTCCTATTGAGAAGGGTCTTGACATTGCTGGTTATCCAAGGCTTGTTGTTAGGAAAGCAGCGTACAGTTCTGGTGGGAACAACAATGTCCATACATAAATTCAGGTAGTCAGTTGTGCAATGTGTGACCCTTCTCTAAGTCCTCTCCATTCTGTAACACACTCCAGTCAGTGCACTCGAAGCAGTTGTATGATGGGTTTTTCAGACCCAAGCCACATACCAACAAGAAAAATATGCTGCCTCATACTTTTCACCTCTGTGATTGCACACTGAATTGGAGTCATAGACAATTTGCTGGACTTGAACAGAGGGACACCATCTATGTTAAAAATCAAAGTGAAATCCTGTGGTGATATTTTTCTGTTCATGAGTTCCACATAGTAATCAGAGTTACTAACATGAGAAACAACACCACATCTTACCTTTTCCTCATCCCTGATTAATGTGGCCGATGTGTTTTTGAAAAATCCTTTAAGTTGGTTTTGTAAAGGGGCATATGCCAAAGTTTCCTTTGTCCAGACACTCCTTTTGGGAAAAAGGCCTCAGACATTCCTTTTGGGAAAAATGCCTCATGCTAGTGCCCACAGTAGTGTAGGTACTCTGACATCTCATGGTCAAATGCAGGCCTTTCTATCTACTCAGGGAATTCTCAGCAGTCTTTTTCATCGCTGTTTATATTCCACCACATGCGAACACCACAGAGGTGCTGGACGACCTGTATGAAATCATCAATCATCAAAACTCTGCATCCGGAGGCTGCGTTCATCTTGGGCGGTGACTTCAATAGTCACCTTGAGGTGAAAACATCCTGGTCATCATGCCTACAAAGCCTGCCCAGCCTTCGGCAAATCTGTCCTACTTCCAGCCTATAGGCAGAGGCTGAAATGTGAGCAGCCTCCTATTTATTCAATACAGCACTGGACAGATCAGTTTCCACACAACAGACTCACGGCAACTCATAAGGCAACTCACACCTCATAGACATAAGGCTATGTAAGTAGCCTACCCTTGGGTGAACTTCGTTTTTGTAATGTGGTTTGATAGTCTCTTGAACAATGTGTTTGCTGGACCGTTTTATTGTGAGCCCTGTATGTGTTTAGCTTGGTTTCATGATGGCTAGCTCGCTAGCTAGTGGGGGTTTAGCGTAGCAGTCACTGGAGGAGCAATGTAGTGAAAAATGTGAGCCCAAATCAGGCGAAAAATCCAGAAACAGCGAAGGAATAAACAGACCTGCATAGGGCTTCTTTAACTTGCATTGGAGCGAAATCCGTGTGAGTTTCAAAGAAATTTCACGGAAGTGATTCCGTGGGCCCACCACGGATTTTGAGTTAAGCGTCCGTGGCTATTTCACGGATTCCTGTGAGACCAGGTTGTTAAGCTATATGAATATTTACAAATATTACCAAAATGAACCAAATATAACCAAAAAGAATAACTCAAATAGCAATTCAGAGTAGCTAATACAACTAAGCTACTACAGTACCCACCCAAATGATATTTTAGGCCAACAGCTTATACATGCCCACAAGTAACCCTAATCCTAGCCCATAAGCTTTAAAAATTGGGACCATAAGGGAAATCATTATTCCACATCAACAACTGTTAAGGATAGTTGACTAACATTAACTAACATTAAATTAACTTTATATTTCCAGTTCAGTTTGTCAATATAACCTAAAGATCACAGAAAAATATATCAGCCCAATTTTAAATAAAAGTTGTGGAAAGCTGCGGTTGTGGAATGGCTCAAACTATGGGCCTCGGACCGGCACAGGCCGCATCGTGGACACTGCTAGAATACTTTTTTATGAAAACATATGGTCCATCACAGCTACTAATGTCCGTTTGTTAGCCTACAAAAAGAGCCATAGACTGGCTCTGGACAAATTAACAAAAAGACTAGTCATTACTTTAAAAAACTGTTTATTGTTGAATTTTTGGACTGTATGGAATGTTATCAGTTTTTAGGACTAATCAATTACAATAATAAACATTACATATGCAGGCCTAACAACTGTTCACAAACTTACCACAAACTACGATCTTCCAACTCATTCGCAGGACAATTGGCCAAACCGAGAAGTCACACAACGTGTATTTCTGCGTTCCCCTTGCGTGACTGCGTTGCATAAACTATGTCACACATAATGAGAGGGGACTTTTCACTTACTATTTTAAAATAAATGCTTTATAGGAAAAAATGACCACAGCATGTTATAAATATCATGCAATATATTGTGTAATTATAGGCCTATTTAGATTATTTAATTAATGAACACAATGGCTGTAACATCATCATATTTGACAGTGAATGGTTGCTGCATGTTATCCAGAGCAGTTTTCCTTTCGACAATCATACTGCTATTCCAATCACATATACTTTGTATATATTAAAAAAACAGTTTCGATTTTAACCACTTTTGATTATATAATGTCTTAGTAATAATTTCCATTTCATTGTTCCAGGTAGCTGTCAGTCATGATTATGAAATAATGACATTATATAATAATAATGGTATACCATTATGAGGCATAACTAATCATAACCTAATTAGTCTTTGCAATCTCAAGTGTTACCAATATGTGGCAAAGTTATTTTGTCAATAGCTGGTTGGACAAACCCTAGCCAACCACAGTCATGCATATAAGCTTTGTCATATCATGACTATCAGCTTGTTTAACAATTTTCTACCTGACACCAATGAACCTGACTCCACCCATTTCAATTATCCCTACTATCACTGACTACATCTTTTGCATGTTATCAACAATCATACTGCTATCCCAATCACATGATCTCAGACTGCCCTAGCTGACATCAACATCAATGGATACATACATTACATTGTGTATCAGAGATGAAGCTCTCCAGAAAGAACCATCGATTTTTCACAGCAATAACCCAGACCGCAAGACAAGACTACCATAAAACAATAATCTTCAGGGCCGAACACCATCACAACTTCCTTCAAGCAGCACAACAACAGAATGGGATAATTTTAACAAACGTCACAAAATCATCAAGTAAGTTCTTTTTGAATGTATTTATTACATTTTCAAATTCTCACATCTGATAAATATACAATAACAAACCAATCACAGACTTTAACGTTTTTTGTTCATTTCAGTGTACAGTTTCAGATGACTCAATATATCGAATAAACAAATTGCAATATCAATTATGTACTCTCAGACCACACCGGAGGAACACCATTTCCACATAAAACACCCCCTAGTCATCACAGAAGTCAACACCATTGCCGACATTAAAAAACTAGAGGCCAAACCCCAAGTAAGTGTGATTTGTTACAATATAATCAAGTGAAATAGAATGCATGTTTGTAAGACATTGATTATCAAAAGACTTGATGGCCATGTGCATTTTAGTTAATGCTAAGAACTAGACTACTTGAATCTCTGTAGTTTTATTTGCAATTCTTTTAGTCTTGCACACATCATTACATCCATGATCATTTTCAATTGACATTGCACTTGGTATAATAAGAAGACCAGTTCTACTTGATTTGCATGCTAACTTTGAGTAAGACAGTTTATCTATATCAGGGGCCGTATTCACAAAGAATTTTAAGGCTAAAAGTAGCTCCTAACTAGCGAATTTAGGAGCAACTCCTAATTTTTTTCACTAAAAGTAATTCACGAAGCATTTTAGACCTAATAGTAGCACCTAAGTCTGGGACAGCTTAACTCATTGAATGCCAAGCTGTTTTCGGAAGCTTTGTCCTAGAGTGCCAGCAATCTAGACCATTGTTGATGATTTTTGTACAGCCACAGCATATTCTGTGTTATAGCTATGAACACATACAATGGCTCGATTAAAAGGTGAGACTTTAAGCTCTCGGTTGGTGCAAACCGTGTATTTCTACACGCCTCTGTTCATGAGAAATCCCAAGCTAAACAGTGGCTGGTTTTCATCAAAATCGCTGTTTTTTTCTAGAAATGGAGATATAACGTCTTTCATGAAATATGAAGTGTTGCCTGTTACTTACTTGTGTAAACTTTCCGGGAAGTGATCAGCGAGACCTGGCGAGACTGCCACCTAGTGATAGACCCACGAAAATGGCCTGGTTTTGACCTGACGTGCATGCGTCACTGATTCGACCCAAAGCGGCAACCGAGTTATGATAATATGTCCAGATTGTGCGTTTTCATGAGTTTTCGATCATCATATATTTCATTTCCATTCATCACAAGAGTTCCCAAAATCACATATAAGGTGTGTTAGTGTCTAGTTTCGTAATTTAAAAAAAAGCTAAAAACGTAACATTACGTTTTTGGCACTCAATGAGTTAAAAGAAGTCGAGAGGACTCCTAACTCACTAAGACCTATTCACAAACCGCTTTTAGTGGCATTTCGCGTCGCAATGTTTTGAAATCCTATGCGGCTACAGGAGCTTCCAATCGCGAGGGAACAATTTTGCATTGTAGGCATAACTAAGGGATGCAATAACACCACCAATAACCAAAACTGTGCATTGTCAACATGTAAATTGAATGTAATATCTCATTGTGAATCCAATTAAAATGTTCTCCTCTTTGCAAACATAGGCATAGGCATATGGTGACAGATTAATTTAATAATGTTGCAAAGATACTGCATCAATCCGTATGTTTCATTAGGCTACTAGGCTATTTGTTTTGCCTTACTCTTTATTCACCCAGGCCTTTTTATTCAGATCAGTTTATTCATCATCTTCCGTCCTTCACACTACTTGTGTAGCGCACACATTCTCAGACCTGTCACCTGTCACTCATCATCGTAAGGATTCCCGCGTTACAATCATCAGCCAATCAAGGTGATCACTTCAGTCAGAGTAATGACGTCATCCATAGCAACAAAGACTCACTCCTAGTTTAGGAGTTGTCATTTTTCCTTACTAAGAGTAGATCTGAAAGGCTTAGTGAATAACTTTTAAGAGAAAACTCCTAGCTAAAATATTTTAGTGCAATTTAGGAGTACTCCTAGTGGTAAGATAAAAGGCTTTGTGAATACGGCCCCTGATCACATAAAATCACTTAAAGCACACCCATAATTGCCTAAATTGAACTGAATATAAATTCGATTATAACTACATCAGTCTAGCAGTTTTCATTAATGCCTTTCAAACTATGTTCAAATCCATGCAACCAATTGTATTTCATATATGAAAAGTACTAAATCTACCTTTTGTTTCTTGGTCTCATCAGATCCCTCAACTACAATGCCAAATACTTCACATGGTCACGGTGTATGGGGCACAAAATAAACTATTGAAATGCACTTTGGGTGACACGACTGATTTCATTTCACTACACGTATGGGAATCACATATAGCACAAATCACTCTGGACTCTGCACAATACACACTTTCACTGATTTATCCACACGCAAACACAATGCACAAACATATTTAACACCCACAACGACATCAACAATTAAAGAAACACATAAGACTGCAAAAATGCCACCACACATTGTTCCAGCAACCACACAGACAATAGAAGATAAAATAACCGGCATACATATAAGTAAAAACATATTGGCCACATTGCAACACCACACAGAGTGATTTACACACAACACACAGACATCGCTGCCAATCATGTCACTTTCTCTTTCCATCACAATCCTACATAACAAAATACACAGGCAACATCAATCAACAACAACACACTTACCATCACAGACACTGGCATTAAACAATATTGCACAGAGCACAAATTCACCCTCACCAACGACACACAAGATTTAGAAGAGCACCTCCTAGACCTCACAAAAACCCTTTAAATACACACATACATGCATACATATTTTGATATTCCTTTTCAATTGCATTTAATTTACATTTTCATCCATTTTATTTTTAAAATATTGTTTTGTTGAAATAAACAAATATTATGTTGTACATGTACAGTGTTGTGTTCATTACTTACAACATTCTGTTTTGCTTTTCATTGCAATAACTGCTTATCAAGCCAAGTCATATTCAGCTTATATTTTACATGAACAATCTATGCTTGATTATATTTCATATAAAACATTAAAAATATCTCAGTAAGATTTTAACTTTAAATGTACAACCTATCAGTTTAAGATGGATTATGAAAACAAATGTTTCATATACTAACAACCAATATTACTTATTGAAAATAACAACCTTCTTAACATTGTAATAATCAACCTGTATGTTGGAATGAAAACTGGGTGATGGTGTGGAGAAAGTGATAGAGCTGAATATCAGAGAATTCCAAAAAAAATATTTCTCCAATCAATTTTCAAAAATGGTAACACTAATAAACAAAATACTCTTCCCTAACAAAACCAAAAACGAACGCAGAAATAGCACAGTCAATTCACATTCACAGTACTCTACCTCACAACAAGAGATTTACTCTTTCACCCACAACTCAAAGGCTACGCTATTAAATAGTACCACCTATCACCACAAATCGGCCCTACTGGGTTGATTGGGTCTCACTACTAAGCCAGGGAAGCACTTGAAATACATCTTAATATTTCACAACATACATCAACACAATTATAAAGAAAACAATAGAAAAGCAAATTATGAACAAAACGTAGCCTATGATTGTTCTAAATGCAGACGTAACCGAAATGCATAAAGAACCAATACAACAAAAAGAATACCACAAACACCCCTGTAGCACAAATGTCCTGTCCCAGCACAGAGCACGCTTCCGCAATGGGACAGTGACAGAGAAGTCGGAACACTAGGAAGTGTTGTAAGTAAATGTATGCTTAAACCTAATTGTAAGCGATATATAAACTAAACAATATGCCAGATTGGAAATGAGCTAGTAAGCACACCACTATACAATTGAAGTAAAAAGAAAAAAAAAATTGTAATGACATCGTAAAACAATTAATGAATGACACGCGCATTTAAAAATCCTTCTTTATCGTAACAGTGTTGTAGTGCAACACTCAACCGAGTCACCAGCGTCAGGTCATCCAGAGAATAATCTTTGGTCACCGCCATTTACCGATTTACGGCTTCCATTCAACCCATGAAAACAAAACGTTTAGGCCTATGTGCTTAAACTAACGCTGCTGACTTATGCCAACAACCATTTCACTTACATAATAAACTACATTTTCATACAACATAGCCTATATACAGCAACAATAGCAGAATTTGGATCAACCAATGTGGACAAATCTCAGGACGAAGAAAATTGCCGCTGCGTGACTGAGTTCATTACATTCTCCCTTGTCCATGACATAATCCACGTATAATAGGTCACCTCAGTGGCCATTATCCCTCACATGTCAGAGTAATTACATTCAAAAATGTACTTTTATATTACACCACAATTTATAAAGGAATGCAAAGAAAAAAACAATATATTAGATGGATTACGCAAAATATTACAGCCAGCAAATGATACCATTGCACTGCACCTCAGACCTAATAGTTGCTGTTATTTATGAGACCAGCTGTAACGACTTCAATCACATCATTGCCCCACTCGTCAAGCCCAGTGACATTTAGACGTTCAGCATAGACCTCTGAAGTTCGCCTACAAAAAAGAACCAAAACGGCCATCTTTGCCCATATAAGGAGATCCGGTTGTTAATTGAAGCTAACTACCTATGGCAAGTTGCATTGAAAGTTAGCTCTGGGGTAGCAAAAATCTAAGTGTGCCGCCTTTACGTACCGGAGATCACAGTATCCACTCGAAGGCAGAGGACAAAAGTGCGTTCAGGAAAACGTCTGCATTTCAGACTTTTTCATCCCCGTGAGAGTTTAACAGGTGCGATCATTCAAAATCCCCATGTTATTTTCCCATAGGAAAAATCGCCAGATACCGGATGTCAAAGATGGCAGCTTTTTTGTAGGCGAACTTCAGAGGTCTATTGCCCACCTACTGATCACTTATGGACTGCACCTGTATTCACTAGATTGACAGCACCTGTATTGTTTACCTGCACCTGTATCTACTAGTTGCTATACTGAGTGTTGTTTGTGACTCTTTTCAAGTGTCTTTGTGAAGCAAAGATTAAAACTTCTAAGTTGCCTCGCACTTGCGTCTTGCCATCCTTGAATCGTGACACCAGCAATAAACCTTGAGATTTTAGGGGCATTGTTAGCCATGACGCACAATCTTTAAAAGTAGTCTATTCACCTTCAAAAAGGGAGATCCAAGGTCTAACAGGAGCCAAGGAGCAGGACCGGAGCGCTCAATGCTTAATGTGTTTTTATTCGTGCAAACTGACTAACGTTTCGACGCCCATGCGTCTTCTTCAGAGTTTTGAGTTTACTGTATGGATATTGTTATCGTCCCATCTTAAGGGGCATTCACACCAAGAACGATAACTACAGTATAAAAAAATACTGTTCTCGTTAATATGAATATTGTTCTCGTTAATATAAATGACGAAGTTCACACGTAAACTATGTAATTGGAAAAGCTCTTGATTGGTTTGAATCTTACCTTAAAGGGCGTTCTTTCAACGTGTCTTGGCAGGGACAGGTATCTAAGTCTCATGACCTCGCCACAGGTGTGCCTCAGGCATTAGTATTAGGACCCTTGCTTTTCTCTATTTACACCACTTCCTTAGGTGATACCATTCGCTCCCATGGATTTGACTATCACTGTTATGCAGACAACACTCAACTTCACATGTCTTTCCCACCTGATGACTCTAGTGTTTCCCACCGGATTTCTGCATGCCTTAAGGATATTTCAGCCTGGATGAAAGATCGGCACCTTCAGCTTAATCTCTCAAAAACAGAGTTTTTGGTGTTTCCAGTGATAGCAATAAAATTTATGGATAATAATTTAACTTCAAGACTACTTTTAGTTAGCCATGTAACCCTTCATGGTTTTAAACAAAGACCCCATCCCCTCCCCCAATGGAATGCTAATGTGCTGGTTTAAGGCCTATCACTTACACAAGACAAAGGATGCTACCTTGATATAATGTATCCATGTATCATGAAATGTAAATGTATTCATGTCTGGTATCATTTTGATAGTCTCATTACAAGGATTGTAATGATGTGATTGTGAGAATGTTTGGAACATTCTATAAGTGATATTTCTGATATATAAGATATCTCTCCTCATGCTATTCTGATAAGAATTCATAGGTGTGAAGTGGGTGTGAGTAGGTGTGTCTGATGCCAACTGGAGAACCAATAGTGGGATTGTTCTTGGCGCCATTTTTGTTCTTTGTTTAAAGCATTTAAAAGTAACTAAACTGCATTGTTTGTCAGATCAGATTTTCTAGACTTGGACTAAGGATGTAGCGGAAGAGAGAATAAGTTGGCTACAGGCCAACCTAGGCCTCAGGCCTGGGCTAGGCCTACATAGACCATAGACCTTTTTTTGTACTCTCTCTCAGCTTGTAACATAATAAACCTGATTCCTGAGTTTTTCCTGAAGTTCGCCAGTCTAAGATCAATATTAAGTAATTATTCACCAACAATTACTTTCACCAGCTAAAACAACCCCAACTAGATCGGCACGAAACTTGTGCGTTGTAATTGATGACCGACTTAACTTCTCTGAGCATATAGCTTCTATTGCAAAATCATGTCGGTTTATGCTTTACAACATTAGGAAGATCAGACCTTATCTGACACAAGATTCCACACAACTTCTTGTTCAGACCATGGTCATCTCTAAGATGGACTATTGTAATTCACTATTAGCTGGCTTACCCGCTTGTGTAACAAGATCATTACAGCTGATTCAGAATGCTGGAGCACGCCTGGGGCCTCATGTACAAAGACTTGCGTGGATTTCATACTAAAACATTGAGTACGCGCAAACCTGAAAAGTAGCGTACGCACAAAACAATCTTGATGTATGAAACTGTGCGTATGCAGCATTCCACACAGCTTTTCTTTGTACATCCCAATTAATGTGAAATTAAGCGTACATGCACGAGCATTACACTCCACCCTCTCTCCTCCCTCAATCACACTTATTTTAATATGCTAACTAGAAGGACATTCGAGAGCGCAGACCTCTGCGAAGACAAAATGGCCTATCCCGCAATATTAATAACAATGAAAACTCATCTGTGGATCCATTCATACTCAAACCTGTTGCAATTTGCAAAGTTTAATAATTTAAATCATCAAAAAGTTTATTTCCAGCGAATTCCAGGTAGAAGTGCTTATCTGACAAAATGGCAAGAATCTTATGTCTTCATCATCTGTAATTAATTAATTAATAACGAAACAAAAACAGTAGTGGCAGAGCGTGGCAGTGGATAGGCTGAGACCGTGGCAGAATTATTGGTCAGTCTGCAAGTAGGTGACAGGGTTCGCATAACTGGGTTGAATGCATTTGGACCATGACAACATAACTGCATTTATTAAAAAATCATTAAATAAATCGTGTCCAAGTACCACGCATCGTGCACCCGAATGGAATAAACTCAGTTGATCCAGGCCACCTCGCCACAACATTACGATTTCTGGATTATATCCCTATATTTGCACACAAGTGTGACAATAATGCGAATGCTTACTCAAGTAAAGTCAAAGTAGCCATGCAGTCAATCAGGGAAATCTTATATTCGCACTTATTAGTCAGCCTATCTATTCACATGCATGATCCTGTCCCATATGTATTTCTTTTAAAATGAAAACTATCGGAGATATGAAGGGAAAACACTCGGCAAATGTTAAGGCACAGACAAATGTATGAAGCCAACCCCATTTATCACAGGTTTTGTGGAAAGCTCTTCAGAATCTGAAATGTTTGATAAGCCAGTCATCAACAATCGCATAACCAAATATCGGGGCTGTGTAGGCTATGTTTCACATTCCCTTTTAATTCTTATCCTCTAATAGCATGCATAAGGATGTAGATCCAGGAACGCACTAATATTTTGTTCGTAGTCCAGTTTGCAACAATCACTAGTTAACACTAAGTTGTAAACACTTTGGAAAAAAAATATTAAAAACTGGATATACCAAAAAACGTTAATGTAATCGCTTCCTGCAAGGACTTTTACGGGCTTTTCCCAAATCACGGAAGAAACGTCGACGCAGCAGTATAGTAGCAGGATAATCAGGCAAGTCTTATTTAAATAAACTCCTGGTGCACTTACAAACTTTCTAATGCCTCGTTATTGGACTAAAGGTCGTAGTTGTACTACTGCAGAAGTTTCGTACCATTCAGGGCATTATTAGTGGGGTAATTTACGAGATAAAAGTTGGTTCCATCATGACTGCAAAACGTCATTAGTTTCTGACAGCGCTACTCGACCAGGGCTCGACCAAGGGAAAAAAGGTTCTGGGAGGGTGTTTGGCTCGGGGTCATGGTGCAAAGAACCCTAGGGTGAAATTACTCCGAACCATCGCTTTAAGGGCCAATCTCAATTCTCTGTTTTACCCCTTCCCCTATCCATTCATCCTACCCCTAGCCCCTCGCAACCGAGTGGCAAGACATAGGGGTGAAAATATTCTCCTTGGAAATGAGATACCACTAGCCAACCATAAGGGAGAGCGGGATGACTGAAACACTTGAATTAACGTAATTTACAGAGATCGTACCACACTGAAAGCTATTGTCACTAGCAACCTGTCTTCTGTCAAATAGGCTATCATTGCATTTTCAGCTCGGAATAAAACAGTTCAGGAATTATTTCAACAGCAGAATGTGCCTATGTTAGTTCGTAGCCTACCTCCTGGTCCGGGTGAATGAAACAGGGATGGGGGACAAAATAAACATGCAGTTTGCTATTGTTACGAACCCATTAAACTAATTAAAAATGGGTACACAACATAAAGTCCCAGGAGTCGGAGTTGCAAAAATATAAACAATATTTATTTTCAGACGGTAAAAACCGGCAAACAACAATGTCAGCTTGACTTCAGTTCGTAATGACAAACAAAACAGGCCCTGTCAAGCTACCTTCTCTAATAAATATTCACATAAAACTACCTGACCTCCTCGAAAAGAAAAATGCAGGTGAGTCTTCCGCAAGCTTCCTGCTGCGCTGCCATAACCTACTCTGAGGTGCAAAAGTAAAACAAAATTCACCGTCCCGTCACCAGGCACTCACGAGTAGTGATGTTATGGTTGATACCGAGGCTCCGAAGCGTGTGTCGAGAACGTCAAGCCATTCCCAGGAAAGCCCCGTATCGAGGCTTGAGTTGTATTGGTAATTTGACGTCAGGCGTTCGAGGCCTCGTTTGGCTCCACTGCTTCGAGTTGTGGTTCACTTTAGGCAGGACGCTTCGACTATTAAGATGCCCTATACTCGAATACGTAGCCTACTCGCGGGTAGTTGTCAGTCGTTGGGAGGTTGTAGGCCTAGGCCTATATTTCACTGCTCTCTATTAATTTAAAATACTACTCTCTTCTGTGTCATTTTACCCAACGTTAGCCTACAATTTAATATAGATTTTTTTCTCTGAAAGAAGGCTGATTGTAGGATAGGACACTGGGTAAGGCATTGGACTAGACATCGTGCGACATGGGTTCGATCCTTACCTCGAGATAATGTATTTTCGCGGATCACCTTCTACTTCATTTGTTACAAAGAGAGAAAATATTTCACTGTAAGGAAGTTGCTCTTTGGGACACTGGGCAAGGCATTAGGTTAGGGATCTCGCAACCTGAGTTCGATCCTTATCTCGATTTTCATGAATTTTCACAGATCGCCTATAGGTACTACTTTGTTAGGCTACAAAGAGAGGAAATATTTCAACATGGGAATCGCTTGTATTCCCCAATGCCTGTACTTATGAATGTATCAAGCATTTGCAGACTAAATGGCGCTTTTTGTATTGCTCTTGTGTGTGGAATATTTATTGACCAGTAGGTGTCCTAGGGTGCATTCAAAGCCTCGAGAAATGAACCATTTTTCAACACATTTGGCTGGAAAGCTTCAAGGTTTCAAGAAGCTTCATCTCGCCATCACTACTCACGAGTATTTACAATATAATTTACAAAAATAGGAACGAAAAAACAGAACAGCAAAGCTGTAGAGATAGTTGACCCATATTAAATATTAACCGCCTATGCGAAAAACAGCAGTGTCACGCATGAAGGTCCGCTAGGGAATGAGCTGCAGCCATGATGGCGTGGGCGGCTTTTAAAGGCAGATCCAACCCCCTTCGTCAGTACAGAATCAGGGACACCTGCACACAATTACAGGCAGTGACACACAAGAGAACACACAGTGTCACACAACAGGGGAAAAGGATGGGGGTTAGAGATGTCCGATAATATCGGCCCACCGATATTATCGGCCCGATATTAGCATAAAAATGTAATATCTGTTAATATCGTTATCGGATTTTTTTTGCCTTAAAACCGATAAAATAATGCTTGCGTTACACCCAAATAGTGCCTATGCGCTCCTGAAGCGTTTACCGGCGCACAGATGATGACCTCATCAAGCTGCGTCTTGAAGCATACAAACAAGCGTGGATGGCTGCAGTAACAAACTTGCTCGCTCTGTTTCAACATTATGTCTGTGGTTTGGAATTGGCCATGGCCGTCGTAGCCCCTTGAGTTGGCCGTGACGCCCCTTTGAAAATCAGAGGTTTACAGGCCACGGTGGCCTTGGTGCCCCCTTATATGCCCAACTGAAGGCCAAGTGGCCTTGCCCCTAAAATGGTGAAATTCCAAGCCTGATTGTGGATATGGCCCGTTATGTACTTCACCTCAAGCCTGAAGTATTTTTTGTAGCTCAAACAAATGTTTTCAAAATTGTGCAGTATAGTTGCTTGCCACATTGTAATTGACTCATATTTGTGCATTCATTCAATTAAGGTGATTGAGTTTTAGTTAAAGAAACAGTTCATGAAGCATCCTACAAATGCAGGCTCATTTAACACAGAAAAAGGGTAGCCTGTCATACACTATGCCTGTTATTTTAGTTGGCTATGTTGCACATAGTTGTTCAGGTACAATGTTTTATCATTTGTGAAGAAGTCAAATTTGCCCTATTTGTTGTGGGCATTGTCAAGATTATCTCAGGGAGAGTGTAATCCAAACTGTTGTTTGAGACAATTAAAAAAAAAAAAATAAACATGGCACTTTTTCCCTAAATTAAGTTGAAGTATTTTTCTTATTTTGCACAGACAATGTTAACATTTGGAAAGCCTTGTTGCATTCAAGAATGCATCCAGTGGGGCATCACAATAACATTAAGCATGTTGTGTTAATTCCATAACAGGAGATATGTGATGTTACCTAAATTAGTTTTGAGGAAAAATAACCCACATATCGACATCGGTATCGGCTGATATCGGAATCGAAATTTGAGAGTTGGACAATATCGGCATATCGGATATCGGCAAAAAAGCCAATATCGGACATCCCTAATTGAGAACTTTGAAAAAGCACTGGTAGTTTACTTACAAGACGATTTATACAGACAGTATCTTCACGAAGTTTAGCGTTTGCAGCCATCTTGAATTTAGTCCCAATAAGTCGAGCGACGAGTAAGAATGAACAGGTATGATAAGGGATCAGATTCCAAAAATAATTCTGTGGAAATGCATGGATTCCAGTTTCTTCCAGTAGCAGCAACTGGACTCCTGTGATGACGTGATCCTGTCCTACGGCAGCAGAGTGGAGGCGTCGGATGACCTGCCATTCCTGCGGAGGGAGCCTCGGTTCGCTGGCAAGATGACCGTCGAGGAGGTTTTGGGTCTTGGTCCGAGGCAGCGAGTAAGTGTCGCGCTTCTGGAAAGCCTTTGAGCTGAGTGAAAATGAGAAGGCGTTTGGCGAGAGGCTCGGACTGTAGTACCCTAATGCGACTTTTGTTTGTGCCTGTGTTGCTTTCAACAGGTGGGCGTGATCGAGGCCAAGATGCTCCAGGCCACGGCCAGCAGGATCGTTCCAGTCAACGGCCTGCTCTGCGAACTGAAATCGCTCGAGATCTGCGACTCCACCGGGCAGACAGCGCTGACCGTGTGGGAACGCCACATCTTCTCCGTGCTGACCGTGTGGGAACGCCACATCTTGTCCGTGCTGACCGTGTGGGAACGCCACATCTTGTCCGTGCAGGAGGGCAGATCGTACCGCTTCGCCACTTTGTCCACCAGGAAGGAGGAGGACCGGACCGTCCTGACGACCACTCCATCCACGGTGATCACGGCCATCGCGGAGGTGGGGCAGCCCGTGTCGCTGGGGTCTGTGTCCGCCAGGGCCGGTCAGACCGTGAGCGGACCTGTGACGGGGGTGCAAATCGTCGCCAAGCTGAGATGCCAGAGGTGTCACGCAAGCCAGGAAAACGTGGCCCCCAGGTCGCCCACTCACCGCTGCGGTCTCCTCCAGCGTGCAAACTCCTACACCATTTCCTATTCTGGAGTGCTGGTCGTGATCGGGGGACACGGGGAGGAGCGCACCATGACCCTGACAAATTCCTCAGCGTTCAATTACGTCAGGGACAACTACCTCACCTGCAGCGCTCACGACGGACGAGCTTTGGAGGACCAGGTGATGTCACTGTCCGAGTTGGACGTGACCGTGAACGAAGGGGGTCTGGTTGTGCGGTTCGGGAAACAAGCAGAAGAAGTCCGCGGCGCCGCAAAAGAAACCGAGCCAAGCGATCAGGTGAATGCCCCGGACGCGAGAGCGGACTCAAATGTCCTGGAGCAATTGTTGGCCCAGGACGCGGACCCAAATGCGCTGGAGCAATTGATGGCCCAGTCCAAGGACTTTGACTGATGGGTGTTTTTTTTTGTCATGCCTATGTGTTTTAGGGGGAAAATCCATGCGGTTGTTTGAAAATGTTTGAAGTGTTTGACTTATTTTGCATGCGCTGTTGGTCTTTCATGTGCCTTCTTAACTGATGTTCATGGCCGCTCTTGTGTGATTGTTGTGATTTTTGTTGTTGTTTTAAGCTGGCAAAAGTTTGTACTAGCCAGCTCCGCTGGTGGGAAAACGCATAGGACTCATAGTGCTGTCCTATTGCGTGCAGAGGGAATTTGAAAGACAACCGATCCTGCCCCTCGGACTGAGCGCTGCGAACGGTGAGTGCCCAGGCTCGTCAGGCTAACCTATAGTAACAATATACCCTATATTTTACTATAGTAAATACTGTATTATTTTTGAGGCCGTAGCCTATAGTTTTACTGAAGTATACTACTGTACACTATGATTTTAGGCTTTTAGGTTATAGTGTAGGCTAGTATTAACTACTGCTATTTACAACTAGATGTACCACAGAGCGGTACAAAATATGACCGCTGCCCAGTCCAGCACATTTTTTCCACAAAAATAAATCACGCTGAAAGGCCTATATGATTCTAACTGTCTCACTAAATTGCATTATCCACACTCAATTCTCACTGGTATCTGCTAGACAACAAGTACCAAAACATGATTAGTTCATAGATTTCACATGTAAAATTTTATACAACCCCACCCCCATCTTGCCTGTTCATAATTCTGAGAAATTCTTGTGTGCGTGTACATGTTTATGTTTATGTGTGTGTGCGTGCTTGTGTGTGTGCCTGCGTATGTGCCTGTGTTTGTGCATGTGCATGCATGCGTACATATGTCTACTGTCTGAGTATGTGTCATACGTATGATTACTGTGAATGTATGTGTGTGCGTGTGTATCTGTTTATGCACATGTGTGCACATGGAATGTGTTAAGATGACCCCTGGAGGCAAACATACAGAAAAAATTGGTCCTCCTAAACCCTACGGTTCTCGAGATATTCACAGAAAACTGTGTCTGCCCTACCCTCCTTTCGGGGGGGCTACAGATCAAAACGAAAAACGATGTTTCCATGCTATCCATGTGGGGTTACATGCCCACCAAGTTTCGTGTACCCCGGTCTTACAGTGTCCCGGGAATCCTTGACGGAAATTTGGACATGCGAAAAAGAAAAAAGAAAAACAAAATCTGACTAAACCTATATGACCGCCGCTTCGCTGCACGGCGGTCATAATAATAGTACAGCGGGTAACCATGAAAATTTAAAGAAACATGAAACTTCTACCATAGCCATAACAAATTTCACATTACCAAGCTGACATATCTACATATCTATACTCTGTTCAATCATTAAACTAGCTTCAGCTCACATAAATGTTCCAGACTGTCTTCTAGTTTAACTAGGATAATTATTTTGATGAATGTCCATGATGTTTACCTCAAAAGCTAACTACCAAGGAAAACTCCTTCCTGGCTATGGTTAAATTAATTTGCAACATGAATAATATTATGTAATTATGTAATAATATTGTTTGTTCATAGTCAATATGTTTACCTGTTAGAATGTCGATTGAAGTGCTCTCTACATTGTGCGTACTGTGCAACAACTCTCTAAAGCAGGGTTTTTTTAACCAGCGGTGGTATGGCAGGTGGTCTGTGAAAATGGTCTAGGGGGGTCACCTGTGGATAATTCTGTGCTGTGAAGAAATGAAATTAGCCACACATCTCATGAAATAACAACTAATAACTGAATAATACAGGGACAACAAAGAAATGAATTGGGGTACATAGGGTACATAAAAAATGAATATTTTGATGTTTTGTTTACCTTGACCTTTACATAAATGCATTTTCTTGAACTCTGGAGGTTATTAGATACAGAATGGGCACCCAAAGGTTAGTGGGAAATGACACCTTAAGTGTTTTTCTACTGTATTTGGTTCCAACATGAGGCACTTTTGAATATTGTTGGCAGCCATCTTGGATTTGACCTCTCCCGGGCCTCAGAGGTCAAATTTGACTTTCCTCCCGATCTGAAAATAAACCTTATGGTATAACCTAACTATGGTAGAAGTTTCATGTTTCTTTCAAAAAGTGCACAATTCCCCTTGATTTGAGGGCTTAACCGCTGTACTATTATGTTACTGTTGAACGTAGGCCTAACTGGTATCATTACAAACATTATTCTGTGTCCTAAAAACTGTAATTTTATGGTAGGGTGACCAGACGTCCTCTTTTGCCCGGACATGTCCTCTTTTTGAAACTGTGTCCGGGCGGAATTTCAAAGTTGTCCGGGATTTTGTTTATTCTAGCCTCAAACCTGTTTACAGTGAATTTGCATTGCTCTCTCTTTCATTCGTGGATAGCATATGTCTTTCATTCACATACTAGTCACGCCCTCCCCCTATAGTTCGCTTTGCATTGAGTGGAAAGTGTAGGGTGTTGAGGGTCGATAGTAGGCTAATCTCAAACATTTAATTGGTCAGTCAGTCACCTCAATAGCGCAAAGTTCATTGTTTAGTGTAGTTCACTGACAAATTAAAACGTAAATTTCCATGTTTTTGTCTCGGTCGATATCAACATGAAGCTGAGTGCCTGACCTGCAAAGCAGGCACTTACATGTCGGTCGTAAATAAAGGTGCCAACGACCGACCTACAGGTAGGCTACACAATATTCAGCAAAGCATCGAACGGCAGCGAGGGGTGAGAGCTCATCAGCTAAAGTGACAGAGTTTTTTGACGTCTCCAAAACATTTTGATGGCACATCAACTCATAACCATAGACTGTAAAAAATATAACATGACCAACACTTCTGCCATTGTCTGAGCGGCCTTCTCTGGACGATTGCCGACCTAGCAACTTTCTAGCTTTGGGTAGGAAACTGCACTTTGGTTATCCCTTTAAACTGCCTTTAAGGGATAGCCTGCACACTGACAACAGCAGATGTCAATAATCCTCTATCTAGCTGTAGCCTATATGCAGGTGAATTAAATATGTTGGCATAACATAAGGCAGTGTTTCCCAAACTTTTTTTCTGGGGACCCACTTTTTAAAAATGACAGACCATCGCGAGTCCCATTTCACTTCAAATCTACCCTGCAACCACCAATATTGTTTTAGGCCACAGGTTCTCCAACTTTTCTATGCCTTCCCCAACCATACATTGCTATCTAGATAGATACTGCTTTGAATACGGTTGTGTTTTTGAGCACCATCAGCGTGAAAAGTTGGAAATGACAACTGAAAAGATTGGGGAAATTCTCGGATGTTGCGCAGTCATCATTCGTCAGCATAGTAAGCTGTTCCTTTATTTCTAAAAAAAATGTTGTACGTTGCGTTGCAGACAAATGGATCCATAACACTGTGGACGTCAATTCCGATGTAAACAGCAAATAACTCAAGTCGTTATATTGTATTGTTGTATTATATTGTATAGTCGTTATATCAGAACAAGAGGCATTTGAGCAATAGCCGGAAGAATGCACCTTTAGTTAGCAAGGTAGAAAACGAGAGGAATAGTGTTTAAAATGTCCATTTAAATTGTAGCCTAATATAATGCACTGTTGTGCATTTTAAATCAGAAATAAGAATGTGAGGAGGTTGCTAACTTTAAAGATTGCATCTACAATCGAAACTATCTACATGCAAATTGAATGGCCGTATGTCCGGTCTATGGTTGTCTACTTTAGTTGACAGCATGGTCACTAGATTTTAATCGGTAAAGTTGAGGAGCTGGTATCTGTTAATGTTCGTGCAAATAGGCGGATTCATGTCCCTTGTAGTTTGCAACTGCGAGGTACATGGCAGGCGCCCCACAGAACGGTTTCATTTTGAGAGGTAGAAATCCATGCTGGCTCCCCCTCTGCGATGCGTTCGTCCCCCAGTTTCATGCGCCAGTTTCATGAGCTTTTATGACAAAACCGTGACTGTGGTAGTTAACAAACTACATCCTAATAGAAAGCTGTTAGCTTTCCTGGTATCAAATGACAAATGGTATCAGTTAGGCCTATAACACAGCATACATTGTGCTGGCGACCCAAAAAAAATCTCCTGCGACCCACCTGTGGGTCGCGACCCAGACTTTGGGAAACACTGACATAAGGGATAGATGTAGGCCTATTTCTTTACAAAAAATATCTTATAGATATAGATATAAGAAAATGGACAACATATCCACATCAGTCCCCATCAACAACACAACTGTTTTCACAGATCAGGATTATTAAGCTCTAAAACAGATTGTTCAAAATTATACAGCT
This sequence comes from Alosa pseudoharengus, assembly GCF_046254945.1. Taxonomy (NCBI): domain Eukaryota; kingdom Metazoa; phylum Chordata; class Actinopteri; order Clupeiformes; family Clupeidae; genus Alosa; species Alosa pseudoharengus. The sequence goes on along the minus strand of NW_027468598.1, from coordinate 40,443,696 downwards.
AGGCTACTGTAAAAGATTCAGTTTGTATTTTCAAAAACACCTTGGATCAAATTTAGAGATATGCATTATTAAAGATGGGTTGCCATCCAAATACATCTTGCGTGTATAGAGCTCGCTTTTATTGTAATTATTGTTTTTGCACATTGAAAACTTTCAAGTGTTCAAAATAGTCTTTTGAGGCAGTGTTTTTCTGTATAGCGTTGGGCCGGCCAATCAAGTTCATTATCATACATAGTCACCATGTCTGTTGATACCCCCCCCCCACACACACACACACTGAAGTGTCCTGTTTTTCACAAACCCAAATCTGGTCACCCTATTTTATGGCATTGTGTCATGGAAGGTTGCAAAATCTAGAGAAATGTGTGAGGTGGTCAGCGGGGGACAATTGAGACACACATTAGATTGTGTTATTACTTGAACATTCCACACTATCCACAGCTGTGGTATCGGGGGCAGGAGGATTACTGTTAGCGCAGGCTTTATATAAAATTCTTCAACAGAAGGCCTGCCTCGAATGCAGGCTTGCCCAAAATAAATGCCTGTGGTTTGCGCAGCCTACAGTAAGTAGGTTAAATAACAGACCCGCCACAATGTGCGGTATGATGATTTTTTACAAGCAAGATGTTTTTGGTGCCCTACATGCACTGCATGTTCTTAAATAACAATGATCATCAGTAGCCTAATATTCAACCATTATTTTGTGTAAATGGGCTATGCATTGGGTTAGACACCAGGGGCCATATTCACAAAGCCTTTTATCTTACCACTAGGAGTAGGCTACTCCTAAATAGCAATAAAAGATTTTAGCTATAGGAGTTTCTCTTATTAAGTTATTCACAAAGCCTTTCAGACCTACTCTTAGTAAGGGAAAATGACAACTCCTGAACAGATTCTGGAGCTGAGCGCTCTTTGATCTTTGACTAACAGTCTAAGAGTGAGTGAGTCTTCGTTGCTATGGATGGCGTTAATGCACGAGCTTGACTGAAGTGACCACCTTGATTGGCTGATGATTGTAACGCAGGAATGATTCCAAACACCTTACGATGAGTGACAGGTCTGAGAATGCGTGCGCTACACAAGGACGGAAGATGATGAATAACTGAATAAAAAGGCCTAGCCTAAATGAATCAAGAGTAAGGCAAAACAAATAGCCTAGTAGCCTAATGAAACATACGGATTGATGTAGTATCTTTGTAATATTATTACATTAATCTGTTACTATGCCTATGCCTACGTTTGCAAAAGAGAACATTTTAATTTGATTCACAATAATGTTACATTTAATTTACATGTTGACAATGAGTAGCCTAGTTTTGGTTGTTGTTGGCGGCGTTATTGCATGTTAGTTATGCCTACAATGCAAAATTGCTTCCTCACGATTGGAAGCTCCTGTAGCCGCATAGGATTTCAGGCGAAATGCCACAAAACCGGTTCGTGAATAGGTCTGTGAGTTAGGAGTCCTCTCGACTTCTTTTAAGCTGTCACAGCTGGTGGGAAGGTGTGATTTGCAGGGCCGGATTAACTGGGCACAAATGTCTGATGGCCCCCCTGACCCCCAGTCAACGTGAATCGGTCAGTTAATAGGCCTATATTGTGAAGATTTTTCAACTAACATTACATTTAATTAAACTGCTTATAGGCTATGCCGAAATAGTTTTCAACATTTTGAATATTAGTGTCGGGTGAATTAGGAAATGTTCTCATAGCCTTATGGCTGAAAGCTGCTTGGGATCCCCCCTGTCAAGCAATATAACCATACAAACGCGCGCACTCATTGTTTCAAAAGGAGTAGCCTAATTTCGGCTTTGTCAGAACTGAGCTGTGCGACACGGCACGCCCAATTGAAAATAAATTAACGCAACACAACACAGACCCCGCTTCTCTCGCGTCAGTCACCTGACATGAACGAAACACAGAACCCGCTTCTCTCACGGCAGTAGCCTAGAATAAATGCATGGAGAAAAAACTTCCCCATGACAAAGACATCGTAAAACACTGAAATTTAATATTCCTTTGTCAAATGTGTTATGTTCCAAGTAGTGCGTAATTCTGCTTCATAAAGTTGAACAAATACATTTGCTTATTTCACAGAAAAATATAAATAGCCAGTTAGGGTCTACAGAGCAGAGTTGGTAAGTTATAGGCCAATTTGGAGTGAACATACAAACAGGGGAAATTCTTTCTCTGTAGTAGCTGAGTAGCCTCAGGTTCACACGTAGACATAAGGCCGAACATGCAAGCGCCAATGAATCGTGCTCTCACCACAATCACGCCGTTATACTTAAATAGGTTAACATCACTCTAAGTTCGCCTTCAAGCAAGGAAAACGATGATTTGAACATATCTGTTTCGTTGGAAGGGCAAGGGGTAGCAACAGGGCAACACAGAGACAGGCCCGATGGCAGGGATGTTATGAGAGTATTAAAATATGGGATATTCTACGGGAAAACATTAAAACGGCAAGACAGCGGGGGAAGTTAAAATACGTGAGAAACACGGAAAAAGTTGGCATGCATTGTTATGGTCCCCGTGCACAGGGATTATTTGTCATATTATTAAACACATATGATTATTTGTGCTCACGGGAAAGATTGATTTAAGAACGTTATCACAGTGTGTGGCTGTGGCGCAAAGCAGCGCGGGCGGAAGACAGCGACAATTGGCAGGGGAGGGTTGTGTCTTTTTTAAACATTCTGTCGGAGGGTCATTGAACAATTTCTAACAGGCAAGGGAGGGTCATGCAACTTTTGACTGAAGCACTCAAAATTCCTCCGGTGGCCCCTTCAATAAATAACAGTCCCTAGATTGCTGCTGGGCTATATGTCTTGGTTCATGTCTAACAACTCATTGCCGTCAAACGTGTAGCTGTTTGCTGTCGCTGTTGCATCCATTACAAACAAACATGCAATGTGAACATCTGGGATTGGGAAGAGCACTAAAGGCTCTACTATATAAGCACAAAGTCAAACCTTTAAATTAAAAACACTCTTTAATAATCAAAAAAATAAACCGCTAATGAAGTAAACTCGTGACCATCAAAAATCGTTTATCGCCTGTAACTCTGTGATAACAGGACGTAACAGGAAGGCATTTGGCTGAGCAACGGAGGTTAATATGCTCTATATTTTGTCCAAATGATGTCTGTCTATCATCGTTGCACTCGGAGAAAACCAGAATGTTTAATTTGTCCTGCGTTTCTTCTACGGCTGCAAACGGGATTCACTTGCAGTTAACCAAATATTTCTTTATTAGGGCAGGGCAGGCATATTTCTTGCTATTAAATTATTTCTAAACCAGTCTGCTAAAGTCTGTAGTGAAGTCTGTGTAGGGTTTTCCAGGCTCCATTTCTTTTTACGAGACACCCTGCTCACTTGAACCATCTACCGGTTGTTTGGGTTGTTGCAGCGTCTCACTGGAAAAATACAAATTAAAGTCGCGTGATACTGCGTGATCCCACACGCGGACCGCGAGTAAAGCTGGCCAAGTCGAAGCACTGCCCACTGTATGTTGCGAGCGCTTTTGGCATTTCATGTTTTTTGGGACTTAAACTGGTGTTCTTGCCTGTTCATTGCATTAATAAAGTTTCGTGTTTGATTAAGCAATTGTTTTGCGTTTTGACTCAAAGGTGAAAATGGTCACAGTTAGCCTAACACATTTTGACGAAGCTTAGCTTTTGGTCTTTGTGTTGTGAAAATTTTAATAGCCTATTGAATGCACAGAATTAATTGAATGTTCTCATATTGCCTAGCGGTAAACCTTGAATTGAATGAATGAACAATGAAAAAAGGACGCAAATGTGTATAGGTAATGCAAAGTCTCGGTCTAAATTGAGTTTATTTGGCTTGTATTATCATATGTAGACCTCATTTAGTATTAGGTCATCTGTAGTGCCATCATCACATGAATCCCACTGAACTCCTACATAGAAAAACAATGCACAGGCTTGTTGCCATGTCAATCGAGGGCCACAAGCAGGATTCATTTAGCGAAGCCTTAGTAGTCAATATGAACTAATTGATTTTAAAACAAGAAAAGCTTCATAGTCTACATGACTACTGTATAGGCCATTATATAATTAATGCTTTTGGGGTTTTGCGTTTTAGTTTATTGACTAAAGGTAGCCGGGCTACGAAGCTGTAGCCTATTTAGAGCGAAGGATGGTTCATTCAGTAGGCCTACAAGACCTCAGGCAGATATCGGTGTGACTTGATGTGGAAGATTTTTTAATTGATTTTACATTTGACTATTCCATGATTTATCTAACTATTCCATGATTTATGATTTTTTATAAAATGAATAGCCTAAAGAGAAACACATTTAGTATATTTGCCATAAACCATGGAGAATAGAAGTCTCATGCAAAATCTGGTGCTTTTATTTAGCTGGTAGCCTAACTGAAATGTTCATTTTTATTAATTTTATTTAATCCACTGTGTGGATGGTACATTTGGTTATGTTTTGAATATTTTGATATCAGGAGATGGCAAATTAAGTTGAAAAAGGTTTAGGGACTTTTATTATGACGAGTAACATCGAATAGTTCGCCTGTAATCACGAGCCATCTTCCTTTTCGGTGATTGCTGGCTGAAGGTAAGACGTGTCTGTAATGTCTCGTGAAAATTAATTGATATGTCGGTATATTTGGTTTTGAGGTAACGTTATTTATAACAGAATAAACTCACGAAAATATTAAAATATGTTTAGCTGATATGCCTCTAGATAGCCACCTTTGTTACATTTGTTAACGTGTTCGTGTCACACTATGAACGATAAACTCAGGCAGGAACGGTAGCAGTCGTGTAAATGTGAATTCGTAACGTTAATAAATCAAAAATGTTAATCCGATTGAAGCAGGCATTGTCTTGAGAACTGGCCGTTATCTCATGAACAACGTTGTATCAAATATAGTCAAAGGTTATTAGCAGCTAACGTTATTACTGGGACGATGCTTCAGCCATGCTGTAGGCTAGCGTTGTTGGATAGCAATTAACGTCAACCTTGTATTGTTTGAACTCACATCTGCTTCTTGAATAACCGTGTTAGAAAACGTGTTACATTATTAGTCGGTTGAGTTGGTTTTTGAGTCATCTCCGTTAGGAATGCAAGTTCACGTTGTCTGCTATTGAAAATCAGAGGCAGACTAGCAGTGTTTGCAGCTAAAGGGAGAACATAACGTTAGCGAAGATGAGTTGATATTGGCTCAGCAAGACCGTTTGTGAAGGCAGGCAAGCATGTGTAATTCTTAAGAAATACAGTTATTTAATTAATCGTAAATCTTTAATTAATCTTGATGTATGGAAGAATATTAGACTCAAAAGTTTTGTACGTGTGTATCACGTTTTGAAACTGTAGAAATTATTTGTAACTGTAACAATGATCTGTACACAGGGTGTCCGCGCGGTAGTAAAAGGTAGTAAATAGAATCTACCAAAATTAAGGCCCTTGAAAGGTAGTAAAAGGTAATAAATGCAATTTGACTTGGTAGTAAATTTTTCATCACCACTTCAATATATGAGTTTACATTTTTTGCTTAATATTTGTGTCTACATGTTTTAACTTCATCTTGCCTAATTAAAAAATATATACGTGCTAACAGGACCTGAGTGAGTCGGAGTCGATAGCAATGACGTAGAAGTAAACTGTGTAGAGTTCCGTGGTTGACAGCCAACAAACAACATTTTCGCCTTTTTGCTTCAGTTGATATTACAGGGATACAAACAACACGCTTTTCGGTGTCTCCTTCACGTTGCTTTGGGCGACTTATATGAATCGTGCAGATCCGAAGAGTTTTTTAGGGGCCAGGGATGCAGGGATGCTTTTCGGCGACTCTCGCGTTTTTCACGTCATCTAGGCCCTACCGCAGGCTACCAGAGCTGCGTTTATCATATGGGCCTGCTGGTCTGGTGTCCGGTGCTTCTGTCACTCATCTAATAATATTTGTTCATGTAGCAAAGGAGCGGTAGATGTAGGCCTAGGCTAGCCTATCACTCGGATAGCAGCTAAAAAATATATAGGCTACACTCACTCCGTTAGGAGGCAACTCTCTCAGTTTACACTAGGCTACTTCAGCTGGAAGTTTTAACAACTGTGGACTTGACTAGTGTAAGCTTTCGTTCAGCTGTCGGTAGCGCTGCCATCTGACTGTGATCATCCAGAACCGTGCAATAAAATTCCACCTATCCCATCAGTAACAAAGTTCGAGCTAGTCACTGACATAGTAACCGACAACATTTTTTTAACGTAACCTAGACCTAGTATCTAATGTTACGGAATTGCAAGAAAACGAGTGAAAACAATTCCTTACTTTTAACCACGCAAGTGCGCGTGTCATTTATTAAAACGGTAGAAAACTGAATCAAAGACGGAACTGTCCATCAACAAAAACAGCATGCAGTTTAAAAGTCCCGTTATTTAAAGTCCCAGACATTTAAAGGGACAGCGGTCACTCAAGACAGACCTACACCACAACTGAGTGAGGAACGTGAAATTCTTTGAATAGCCTACAAAACACTGCATTTAGATGACAACTGCGTGAAGAACCACGCGAATCTAGTTAATGGCGAATTAAGTTTATGGCATTCACATTTAAATCATTCAATAGCCTATGAAAACTTGATCAGTTAAATTGTTCTCATAAAAGGAACAGCAAATTATACAAAATATTCCAAATAGGCTAGTTTTATTGCAGTGACAGAAAACTGCAACATGAGTTTAAAACCATGTTAAATTTGAAAGCATCTAGCTAGTGACAGGAGGTTTTAGGGGGGGAAAGAAACTCTGTAACCTACTTGATTCCACAGTCAATGTTCAGTATTTGGCCTATAATTTAGCCTATAATATTGGCATTTGAATCCATGAAAACTAACCAAAATCTATCATTTCCTATCGACAACTGACCAGTAACGCATCGAATCGCATTGCTACACATTTTGAAGTATTGAAAATAATCAAATCATTGGCTTAAAGAATCTATATTTTATCAAATTGTGATTAAACTTGATTTACACTAAATGGATCCTTACCTACCTACCTAACTGTTGTTTTGGGAAGTATTTATCATGCAAGCATCGTGCATCCATGCTGAGTAATGCAATGAAATCATAGTTTTCAATTTTGCATTAAAGCAGTCCACTGATGTGCATGTTTTCACGGACTGCTTTGTGTCAAATGTGCAACAACAATACCATACCAATAATAATGGCTTTATATATCCATATAAATAGATTTTTGGGCCTATCCTTAGACTAGAGTTGTTTCGGTGGTGTTTGTTCTTCATTTTTCACCACACATGTTTGGTGTTTTAGCGTCATTTGTGCCAAATCATTCACCTTATTAGGGCTAAGGGCTGGTTAGGATAACTCAAGGGCTAGGGTTAAGGTAAGGACAACTGAAACTGAACTCCTCGACACTACAAAAAAACATTGTCATTGACAATGACCATACTTAATGATCACAATTAGAAATTATTAGTGTACCTAATATGTATGATTTATACCTTATAGCAAGTAGTAAGTGGTACCCCCCCCCCCCAAAAAAAAAGGGCTGCTGCTTGATGTCGTGTTGGTAGTAAAAAATATTGTGGAGGTAGTAAAAAAGGTAGTAAAAAGTAGTAAATTCAACTCTATGATTCCTGCATATACCCTGGTACAAGTAATTGTCAATATCACAAATATGCCCTACACTTACAAATCTATTCTACGGGTACGGATCGGTTTTACAGCTACAAATCATCCTACAGTTAAAAATATTTTACAATTACAAATATATTCTACAATTACACATCAATATTCTACGCACAAAAAGCTGCTCTACAGTTACAAATCTTTTCTACAGGTGTACAGACTTTTGCACCACCTTAGGGACGAGAAGTGTCTCATATGTATTGTGTGTGTGTGTGTAATAGGATTTGTAACTGTAAAAATGATTTGTGATTTAACAAAAAAATAACACGAACAATTGTAAGTATTACTCATATGTCGTTCACTTACAAATATATTCCACAGGTATTAAATATTCCACAGTTGCTGTCTTTCAATTACGAAACTATTCTGCCATTACAAATCTCTGCTGCTCGCACAAGTATTTTCTACAAGTACACAAATACTTTTGAGACTGTTCTGGCGCTTCCTGTTGAATAGCCAATGGCGATCCTCAGGTTTGGCTAGCCAACCATGAATCTCAGTTCACTAACCAATCACAGAGCAGGAGCAGCGCCGTCGTTGTCTGTGGGTGTAACCAAACTTGGAGTCTACGCTTGGAGCACGCTAGTTTCCTGTATTCTTTGAGGTATGTTGGTAGCCTACACCACACAAACTTGTTCTATGTCCACTATTCCTTGTTAATACAGCCAGTGTACCTGATATACGGGGCAACGAGATCAATCAATGGCAACTAATGTGGGCAACAGACAAATAACTAAGCTACCGCTAGTTAGCCAAATCCCACTCAATCTCAATGTAGAATAGCAATGGTAGCTAAATTTTCAGTTTAAGCAGCATACAAGTGCGAACGGAAATGTAGTGTGTGGATGGATGGAAATAAATAACAACACTCAACATACTTTTGAAGACATTTTGTTTCAAGTTTGTAACAAATGCGGTCAAAGTTTTAAGGGAGTTTGTCAGTCATAAGGTAGGCTCAGCATTATTATCAAGAGGTGTGCTAACCATTAGGCCTCGTATGCCAGGTCTACCTCCAGATTGTGAGGTGCTACTTCGGACTTGACGAACTCTTATAGTAGGCAACAGAAACTCCTTACTGCAGAAAAACCGTAGTACTGTAGGTTTGATGCTCAACAGATTGCTCTGGAGTTAGTTATAAGTTAATAATAAGTATCCATTGATATGTGTGACAAAACATACCAACTGGTGTCAACATCAGCTAGGCTATGTTGGCATTTTCTGATGGTTCTTCATGACTGATCATAAAGTACAAAATAAATAATACAGAAATACTGTGCTGGGCATTGGTAGACACATTCATCTGTCTATGTATCTATTTTTTCTGTGTAAGCAGGTTCTTATGGATCCCCAGTTGCTGCCTCCTTCTGAAGCACAGGTGCGTCATAAAATATATTTTGCTGTCTATGAAAATAGGTCGCCGCCCGATGTGAGCATACCTTTTGAACTTGTTGACGGCAGTATTCTTACTTAAAACAACATCCTCGGATGTGTATGTTTTATATTTTGTAAAAGTTAAAGAGAAATCACTACTATTCTATCTTTAAAAGTCAGTTTATTTTCAAACATTTTTGTTGGTTCCTGTCAGTGATAGATCATTATCTATGATACATTTATCTACACTGGCAGGTTATTAGAGAGGCTGAAAACCAGACTGGAACAGGCTCTTCAAAGGCAGCCTCTGGACCTAGACTATTTATCAATACCCCCTTTAGGAAGCACCATTAATGCTTAATAACTTCCTTTCACCTTCATTATTGTATTTGGGTGAAGGGAGAAGTATAATTCAGATGTTTTTTGTTTTCACAGTGCAGGATTGTATGTTTATGAAGCACATTTGAAAAAAAATATTGACTGTTACCACATGCAGTGGGTCCCATTCAGAAGTGGCCACTTCTTTCGCACTTTCTGTGATTCATGCAGCTGTGTGAAATGTATTAAAACTTATCGCCACAAGGTGGCAGTTTAAGTCCACTGTAGCATTTGTAAACAGGGCAGTGGAGTGCATTCAAAGGTGTTGCAGTGGCAGTGAGATACTGTAAGCAGAACGAAACTGAAGATCACCTCGTTGAAGTCATACAGTAGACTAGGCTAAATCTGCGCACTGTTTTTGTTGCAGATGATTTTGAAGAGTGGTTTGACCAGATGAAACGGAGGTTGACGAAGATGAAATGGAAGACTCATGCCGTGTCACAGCCTACCTCAGACAATACGTTGTAAGTGGTATGACAAATATTTCCTAAGATCCCCCCCCCCCCCCCGATTTTGAAACATCGCTGATCAGAGTGATTTGGATTTGATGAGAGATCTGTACTTGAACCACTCGGAGACTGAAAAATATGTGAAAGTATCCCAATCCGTGAATTGGTGAAACACACTGAGCACACAGTGAGGTGAAGCACTCACTAATCCCGGCAGTGAGCTGCCTGCAACAACAGTGGCGCTCGGGGAACAGTGAGGGGTTAGGTGCCTGCTCAAGGGCACTTCAGCCGTGCCTACTGGTCGGGACTCAAACCGGCAACCCTCCGGTTACAAGTCCGAAGCGCTAACCAGGCTAGCATTGTATAACAAACAAACTACTACTAAAAGTATTTTCTGATATTGTCTTTTAATTCTTACAGGTTCTTTAGAGACATTGAAAGACCTGGAGGTCTTCTGGACGGGACACCTTCAAAGAAGCTATGGATGCAACGCTGAAATAAAGCAATTATGGTTTTGGCTTGATCTAGTGTTGTTTTCTGCAAGTTCAATGCAGTATAGTCAACAATTTCAGTGTTTCAGACGGTGACCAGAGTTCCAGTTGATCAATGAATAAACTATGCAATGAGAAACTGTATGCCGATTGCTATTTTTCCTAGTTGTATGTTTAACTACAATGTGTGCACCATATGCAGTAGCCAGAAAAGTTGTGATTTTGTTTCTGAGCTGCCACAAGGCACCTACGTGTATCCCCAACTTGCTCTGAGAAACTGGCTCTGGTAAGAATTGATGTCTAAGTTGCTTTGGATAAAAACGTAAGCGTAATGAATAAAATTATTTATTAAAGTTCACATATCCCAGCATTAGGGAATAATATTTAAAAATGCAATTTTAAATGTATCAGACAGGACAGGGAAGAAGTCTACAATAATGGTGTTCAAAGACTAGAATACAATAGACCTAAGAAACACATTTTAAAGAACAAATATAGGAGGGAAGGAGATGTATTTTCTATTCAGTGGTAGGCAGGGGTGAAAGTAGTTTTTATTTCTTGGTGGTACTATGATATAGAGTTATAATGCGCGCGCGCGCCAAAAATTTCACTTAGTCTAATTATTTATTATTTGTTTATTTACTGTATTATAGTCTACTTATCAAGCATTCACAAGGACTTCTTATTACTTTAGTATCACTCTTTAACCCACCTGTATCTGTTTTTGATTATGAATAAATTGCAAACACTTAATTTCAACATTTATTTATTTATGTTTTAGCTGAATAGTTGAAACAGAACAGAAAAGGTAAAACACTTAAAATAAATTCCAAAGAGGCTTGAAGTAGCTGTCCTCATCTGCTTGACGACTAGCCATGCCTTGGGTTGAATGAGCAGCTCTCCTTCCTTTGCCAAGCCAAGTCTTCACATAAGGAAGGACATCCCACTGCTTTCTGTTTCATTGCTATGGTCTTTTTTTAAAAACATCATATTTTTTTCTCTGCATTTTCTTTGTATAGTTTCTACTTGTCCTCTCTACTTGAATCTCTTTCGAAGCGTTGTGGTTTTCTGTTGGTATGTTTGGATTTTTTTTTCCCACGGACGTGATGGGACGTTTGAGTGCGTGGAATGTTTGAATAAGTGCGTGCGTTCTTTAGTGTTCTCAGTGCACGTGTGTTTTCAGTGCTTTGGTAGCCTAGTTACTCTGCTCGCTCCCACTTCCAATCGTTTTTTTATATAGGCTACTGTATATCATGAAACACGTTTCTTTGAGTCATCATGCCTTTTTATTTGGGAGACTGCAACATACTTCTGTCCGCTAAAACACTTTCATTATTGCTGCGCAAGATCTGGTTAAGCCGTACATGTCTCGTGTCTCTCCAGCGAAACATTGCACACATAAAACCAGAATAGGCTATTGAAACATCAACATATTTTTCTTTAGCCTGTATGTTTTTTTTTATTTGGGAGACTTTCCAAGAAACGTCGGTCTGCTAAAACACTTTGGATACCAGTGCACGTTGGCACAATTACTGTAGGCTACTGTAGCCTACGCGCGCTATAGCTTGCTCGTTGTCTGTCCAGCTGCACGGGAGGTTTAGACACAATTCAGATACAGTTCAGAACGATGTATATTAAATATATTTTGGGGGAAACGTGTTGCTTCTGGTAATTTGACGTTAGCAGTTGTGTTGTCATGCTGAAAGTGCAATATTTTTCAGAGACAGTATAGTTTTCTTTCCGGTACGGCGTACCCTCTCCGAATATTTTAGTGGTACCCCGTACCGGCCAGTACCGGCTTACTTTCACCCCTGGTGGTAGGCTACATGTTTTCCATGCTGATGTAGAGAATGGTCCAGTGATCCAGTGGAGTGATCTTGAAGGCCCTTGATAAGAGATATTACATCAGTGTTTCTCAAACTTTTTCAGAACAAGGACCACTTAACCAATAAATAAAAAAACCTCACAGACCACCTAGCTAAACAAAAAAATTGTAGGCCTACTCATTGAACCACCTTGCTTATTGTCAGCATTCATGATTTAAACTGGCATAGCTTACATAGGCAGTGTTACAGAACTGTTTGGATTTACATAAAAGTTGTTCAACATCGCAAACAAATCATCTATAGGCCTATTATATTTTAGCATGCCTGCTCGCGAACCACACTTTGAGAAACACTGGCTTAGGCTACGTGAATAGACAAAAACAACGATGCATATTTACATGCACACTGAAACACTATGTAGAAAGAGAGCATTCTGGAAAAGCATGATTGTATTTGTAGTAGTTTATCTGCACAGGTACAGTTGGCAAATTATCAAAGTTAACGAACCATCAGAAATGTAAAACGATGACTGTAATTAACATAGCTTAAGTCGCCCATTTGAAATGTAAATAAATTGATAACTTAAATACCTAGGAACAGCCAGAAAGATAACTGCCGATAGAGAGGGGACACATTTTGTTAACTACTTGCCCCGTGTATCAGGTACACTGGCTGTATTAACTATCAATGTACCTCAAGGAATATAGGAAATAGCATCGGAGCCCGTTCCCTAGACATTCTCTGCTAGCGTGCTACAAGCGTAGACTCCAAGTTTGGTTGCACCCAAACAACTATCCACGACGACGGCGCTGCTCCTGCTCTGTGATTGGCTTGTGAACTGAGATTCATGGTTGGCTAGCCAAACCTGAGGATCGCCATTGGCTATTCAACAGGAAACGCCAGAACAGTCTCAAAAGTATTTGTGTACTTGTAGAAAATACTTGTGCGAGCAGCAGAGATTTGTAATGGCAGAATAGTTTCGTAATTGAAAGACAGCAACTGTGGAATATTTAATACCTGTGGAATATATTTGTAAGTGAACGACATATGAGTAATGCTTAAAATTGTTCGTGTTATTTTTTTGTTAAATCACAAATCATTTTTACAGTTACAAATCCTGTTACACACACACACAATACATGAGACACTTCTCGTCCCTAAGGTGGTGCAAAAGTCTGTACACCTGTAGAAAAGATTTGTAACTGTAGAGCAGCTTTTTGTGCGTAGAATATTGATGTGTAATTGTAGAATATATTTGTAATTGTAAAATATTTTTAACTGTAGGATGATTCGTAGCTGTAAAAGCGTTCCGTACCCGTAGAATAGATTTGTAAGTGTAGGGCATATTTGTGATATTGACAATTACTTGTAAAGATCATTTTTACAGTTACAAATAATTTCTACAGTTTCAAAACGTGATACACACGTACAAAACTTTTGAGTCTAATATTCTTCCATATTGATGTAGCCTAGGTTAAATTGGTGTGGTTTGGCAGCAAGCATTGGGGGGAATGTTTCTGGCGGCTAAATATATTGCTATGAGGGTAAGTTATGGCTAAAAGACTCTTGAACTGGCGTATTGCGAATTAGGTATCAAACATACACTCGTGACACATTTAAGACATTACAATATATTTATTACACAAAACAGAAATAAAACATGACATATGCAATATGACAATTGCACTTTTGACAGAACTGACAGATTATGTAACCTGCTAACTACTGCAATGTTTTTTTTTTAGTCGTTACAGATAGCTTGCCTACAGGAGCTTTGTCAGTTGGTGTTGGGGATTCCTTGGATGAAGAATAAGGGTTGTCATCACGTCATGTGTGGTCGGTCCTGTGTGTTCGTCGGGAGTTTCCTGACAGCCAAGGACAATACGGGGGCTTCAAACTGCCTCCCCTGGATTGAAGCGAGACACATAGTTGGCTTCACACTTAGTAACTATGTACATAGTTTGTAAAGCATTTCATTGTACATTTATTTATTGTTTTGTTCATTGTAAAGACACCATAGTGCAATAGCATGCAAAATGAACAGATATTTTATTGTTGATAAATAAAAAATTATGTAACTTACGGAATGTTGTCTCGGTTTTGATGGGTTTCACCGTGCACTCTCCCTTCCTGTACTTTGGGAAATGCATCCTGTAGAGAGGGTCCCCAGAGGATAAGGTGGCCTGGTCTCGTGCAGCATCCTCATTGTAATGCAGAGCAGCCAGGTAGAGTCTTGCGCAGTAAAGAGAAAACCAAACATGAAAATAATGGCAAGAAAACCAAACATGAAAATTCTTGCACTGTCAGTATTATATCTCTCTTTATTTACAACAGCAAACATTAGCCTAGACTAAGAGCTTACTGGCCACCTTCATTGTAGATAACATGACCATATCTAACTCCTCATCAGTAAGGACAAAACGACTACAAATTGTGACAAACCCTTGCAGCTTAAATGAAATAGAGCTGTGCAAACACTGGATAACGTTATAAAGTGAGGCTACAAGCTAACATTAGCTTATACTAAGGGCTTTTAGCTGTTGGTCGCCTCAATTGTGGATAACATGACAATATTTAATGGAGGTCTAGCGTCTAGACAACATTTTAACAATCATTACTTTCAGATATTATTGACTGGGATTATCAAATATGACTCGATCGGCTGTGTGCTGCATTTGCAATTTGGAATGGAGAAAATGCTCACTCCAAGCAGATGCAGGGCTAACGTTAGCCGTAATGTTTGCGTTAGCTTGTGCTAAATGACAAAACACGAACAACCTAACGTTAGTTCATGCGTAACTGCGATAGAAACACAAAAGTCATTATTTGAAAGTACTTACATGTCTCTCATCTTGTGACTTGCCACGGACAATAGGTACAGATCCCTCTGTCAAAGTAAGTTTGATGGCTAATCCCTCAGTGTACTGTCCTAGGTTTTCAAAGCAGTCTGCCTTGAAGTGGTTCCACACACAAGATTTTTGCCGACTGTTGCTGGAACATGGCCATCAAAAATGAAATGGAGCCATTCGGTTCTTCTGATCTCTTTGGCTGGGAGAAAGGATTTGTGTTCTGTGCAGCCAATAACACAACACTTCATGTGTGACTTGCTCTTGCTTGTAGCCATAGAGCTGCACAGTCCCGCCCACAGCCAAAACGCGGTTAGGTGCCGGATGTAAGATTCCCATTCATTTGTCCCATCGACGTTTGGAAAAATCCGTATCTAAAGAGTTTTACAGCATGTCTTAGGCTAACCAGCTACGGCATAACTCATAAGCATACAACATATCATTTCAAGTGAAAAAACGAAGAGAAAATCCAAAAAAAGTCAAAGGTACAAGACTGTGTACATACTTTCATTTCCGAGCGAAGGAACTACTCATCCCATAAACCGCCGCGCCTCACTGAATAATATATAAGCAATGCACGAACCAGCGCGAAATTATTTCCAACCGGCGACAGCACGCGAACATTTTCCTCCAAACAGTGATTTTTATATAGTGAATGTGCAATTAATAACAGTTATTTCAGGAGTAATCGTGTAAATAATAGTGTTTTGATATTGAATTTTATATTTATCATCGTGTATTTTATATAGTGTGTGTGTGAAAGCGGTTAACGTTAACGGCAGTGCTTCGTAACGTTACCTGACTCATCCTATGCCGTCATCACTGCTCAGTCGGGCTGATGCATGGACTAGTGCATGGTCTGCTCTTGGACCACCATATTCAGTTTATTAATTTGCTGTGAATTATTACACAACATGTTCATTAAATGCACGAAGTATTCCTAGGTTAATGATTGATATAAATCATACAGTATGAAGGCTACAGTAGCCTAGCTAATGTTAACTAGCACTGCTAGCAGCATTAACGTTACCAACCTCCCTGCTTAACTCACCACAACTTTGTAGGTCTTGTGCCTCATGCTGGCCCTTACAAAACCCACAAACTGACTCTCGGACACACAACAGTCAATAATGTGACCCGATTTAAAGTGGCTTTTGAAGAAATACACTCCTCGATGTCAAATTACTTGTTTAATGACAAAGATGAAGAAGCCCTGCAGCAATACACAAAATAGCAACATAAGCTACAATCAGTAATTCCTACATGCACATGTCTAACATAAATCTCAGTAGGAACTTAACCAACCTTGACAGCAACAAAACAGTAATAAAGAATGACAGTGGACTTACATGAATTATGTTCACAGCTTAATATTCAACCTCTGTAACAGGAACGTCTGTAATGCTGGCAACAACAATATGGCCGACTCTTAACTGAGCTGGTAAGGTAAGCTGTCTTAATGAGATACTACCCCCTAGTGGCCAGTGGTAAACTCTGCATCCCCCCCAGTCCGGAAAGCTGTGAATGGGTATAGGTTAACGGACTCAGTCCTGTATCCAATGGCCCGACTCGGGTTCGTAGCGTCTGGGCGGCTTCCTTGTGCGGCCCGGCTGTGCAAGTCGGGGCAGCGACGGCAACGATGCATCCGGGGTGACGCCTGTCGGAACAGGGTGAGCTTGGTCCCTGAGATCAGTGGTTGACCCATCAGATGGCGCCGGGGGGGAGGTGTCCAAAGCCGTGTCATGGGGCCCATCTGCTGCTTGTGGGATGATTCCCTGGGGCATCACTGGCTCCAGGTGGACAGGCGGGGGCTGGTGTGCCAAGGTCATGGGAGATGGCAACAGCACAGCCGGCCACTGCTGGTCGCATGGGGTAGCCGGCGTGTAGCCGCGAAGGAATCGTCGGTTACGCAAAGTCAAGCGTCCCGACCCGTCAACCTTAATCCGATACTGATCATGACCTAGCGACTCCACTACCACCCCGGACCTGTCCCACTTGTGTGGACTTGGGCCCTGCTGATTCTGGAGGAATACTTTCTCACCAAGTGCCAATGGGCGGAGTGGTCTTGAGTGAGCCCTCAAAGACTCAGTGGTGCGGGATATCCGGGTCCGAAGGGCATCCTCCTTCGCCGCCCATGCTTGGCGCCAGAGCGGCCGGATGTGAGGGTTCGAGAATTTTTCTAGTCTGTTGACGAACAGAAACGAATCTCGAAGGGGACGGCCAAATATAATCTGTGCCGGTGAGAGGTTGCAGTCGGAGTCAGGTGTGTTGCGCAACTGTAACATGGCACGCAAAAAGCGGTCATGATCAAGACCGCCAGTTGGGCCAGTGTTGGACATCAGAAGGCGCTTAGCAGTCTTCACTGCAACTTCCGCTCTCCCATTCGATTGTGGGAAACCGACAGAGGACACGCGATGACTGACGTGCCATAGGCGGAGGAAGTCCTCAGTATGGCTAGCTTTGAACTCTGGACCACCGTCGCTTGAAAGCTCCTCTGGCACGCCAAAGGTGGCGAAGAACGTGCGGAGGTGGCGAACCAAGCCAGCTGAGCCCCCTAGATCGGAGCCTGCTGTGGAGCTTAGGACCTCCACCCAGCCCGAGAGTCGATCCCCGATAACTAGGTAGTGGCGGCCTCCGTAATCAAAGAAGTCAGCAAACACCGCCTCGAATGGGGTGGACGGTGGTGAGGATGGTAGGGGGGGTGTGGCTGCCTGTGATGGAGCATTGCGGTTACATTCTGAACATCCGTACCTGGTGGCTCGGATGTCCTTCGACATTCCTGGCCAGTACACTATGGCACGGGCCCGCTGCTCCATCGCAGAGGTTCCTTGGTGGGCGGCATGGAGGTGCCGAAGGATTCTGTCACGAAGGGACGGCGGAACTACGACACGATCACGATACAGGAGCACGCCATCTAGTGCATAGATGGACTCACAGACTGGAGACAGACTCGCCAGGACAGGGTCATTGACGTCCACCCTACCCTCGTGCTCGATCAGGTACAGAAGGTGGCCAAGGCATGTGTCAGCTGCCGTCTCTCGTGCGAGAAGGGACCATGATATGGCTCCAAGTTCTTGTGCATTGTCACGGATGGACGCCATAAGTGCTGATTCTACAGCGTCAGGTATGCTTGGCGATCCCAGTGAGAGGCCGTTTGCAGAGCCCGAGATGGAGGGGTGTCTTGAAGTAGCATCAGCGGCATGGTTGCTAACGCCAGGCAGGTACACAATGTCAAAGCGCCAGGGGAGGGTACGCTGCTTGAGTCTGAACAGGCGTGAGTTTGTAATCTCATCTAGCGTCCGGTCACCAAAGATCTTGACAAGGGGTTTATGGTCAGTGACCACAACGAGGTTGTCACATCCTTGTGTGAAATAGCGCGTTTGCTCCAGGCCCCAGGCCACGGCCAGGGCCTCTCCTTCGACGGCCGCATAGCGTTGCTCCGCCGAGGATAGGAACCGTGAACCGGCGAGGGTGATCCTCCATCCTCCAGAGCAGCAGTCCGGTATGCCTGAAGTGCAGCTACAATGTTGCTGGAGCAGGAAGTAGCCAATACCACGCCTGGACCAGTCAGGGCGGAGGCAGGTGCGCTTCCGCATATCGTAGATCTCCACGCCCTCACGGATGGCTCTGATTATGGCTCGCTTGGACGTTTGGAAGGCTTCCTCCAGCTCAGAGGACCATGAAAATTTGCAGCGTGGGCTGAGGAATGGCTTGAATGGCGCCATAGTGTCACGCAACTGGGCATAGTTCGCCACCTGGTTGACAAGGCCGAACCAGCTTCTGATATCTGTCGTGGAGTCTGGGGTGGGGAAGTCTCGGATGGCGTCCAAGTACTTCGGGAGAGGTTCTATGGTAATGTCCGACACCCTGAACCCAGCAAAATCTACACTCCTTTCCGCAAATTGAAACTTATCTGGGTTTAACACAATGCCTGACCGGCCGACATGTGTCAGGAAGTCGATGGTCCTCCACCAGTGTTGTACCAGGTCGGTGTCATAGTGGATAGTGTCATCCACACAACGTTCTTTGCGCTCGAAGTCTGAGAGGACAGCGTCGAAACGGCGGTTGTAGCCATCCCCGGATGATAGGAAGCCCTGTGGCGCCCTGGTGTAGCGCCAGCGGCCAAAGGGCGTGATAAAGGTGGTAAGATGACGATCCGAATCACGCAGGGGCACACTATGGTAGCCGTTCCAGGCGTCTGTGACGGTTTTCCAGGTGTCCTTCGGGATGCGACGTGCGAGGTGGAATGGGGACTCAGTGGCGAAGGTTTCACGTTGGCAGAATTTGTTGAGAGGAGAGAGGTCAACGGTCCTGCGGGGGGAGCCGTCATGCTTCCGAGTGACCACCATGCGATGGCACCATGTCACTGGTTCACCGTATGGCACACGTTCAATGACTCCAAGGGCCTCGTCCCGAAGGAGGTCATCGTGGACCCTTTGCTGCCAATGCAGAGGCACAACGGCCGCAGTGTGGCATGCCCTTGGCGTGGCAGCTGGGTCCATGTGCATTTCAATGGGTGGCCCCTCCATGCAAGGCAAAGCTCGATGAGGGCAAGTGTTGAATGTAGATGAGGCATATCTCTTGAGCAGCCAATCTTTCATCCGACCGTTGTTCTCCGGTGTGCAGGGGAACGGTAATGCCTGAGGCCGTGGTGGAGGGACTGTACGCTGGGGGCATGAGCACTGAGTGTCATGGGGATTAGTTTGGTTTTTGCAGCCACCATTGGTGGACCTCATTGAATTCACAGACAAAGGCTTGTCCGGTGTGTCTCGGGTGCCAGGGCCATGCCCACTGGGCCCTCCTCCACTGTTACTGGATGGGAAGTCCTTAGGTAGGAGGCCGAGGTCAAGCAATGACTCATAGGAGAGGTACATCGCCCGAACTGAGCTG
Organism: Alosa pseudoharengus; assembly: GCF_046254945.1. Classification (NCBI taxonomy): domain Eukaryota; kingdom Metazoa; phylum Chordata; class Actinopteri; order Clupeiformes; family Clupeidae; genus Alosa; species Alosa pseudoharengus. Next base: position 40,423,760 of record NW_027468598.1, on the reverse strand, counting down.
CTCACGTACACCATTGAGCGGCAGGACGCCACACCTTTGTCGCTGGGTGCTGTCGAGAGCTTAGCGAAGAAAGCTCCCTCAATGACTATGGGGGAACGATTGGCGGCCGACAGGCTGAGATTGACGGGACGCAGGTCGGCATGTGAGAATCCGCAGGCGAGGAACTCCTCCAGAGACCACAGATCAGATTGTGCGCCAGTGTCTGCAACAGCGGATATGGTCACCTCATCGTCCGAGCCTTGGTTGCTGATGCTGTCCCTAGGCCCGACTGACCTGTCAACCGAGATGGTGATTAAGACTCGGGGGTGGTCTTTTAGCTTGGCCCGTCTCCATTCACCCCTGGAAAAAATGTGGTGCTCAAGCCTGATGGGTGTGGGATTATTGACAGTGCCGTGTGTAATCTGAGCGTGGCGACGGCCCCCGCAGCGTCGGCCAAGGCGTGCTCTGAATTGAACCACTGAAATCTGGGAGATCGGCTCTGACTCCAGGGCAGCCTGCTGACTGTTGATTAATGGCTGTCGCCGCCGCTTCTGTCGGCGGGCCCTGTAGCAATCGATGCAAATCTGGTGAGGCTTGGTATTCCATCCGCGAGAACCCTCTGTGAAGACCTTAAAGGTGCTTTTACAGTCCGGGCATGAGGCTTGTTTAGCCCTGTCCGCTGGGGTCGGGGCGGGGCTCGTCTGTGGGTTTTTCTTTAGGCGCTGGAATGATGACATAGCTGACAGAGTGGATGAAGGAAAAGCATTGCGGGCCATTTCCTTGTTTTCAACGACTGCAATTACATCGTTTATTGCTTTTGTCAGAATGTCAGGTATCCCCAGTGTTTCACGCCGTATGTCTGAATTATAAATACCGTTAAGTAGAACATCACGGATAATGTGGTCGGTATAGTCCACATCCTTGCCACACTCGCATACTGCGCTGTAGGCGCATGTCTCCGCTTTTCCTCGCACTCTAGCAGTGAAGGCACGGAATGCTTCATCACGTTCCTGGTGTAACTGAAGCAGCTCGGTGCGCAGGACACATGTGGCAACTGGGATGACAGCTAGTGAACGCATGGCAGTGGTCAGATCGATCCACTAGGGGTCCGGACGCAATTTTGGGATTGGCTTTCAACAGGCTGTCTCCAAGTTCAGGTCCAGCGCACTGAAATAACTGGAAAGGGGCCTGGGCCGCTCCTATGCCTGAGCCGGTGCGAAAGACATCCCAGCGGCGGATGAACACATTCCATTCCTCTACCGTTACACCAACGTCGACTTTAGGCCGATCAAGTTTTGGGCCCTGTGGGGTTGGGGCTTGGGACGGCGGGTTCTGATGGACAAGTCCGTGATTTGTCAACAGAGCAATGGCGAGTGCTTCAGACACATCTCCGGTTTTGAAAGCGCAGCCAGGAACAGAACATTCAACGACAACCATGGCTTCTTCATGAAGAAATACACTCCTCGATGTCAAATTACTTGTTTAATGACAAAGATGAAGAAGCCCTGCAGCAATACACAAAATAGCAACATAAGCTACAATCAGTAATTCCTACATGCACATGTCTAACATAAATCTCAGTAGGAACTTAACCAACCTTGACAGCAACAAAACAGTAATAAAGAATGACAGTGGACTTACATGAATTATGTTCACAGCTTAATATTCAACCTCTGTAACAGGAACGTCTGTAATGCTGGCAACAACAATATGGCCGACTCTTAACTGAGCTGGTAAGGTAAGCTGTCTTAATGAGATACTACCCCCTAGTGGCCAGTGGTAAACTCTGCAGCTTTCACCCCTTTGGACACTCACTAAAACATAATATATTTCATATCTGTGTTGCAGCATGTAGGCTAATGTTAGCTGCATTATGTAATGACATACAATGTCGGAAATGCTAGCTAAAGTTTAGCCTGTCGGCTGCCTGAAAAGTTTGAGTGTTTAAACTAACATTTACAGTGGTCTATTTGATAGTGTATTGGCCCTGACTAAGTTCGTGTGATGTATAAACCCCAATCCTTGTTGATACAAGTACCAATATTCGTCAAGAAAGTTTTTAATCACATTAAAATTTTCGCCATAGGCAGTAAAAGACTCCGCCATCTTTGTCAATATTTTTCGCTGAGAACGTTTCAAACTATGACCATAACAGCCTTTCCACCAATCAGAGGCATCACTGTGGGATTGTGGGATTGTTCAGGATTGTGGGTAATGAAGTACCTATCCAAGAGATCGCGAATAAAAGGCATTTATCTCAAAACAAGGTTAGTGCCCCACAAACTCTTGGTGTCTATAGGAGCATATACAATCGCTTAGTACAACCGTAGCTGGTTTTAAGTCTACCACGTGCAGTTAAGTTTTTATGGCTTACACCACAATTGTCAATGGAGAAATTGCATTGAATTTTTACATCCGGCATCGGCTGTGGGCGGGACTGTGCAGCTCTATTGCGCTCGGTGTCCGTGCTTGTTAAACCAGCAAACTAATGGCGGATCTTCAACTAATCGAGTGGGTGGGGCTATGTGGGGGTTGAGAGGTGAGGGGTGGCGCCAAGGTGGTTCTATGCAAATGTCCTTATTTTGACGTCAGTATAAGGGAGCCATTCAAATGGCTCATAGAAGCCTATGATTCCTAACACCAAAATCGTTCAACTGACTCACAGAAAACGGATGGATAGCTTTTTTTCGCGCTTGGAGTGTTATTAGGAGCAGAGACCCAAATGGAGGTACAAAAGGATGCAAAAAATGAAATTTGCATAATATGTCCCCTTTAAAACCACGTACCTTAAGCCATGCAATAAGTTATGACACTCCTCTCTTTCGCAGATACTCTCCTCTCCCTCACTGACATTCCTCTCTCTCTCACCAACACTCTCCTCTCTCTCACCAACACTCTCCTCTCTCTCACTAACACTCTCCTCTCTCCTCAACACTCTCCTCTCTCTCACTAACACTCTCCTCTCTCCTCTCTCTCACTAACACTCTCCTCTCTCTCACTAACACTCTCCTCTCTAACACTCCTCTCTCACTAACACTCTCCTCTCTCTCACCAACACTCTCCTCTCTCTCACTAAGGGCCCGTCCCAATACCTCCCCTACCCCTAGATTTTTGCCCTAACCCTCGTTTTTGCGCGTGCACGTGTAGGGCTAGGGTGTCCCATTACTTTAGGGAGCAAGGGGAAGTGCTATTTTCCCGTTAAAATCAACCCTCAAAATATAGCCAGGACCGATGCAGGCTTAAAACGAAGTGGGAGATGAAATTACCCAGGATAGCGTGTGAGCTCAGCGAGCTGGCCAATTTTTTTATATATTTTCATAAAGAAGCATGTTAAAATTTCGAAATATGTTGGAATATGTTTGATGCACATCTGATGGACTGTTGACATTTGAACACTAATGTTAGAAAATATCTCAAGCTTTCTGACGATGTTCATGATATCTGCTGAGTGCTTTGAGAGAGTCTGCCCATCAAATAACATTATATATATGATCTGGGTAGATTCGTCAATATTTAAGGTGTGTGTTCTGGCGTTCATATGAACACAAATATTTTTGTTGATTAACCAGACGTAGATAAACCAGCACAGCCCACACAACAATGACCGCTGGAACGGGTATGTTCCTGAATGAAAATAGTAGCAGGCTACTACCGGTAGACACGTCGGCGCTGCGCGTGACGTAGGTGAGCACGTTCGCTACGCGAATTTGCATATAGTGGTGTGCCAATTCATAGGGAAAGATCTTACCCTCCACTTCTCTTGTCAAGGGGGCTTTAATGTTGAGAGCAATCAAAACCAAGTGGAAGTGTTAAGGGGGGAGAAATGGGATGGGCCCTAACACTCTCCTCTCTCTCACTAACACTCCTCTCTCACTAACACTCTCCTCTCTCTCACCAACACTCTCCTCTCTCTCACCAACACTCTCCTCTCTCTCACCAACACTCTCCTCTCTCTCACTAACACTCTCCTCTCTCCTCTCTCTCACCAACACTCTCCTCTCTCCTCAACACTCTCCTCTCTCCTCAACACTCTCCTCTCTCTCACTAACACTCTCCTCTCTCTCACCAACACTCTCCTCTCTCTCACTAACACTCTCCTCTCTCCTCAACACTCTCCTCTCTCTCACTAACACTCTCCTCTCTCTCACTAACACTCTCCTCTCTCCTCTCTCTCACCAACACTCTCCTCAACACTCTCCTCTCTCTCACTAACACTCTCCTCTCTCGTCAACACTCTCCTCTCTCTCACCAACACTCTCCTCTCTCTCACCAACACTCTCCTCTCTCTCACTAACACTCTCCTCTCTCTCACCAACACTCTCCTCTCTCCTCTCTCTCACTAACACTCCTCTCTCACTAACACTCTCCTCTCTCTCACCAACACTCTCCTCTCTCTCACCAACACTCTCCTCTCTCTCACTAACACTCTCCTCTCTCACTAACACTCTCCTCTCTCTCACTAACACTCTCACTAACACGCTCCTCTCTCTCACTAACACTCTCCTCTCTCTCACTAACACTCCTCTCTCACTAACACTCTCCTCTCTCTCACCAACACTCTCCTCTCTCCTCTCTCTCACTAACACTCCTCTCTCACTAACACTCTCCTCTCTCTCACCAACACTCTCCTCTCTCCTCAACACTCTCCTCTCTCTCACTAACACTCTCCTCTCTCCTCAACACTCTCCTCTCTCTCAGCAACACTCTCCTCTCTCTCACCAACACTCTCCTCTCTCACTAACACTCTCCTCTCTCTCACCAACACTCTCCTCTCTCCTCAACACTCTCCTCTCTCACTAACACTCTCCTCTCTCTCACCAACTCTCCTCTCTCACTAACACTCTCCTCTCTCACCAACACTCTCCTCTCTCTCACCAACACTCTCAACACTCTCCTCTCTCTCACTAACACTCTCCTCTCTCCTCTCTCTCACCAACACTCTCCTCTCTCTCACTAACACTCTCCTCTCTCTCACCAACACTCTCCTCTCTCACTAACACTCTCCTCTCTCTCACCAACACTCTCCTCTCTCCTCAACACTCTCCTCTCTCTCACTAACACTCTCCTCTCTCTCACCAACACTCTCCTCTCTCTCACTAACACTCTCCTCTCTCTCACTAACACTCCTCTCTCACTAACACTCTCCTCTCTCACCAACACTCTCCTCTCTCTCACTAACACCCTCACCAACACTCTCCTCTCTCTCACTAACACTCTCCTCTCTCTCTCACCAACACTCTCCTCTCTCTCACTAACACTCTCCTCTCTCTCACTAACACTCTCCTCTCTGTCACTAACACTCTCCTCTCTCTCACTAACACTCTCCTCTCTCTCACCAACACTCTCCTCTCACCAACACTCTCCTCTCTCTCACTAACACTCTCCTGTCTCACTAACACTCTCCTCTCTCACTAACACTCTCCTCTCTCTCACTAACACTCTCTCCTCTCTCACTAACACTCTCCTCTTCTGGGGATGAAATCTTAACCTACCTCAACAAAACATCAATAGAGAATGTGGGGTGAGGTTTTTCATTGTTTTACATAAGGATGCAGTCAGGTCCAGAAGTATTGGATTCTCTGATTAACAGACACACAACTGCAATGGCATAACATGGCAATGAACAAAATGATGCCATTTTCAAAAGTGTGATTTTCTTTCACTGTACCCTACATTGCCTTTAGCCAGCCAAATCTTTCACTTTTCATGTTGGTGAGGGATGGATTTACATTCACAAGTACGCCTAGACTTAATGGATTCTCTTGTAAAGAGGCACACAGCTGCATTGGCATAACATAGGCAATAGACAACATTATAGCATTAAAAAGTGTGGTATTCCTTCATTTCTGTACATTGTTCCTAACCACCTACATAAAAACTGCCCAACACATTTGTCCAGGGTTAGGGTTAGGATAGGGGGTAACGGGTCCAGGGCCAAAAAGTAACGTAGCCTAGGGCTGGCTCACCACACACACAGAGCAGCAGCAGGAGGGTAGAGCAGGCTGAGGGCTATTAGCAGCAGGCCGTTGGAGGGTAGAGCAGGCTGAGGGCTATTAGCAGCAGGCCTTTGGAGGGTAGAGCAGGCTGAGGGCTATTAGCAGCAGGCCTTTGGAGGGTAGAGCAGGCTGAGGGCTATTAGCAGCAGGCCGTTGGAGAGTAGAGCAGGCTGAGGGCTGCATAGGCTACACAATGTCTTATAAATTATCTGCGTCTACAGTAAGGGTGTCACGATTTCGATTTTATATCGAAATCGTTCGAAATTACATCTCAATCTCCAACTTCGAATTTAAAAGTAGAATCGACGATGCAGCCACACCCCCAATGTCACATCCAGCATGTATGCCAAGAAGCACAAATGCACGTGCTGAACTGCAGCATCAACACTCCTCTAATTTTAGGCTGCAGCCAGTTAAAATATACACATCAACCTACCAAAATCAAAGCCCCTCTTGCTACTTTGAAATCACCGGTGTGGAAGTACTCGTTCATTCACGTCAATTAAAACTAACTTACCCTACTCAACTTAGCAAGTGAAAAGATGATCTAGTTACAGTCCAAAGTTACTTTAAGGCTTAAAATGCACATTGATCCATGAACACTAACCTTGGGTCTCTTCGAAGTGTGCTGAAACGATCAAATTATAATTCTGTGTTGTTTCATTTCACTATGTTCACGTCTCTGTTTTAGCCTAATGTTGGTTCTGTTTACATTACAACCTCGCGATTGGAACGGTTTCAAAATAAAAAGCGGTTTGAAAATAAAAGCCCCCCGAAACAGAAAAGGAAAAGGCCAAAAAGAGTAAATAACATATAAGTAATGCATTAATAGTAATGTTGAAAAAAAGATCGAAAATCGAATCGAATCGTGACTTTAAAATCGAAAATTGCATCGAATCGAGGATTTGGAGAATCGTGACACCCCTAGTCTACAGGTATTACAAACTAACTAGAATACAAACTAAACTGGCCATAGAACATTAGCCCAAAATGTTTTATTAACGTTTATCATTTTATCAGATTTACCAAGGGGTTGGGTTGCTTTACTCGTTACAAGTGCTCTGCTGGCTTACCAAAAGTTGAACTGCATGTCCCTGTTCAATGTCGCCACCACCACTGTCATCGGCCACGGGAGCTGAGAAATTTGCCTGCGTTGGCTTGAAGAGCCAGCTTCTTCTTGTCTCGCAGTTTTGTTTACTCTCCATTTTCTAAGATCCTAACAGATTACGTTACTGGCGCAAAAGAGGGGAAGTGTTTCACAATATGGGCGAGATAAGCCTTGTAACTAACCTACGTCAGTAAAAAAATAACCTATGGGCCATAGAACAGCATTTGTCAGAGGCCGGTGGTTAGGAAACAAATCCTTGCGCTGCCTATTTTGCGCTGACTTTTGAATGCATTACGCCGGCAGGACCAAAGGTGCCGCCGCATGATTGGCCGGCCCACGAGAGGCCGCGGCCCTTATGGCATCTGCCCAAAGTCCAGTCCGTCACTGTTCAACAACATCGAGTCAAGGGATACTGAAGTGCATGTAAACCCAGTCATTCTTTTACACCACTTCAGGCTAACTTAGAATTTGTTCAAGACAATCTCTTACCTCACCATTGTGTGTGGCAGTTGTTGTTGACGTTTATGTTTACACAACACCTGCAAGCAATCGTAGCATTACATCTGTGTTTAATTGGTGCCTTTTGGGGCTTGCATGTAAAATCATTTCATAAAGGTTTTGATTTTTTTTTAATTGATGATGCACACCATCAACCCATGCCCAAGCCATATCTGAAATTTTGGGCCGATCTGACACACGGTCAGAGATATACGAGCCACAGACAGACACACAGATGCTTCTTTCTTTATAGATAGGGTTTCTACACATGAAGCAGAACTATCACCTGAACATACTTTAAACAAAGCTCTTTACTGAGTGATACAATACAATTACAGTAGGCCTATGTACTGCTTCACAAAATAAACTGGTTTACATCACTGTAATGAATACTTTATATCTGTTTTATACTTTAAGTGACAAAACAGTCACTGCAATGCCTCAAATTTAACCCTTTAACTGTCCTGGCTGTCAAATGTTAACAAGATACTGAACAAGATACTTGTCTGACCGTCTACTAGGAATGTACCATACATCTATGCTCTGTCCTTGCCTCCTCTCCTCCCTTCCATCTTGGTTACTCTCTGGTGACATTAGGGGCTATATTTTGGGTCACCAGCGCATGGCGTAAAGTTCGTTATTCACTGGCGCGAAGTTGAATTCGTTATTTTGCACGTTTATTTTTTAAGCATTGCGCCCAGGGGTGTGGCAATTAACAACCTAGGGAGGGACCTGGCGCATTGTCTAAAAATCGCTATCATACACCACCTAAACCTGGTCAGAAGTCAATGGCGAGTTGTCCACATGCTATTTTAAGAGCGCATGTCAACAGTCATATTGGCAGGTGCACGCACCATCCTTCTATCATTCATGAACGCACACCAGCGCACGTCCATGCAAAGCATTACAAATTGCACGATTACAATCGGAAACATAATTAAAATAAAGATATTACGAAATACTGTACATCTCATGATGAGTGGTTATTCACCATCATTTGCAAATTGGCAATGACGGTTAAAAGTGATTAGGGGAGAGGCGAGAGACACGTATGGAGCACAGCTGAAGACGCACTGTCACGAGATATAAGCAACTCCTCTGCAGGATAAATGTTGTTTTATTCAGTCATTTGAGCAACATTAGGGTAAGTGTTGCTTTTTCCAGCCTATGTTTTCGATGGTAACCCATTGTCAGTCAATAGTGAAAGTAACTGCATATAACTGTCTTGTCGTTTACTGACTCCTTGGTGAAGTTAGTTTCACTTTGCCAATGAGTTCAAATAATAGACGAGTGCAAATGCGTGAAGGCTATGCTAGGTTTTAGTAAAGCATGGTTTAAGAATGACTACTCCATACGGTCTCGCAAGCAGCCTCCTTCAAATGCGCCGTTGAATGCCAAAATACCGATGCATTTATTTGACATATCGCGCATTGCGCCGTTAAAGGGAATGACAGATGTCATTCTCATTGGTTTAAAATGATGTTACGCCCCAAACACACCCATATGACTGATTAAAAGACCTAGGAACACCTTGTTACGCCATGTGCTCCACTTTTGATAGCGAAACTCCTCCCAATGTGAACTGGAAATCCTACTAAATTTGAATAGACTTTTGACGAGTGACGATGCACTTTAGAATGTCATGATAGGGCCCTACATCTCTCTCCCTTTCTCAACCTTTTCTCTCCCTTTCTCTTCGCTTACCCCCACCCCCTTTCTCTATGCCCCCCCCCCACACACACACTCTCGATCCCCTCTCACCCTCTTTCTCCCCGTCTCTCTTTCCCCCCTCTCTCCTTCTCTCTCTATGGTCCCCCCAAACTCTACCCCCTCATCTCTTTCCTGTCTATCATCCTTCCTCTCTCCTTTTCTCTCTCTGTATGGTCCCACCCTCACCTCTTGAACTGAAAACGTGCCCTTTTCTCGAATATTTAATAGTATGCATTGTAAAAATGTCTTTATATCTCCAATTCCCCCTGCACCTGCACCCCAAAAGAAAAAAAAGAAAAAAATAAGTCACTCTGTAACTGTCCTGCCCATCAAATGTTGTCAGGAAGCAAAACAACAGGAAGCAGTCAAAACAACAGGAAGCAGTCAAAACAACAAATACATTGAGGAGGAAAAGTGTTTCACATTTTCCTCTTTAGTGCAGTAATTCTATTTTTAATGTAAAATTTGAGTGCCTTCCAGTCTCTATTTGTTAGTGCATCTGGCTCTGATTTAAGGCACTTATCACAGTCCTCCTTTCTTGGAACACTGCAGGTCAAAATGAAGTTTCTCATGTGCTTTTCCACAGCAGTTATCTCCTCGGTTTCCCAGGGCCTCTTCTTCTGTGACTTGTGAACTAAGTAAGAAATGAATGACAAATTAGCTTAGGATATAAATGGACAGTAATTGTGATTCAACTAAAGTCTATTGTACAACATATAGGATATCCTTACTGGTCTTGGACTTTTTCTTCTGGACACGGATGTCGTCTCCATCTGAACTACTTTCCCGTTCATTTACTAGCCATAAACCACTCCGTGTCCGCTTTTGTAATGGACTCACGGCAGGAATTACTGAATGACAAGGTGAACATTGTTATTGTTAAAACTTAATTCACATAGAATCCAAGCTGATATACAACAGAAATGCGCTGGTGTACTGCTTTAAGGTAGGCTCTATTTAGCAGCTACCTGTTCAACTGGTTTGAGAGTTGTGTAAGTGTTGAGGATGTATCAAGATCACAACACACTTCTCGGGTATTGCTATTCTTCTGCACACTGCTTGTTAAACAAAATCTTTCAGCAATACAGTCCTCCTGGGTATCCCCTCGTCACACCCTGCTTGATCTACATTTTGCAGTGGGGACAGAATGAAAATAACCTTGAAAAACACCTTATCTAAGATGAGGTGTGGCAGATGGGGAGTATCTTCAACCATAAGCTTATCCCTCCAAAATACAAAACAGAGCAGTTCAGGTGGCACATAGTGATAACAGCCATAAGACTGTCCAACAGTACAGGAACAACCCCCCACCCCTTCCATTCTCAAACTGGGAACCTCTTAGTCCATGAGCCACAGGGGGTCGTCACTACCACTTGGGGGGGCAAATTCTCACTATATTTTTCTGAAAGCTACATATCTCTGGAGTATAAAATGGTATGATAGCAAGTTGGATTTTGTAGTTTTGTGGCTGTACAGGCCTTCAAAGTTGACCTCTGATTTGAAAAAAAGGAAATTCTGCCTATTGGCTTTGCAAGTGCTGCTTTAGAGGTTTTCCTTGGGGTCCCCTCAGGTGTTGCCAATGACCATGGTTAAGGTCCAAGAGGGTGACAAAAGACTTATCTCATGTCCAATCTTTAACATGATGGTCTTGCCATGTGCCTGTGTTTTCTTTTTTGACTCATGCTCGTAATGTCTTTAAATTTTGCTTTGTCAATGTATCATGGAATTTGTGCTTAGGTATATCTGACTCCAGCCTCTATGTCTTGAACTTGCATCTTTCCCTGTAGTATGAGCCTGAATCAGATCATCCCTAACCTCTTGTGTTGCTTTGCCTGCTGTAGATATGCAAATGAACTCATGTTCCTCTGAAAATGGATTGATCCAATTTCAGTTTCTGTCTCATCAGCTCTAACTGTGTTGAATTTTTAAAACTGTTGTAAATGTCTGTAGATGAAGTCTTGGGAAATAGTTATTATTTCTTTTCAATGGAAATAATTTTAACATCAGCTGAAAGATAATAATAATAATAATAATAATAATAATAATAATAATTGTATATACCGGTAATGATAACAATGTGTAAAGTATGAATATTTTCACCAACCAGTTCATCTACAACTCATTCCCACATTCTTACTAGTTAAAAGTACAACTGAAATGTATAATGTAGATCATTTTAGCACCTGTGATGCGTAACTATTAGCTGCAGCTTACACATTGTTTTTGCAAAATTTCTTCAGCTATGAGGATAATGCGTGGGGGCAGTTATGGTATATGGTTTTGTTTCTTTTAACTTGCATAAAACACTGTGGCTTATACACAATACGGCTAATACACAGGAAATTACTGTATGTATTTAATGTGCCCTGGACATTATAAAATGATACTATTTATGTTAAGCTGGGTACATGTGGTGATGTCAACAATTTTCATATGGTATTCCTTGAATGTAAAGGTAATATGTGATAGGTTATCATGATGTTTTGATCGCTTGGAATATCTCTTGTGGGTAGTTTCAATAAAATACTAATTTACTGAATTTTGGGGGGGGGGGGGTGTTTCCGAATAGTACATTTACAAATAGTAAATAGCATAGCAATGCAGACCTATGTAATCATTTGTATTTCAAGTCTCTGCTGGGAGGTAGGAAGGTAGAATACATTGATTAATGAGGTAGTGGGCATTTCAATTAGTGCTGCAACATGTGTCTCATTATTACTTCACATTATTACACATAAATCTTGAATTTTATCAACCAAAATGAAGGGCAAAATCACATAATGATTCAAAATGTGTATGCCAACATTAAACACCACATATGCATCAGTAATAATGAGGTTTGGGCTCTTATGAGTGGTTTAACAAAAAAAAGCCAATAGGCGGAATTTCCTTTTTTCAAATCAAAGGTCAACTTTGAAGGTCTGTACAGCCACAAAGCTACTAGATCCAACTTGCTATCATACCATTTTATACTCTAGAGATATGTAGCTTTCAGAAAAATATAGTGAGAATATTTCTCTGAATATTTCTACCCCCAGTGGTAGTGACACACCCCTTTTTGGGCCTGTGGCTCATGGACTATAAGGCATGTGTCTGAAGATGTTCTGTGTCAATTCTGGTGAAAATCAGATGAAATTTGTGACCTGTAAAAACCTTTTAGTGTTTTCGATTAAATCCAATATGGCGGCTGAATCAATTACGTTGACATCATAAGTTGGCCTGGGTCAGCCTAAGGACATCCAAAAGTACTACCAGACACCACTAGTATGTTTTAATTCCAAACACATCAACAGCTACAAGGCAAAATGCATTTTCACTAATTACAGTGCTCCCTAGAGGTCAAAGGTCACCAGATGTTTTGAGTGCCCTTCAGATGGGGTTATAAGTTTGGTTATGATAGATGAAAGGGTTGCTGAAATACAACAGTTATTAGCCAAAAGGTAGCCTATAATTTTGCTATTTGCAGTTAGCCTGGCGGGCCATCCTATATCATTGAAATGTATAGTCTGGCATCGAACCATTCACCTCGCTTAATCCAAGGGGCGGGCAGAGAATTGTCTTTCAAACTGCCTAGGCATGCAATAGGCCAGCGCTACGACCATATCCGTATCCGGTCGGCAAAACGGCAAACACATCCTTCTTCGAAAGGAATGACTTAAGTGCATTGTGTTGCTCAACTTTCAAAGAAAAACACAAGTCCAACGCCAACGCCGATTCAAACAACCGCTCTTCGTTCGCCATAGCCACCTTCCTTGTTGTTCACCGTCGCAGGACTGTTGTTATCCTGTTAAGCCCGCCTTAAGTCTCTCTAACAAAATAGAGCGCTGTGATTGGATGAGGTCCACGGCGTCAGCCAATAGAAATCCCTATGGTTTGATACTAGACGTACAGGCTGAGCAAATTAATTTGCCGCCGCTAGGGTGCGTCTAGATTTCTAGGCTAATTTGCAGTACCACCTATGGTTAGATGCCCATGTACCGATGGATGAAAGAGTTGTATGAAGTTGCAGAGATATGAGCTAAGTTCCTTTTAGACGTCTTTGGTTTTTGGTGTGTCTAAATAAAGTATGGAAACATGCATTGCAAAATAGTAGGCCTTTTGTATTATGTTATGAATGTAACCACGTTCATTAAATTATATATAATACACCCTTGTGATCATAAAATATCGTTTCTCCAACCCAATAATTATGTTATGAGTAGTCATGGAGATTGGGAAATACTATCGGTTGACTACAGTCTTATTAACTCAAAATAAGGGAAATCTAAACTGCTTTTAAAGTATGTATATATGTAGGCTACTATCTATCTATTTATCTATATATATTTCATTTCATATTAGCAGGCTGCAGTCTGTTTTATGTTTTTTTGTTATGTATTGTGACTTTTAATTATCCGTTTTATTGTTCCTTAACCCTCTAGGCGCCACGGTCGAGTTTACTCGACAAGATGCGGTACTGAATAAAACGGCCGATTTAGTCAAATAGGGTGTCATATTTCGTTCGACCTCCACTCCACTAGATGGCAGACATGTCATACGTCATCCCCGAGTCCGAAAAAGGTCATGCTTTAAACAAAACTTTTGAGCTACAGCGCATTGAATCAGTGCGTGGAATACCGGAGCTAGTGTGCGTGTGAGCCACTTTATCAGAACGATATTGTCAACGTCAGCGAGTATTTGCATTAGATTATCGTCTAATGGCATCAAAAAAGTTTACCCGAAATGGGTTTTCTATTCGAGGACCCTGATTCTGAAGGGGAATATCTGCCTTCAGAAAATGACGGTAATTCGTTTAGTGAGGCTTCAGATGCGTCCCTGCCTTGCAATGATGCAGCTGGACAAACTGAGAGTTTAGCCTACACCAAGCACAAACGTTGAATTGTTTGCCCAATGTCAGTGGTGGGAATAATGTTTCACAGGGTCGGAGTGTTCATCGGGAAGTTAGCAGGGTGTTAGTGGTGTGGCGAACGAGGCTGGAGGTAATGTCCATGTAGCGCTAGCTTCTGTCTTCTGACTGTGTGCCTCTCCGCAATCGCGGCGACAGTAACGTGGTGGAGCCTTTGTCTAATGCCACTGGGTATGTTAGACGAGGTCGAAGTGCTCATAGGACAGTTAGGGTGGAACGTAGAGGCAGTGTGGGGAGTCGCAATGAGAATGACAGTAGGCCTAGTCCGACCTGCGCAAATTCTCTCCACTCGGCGTGTGCGAGGCAGATCTGGCCATGCTGCTCGCATGGTGGAGGTGGTGACACGGGGCAGGGGAGCCATTAGGTCATGCATAGTCTATCACAAGATGATGGGAATGCCGGCCCTGTATGGATAGGGATAGGGAGTCATTATCTCTACAGCAAAAGGCCTGCTACATAAAAAAAAAAAAATGTCAGCCATTTATTAGTAATGATTGTCAGCGGAGTCTCGCTGACAATACGGACAGGAATGTCCATCTTTAATTCGTTCTGTGTTTCTTTGTGGATTTTGTCCATTGTCATGCTCCTACCGCGGTTGTTAGTGCCCGGTCATGGTTTGAATTAGCTGTTTGAATAAGGCCAGTGACTTGAACCAAAACTGTAGGCTACATTAACACTGGCAGGTAGAAGATACGGGGCTGCCTATGTCCCTGAAGCCTCTTACCGGGTTAAATGAGTAGGCCTAGCGCAGCCCCCTACAGGCTAATTTAATGAATGTTGCCAACGTAGCCTAGTGCGTTGTCCATGGTTCTGAAAAGTGACAGTAGCGCTTGCTTTCGCAGGAGGTATAAAACAGAGCAGAATGCACGCGTGTTTCGTGAGGGAGATCCTGGCTTGAATTGTGTATATTCTGTATGAAAAACGTGACATTGTTGTGAAGCAAAGAATTTGAGAACTGCCAGACATGAAAATGACTGTGTAGCCCCCGTAGTGAGCTTGCCAACATGTCAACAGAAGCGGAGAGTGCAGGAAAGGCTCATGTCGTTTGCGTTATTGCATCGGCAGTGATATCGAACTAATGACTTTTATTAAAGTAGCGTAGCTAATAGATCGAGCAGGCAAACAATTATCTTATAATGTGCTTCGGTTGACCCCACTGAAAAGGTTGTCCGAGGGTCTTGCCGTTTTGTATCTGTTGATGCGAAGTAAAGCGTTTTAATCACAAGGATTAAAGTTCTCCGTCGTAGGACGGATTTCCGTCAATTTGATTTTAGAAATGTCATATTTGAGATCGATGCAGATCCGATGAGAAAAAAATAGGAGGGGGGGGGGGGGGGGACTGTCACCTTTGCTTTTCCTTTTTTAAGGCAACTACAAATATTAAGTAAATGTTTAAAGACCTAATAGTGTTTTTGAGAACTTTCTGTGTCTCAATCAGTGACCGCTCAAGAAGATAGCCTACGTCAGCCATGGCTTCGCTTTGTTTATGTTGTAGCTGCACACTTGTCTCGAGCGTTTGCTTAAAAAAAAAGAACACGTATGGAGGACTAACGGTCTAAAAGTTGGATTATAGTGACACAATCGAGACAGCTGATGAGGTTGGCCAATCCATTTAACTTTTTTGGATATGAGAAGAAGCGTAGGCTGTGTTCTTTCCGTGCATCAATGTAGACAATTTCTTACTATCGCGAACTCTTGTCAGGGGAAGTCATTCATTTTGGGTGTCACCTTGAACAGATAGCCTGCTATGCCACCCGATGTAGGCTACTATTGTTACAGTTTTTAATCAATGCAACTAACATTATGTGAAAAGCGACGCAATATAAACCGTAGCCTATGCAATGTATTATCCCGTCTGTTATGACAACAATGTTTTTCACAATTTGCGACGGAAGGTTTTGACTGAGCGTGTTAACATAAAATAATAATAATATTGTCATCATCGCGAACTGTCGAGTAAGAGGGTCAGTCGTGTTTGTGACGCACAGACAGCCTTGTAGCCTATTTTGCTTAGGCCTCACTTTTAACGACAGTAGTGAGTGTATGTTGACAAAAAATATTCATGCAATTAAAATAGTCAACTTAAAACTTTGCTATAAAATATTATTAATTTATAGCACAAAACCATAACCAGTAGGCCTACCAGAACCTTGCATATTAGCGTCATGATTTGTGTGCGTCTATTTGGCAAGGCCACTAGCTGTCATGGATGCGTTGTTTAAAGGAAGGCAGGTGTCAAAAGTTAAAAAAATATGAGCAGCTGTTGGAAACGGAGGAGAACTAACAAGCCATGGTGTAAAGAAATTAAAGGAACCGTATGTAAAAAATGTAATTCAATTAATTATAAAATGGCCCTGATTTGTCACTAGACATTAGGAAATCATGCTAATTTCAAATATTTATATCACTGACAACAGTAGTCCGGCCAGGATATCGTCATTTAAAAAAGTGAAGTTGCAGCCCTCAACTGATGTTAATGTTTACATATTTGTGTTTTAGCCTGATCCGCCACCCTCCACCTATCTAGTAATCACAAAGTCAGTAGTGTTTCAGCATCTGGGTTGCCAGCTCTGCTCTAGTTACCACATCTGCGGTGTACACCGCTCTACAGTATTTTGAAAGTGATTGTAGTACCAGTGTTGGCCAAAATCCTACATACGGTTCCTTTAAAGTGCCAGGGGTTTGCTTTTGCGCGGTTCGCTGCAAGAAAATTGTTTATGGATGCAATAGGAAAATGTTTTAGCACGCCACCAATTAGAAGACCGCCATAAGGTTAACGTTCATGCACTTCAGGACATCTTCCCTACCTGGTGCAACTAGCCACCACGACAGAGGTAGGCTACGTTTATCTATGGCTGACCGTTTTTACATTTAGAAAGTAGGCTACGCATGTTCTTTCATAGCGAAACACGACCTGTCCTCTTGTCAATCTGTTGCTGAAGACAAAAGCGTCGTCTCCAGATTGTCGTTATCAAATGCGCAGACCTCCTGCATGAGCACACACAGTATTGCTGCTCATTGGAAAACTGAGTTGTCTGTAAAACTCAAAATTACCATGTTTCATTAAATGCGGATGAGGCAACAAATGGAAATATGAACAATATCTAGAATGTTCTGATTCGTTACTTTGATGAGGAAATGGGAAGTCTTGCAAACTTGATTTTATAGTTTTTACCTTGTGTTGAATTGCATATTAACAAGAAAAAAATCTCCCCTTTCAACACTTTTGGCCTGAAGTAATTAAATAAGAGTGTGTTAAAGCCTTTCTACAATATTGCTGCAGTAGAAAAGAACAGCAATGGCTAATCAGCAATGGTCAGGGATGGTACTAAAATATATTTTTGTTTATCAAGAAAACTCAATCTCAATCAAGAACACTCTCAATTCGCCTTATTCACATGGTGGCCATTGGCGGCTAAAAAGAGGCTACAGGGTACACAAACCATAGGATTGTTATGTTCTATGCATTCACCTGTAGGTGGCATTAATTATATAGTAAGTGTACCCTGTAGCCTCGTTTTGGTTTAAACAATGGCCGCCGTGTGAATAAGGCGAATACTCCCTTTACTTTGCTGTTTGCATCTTCTTGTACATTAAAAACCAATAGGTCACGACCGCAAAAGGGGTGCTATCTCTATAGGTAGATATGAACAACGTATGACTTATGGCCTGAAAAAAGTTCAGTCAAACGATTTTTTTTCACTTTAATCCCTGTTTAATCAACGCCAACAGTCTGATTGCGGGCGGCTCGAGAACGATTCTTTCGCGACTGGTGAAGAGATGTATCAATTCAAGGTGCTGGGACGTCTGGGTCAAGGGGCTGCGTTCGTCTGGATTGAAAGAAACAGCAGAATGGCCAGCCTGGCTAAACGAGCGAGATCCGAGTTGGAGACCGTGGTAACGTCCAAGAGGAACGTGAGATATTGAGGCCACCCTGTAGACCGGCCGCGAAGAGTACCATCGGCTGGTGGCGTTTTCGGCCAACAAGCAGCAGGCTTTCGCGCAGTCCTCCCTGGCGAAGCGAGCAGTGAAGCTGGCCAATGCCAGGAAAACCGTCAGTAAGTAGCCCGCACCTGTAGTGATTTAATTTACTTATGTGCCCAACGAGACGATCAGTGATGTAACTTTGGCATGCGTCTCTGTTCAGGTTACAGCGACCCCACCAGCTACGATGTGCTCTTCTCCAGCGCCAGCGGTTTGGACGCGGTGGAGACGGCGCCCTTCATATGGAGAGAGCCCCCCGGAACGACCCGCCTGCGGATCGCAGACGTCTTGGCCCTCGCACCGAGACAAAAAGTAAGCGGAGAGCGGCAAGAGTCGCACAGCCTATGGTCTTCCTGGACACACCCTGCGGCTCACCAACTCTTTGTTGTGTTGTGTTGTGTTGTGTTACAGGTCAGCGAGTTTCACGCAAAGATATTGGCAGACGGCGTCGTGAGCCGGGTGGTGTCGGTGGACGGGACGATGAGGGAGCTTAAAGAGTTCGGGATCTGCGACAGGAGCGGCCAGACTAAGCAGACGCTGTGGGAGAGCAGCATCCTAGACGTCGAGCCTTCCAAGCTGTGCCATCTGGTGACACGGAAGTCGGTTGACCTGACGGTACTGACCAGCACTCCGATCACAACCGCGATCGAGGACGTGGGCTAGCCCGAATCCCTGGAGCCCCTGGACGAGGGTCATGGCACACCACGACCGTCAGCGCTGTGTACATCGCACAGAAGCAGCGATGCCGGAGGTGCCACAAGAACCAGGAGGAGTTCCCCAAGCGCTGCACAACGCACAGGTGCGAGGGCTGCAAGATGCTTCAGAAGTCCTCGTCCTTTCAAGCCACATACAGCTCGTTGGAGCTGACATGCGACGGCGAGGACCACTCCGTAAGCCTGCCTAACTCTGCCATTTGGAATTACGCTAAGCAGTACCTGGGCGACTCCGTTAACGAGGCGGAGGTAATTGAGGAGCACCTCCTCTGCACCGGGAACATCGAGGTACGCGTGAA
Organism: Alosa pseudoharengus; assembly: GCF_046254945.1. Lineage (NCBI taxonomy): Eukaryota > Metazoa > Chordata > Actinopteri > Clupeiformes > Clupeidae > Alosa > Alosa pseudoharengus. The sequence continues at coordinate 40,404,567 of NW_027468598.1, read as the reverse complement.
CTGTAGCGGACTGACTTTGTCCATTGAGCCATTTCCGTGGTTATCTCAGTTGCGTCTGGCAATCCGCCAGGTGATAATTCCCAGGGGCCCTCAGCTGAAGGAGAAACTGCAGCTGAAGGAGAAACTGCGGGCGAGGAACTTGAGCGTTTGTTTGCCGCAGAACCAACCGCTTGATGTGTGTTTTTGCTCAGTTTTCATTGACTTTTATTGAAAATTTTTTTTTTGTTCTGATTGAAAACATCTGTTCTTTGTATGCATTTACGCATTTCTTTTATATTTTATCTTTTATCTTTATCTTTAAATAAAGTTCACGATTTCTTTTAATCTTTTTTCAATCATGTTTTGTTTGGTAAGGGGTGGCTGCAGTGTCCATGGGTGATGCTTTTTTTTACAGCCTGATTTTTAGTGGGAAAAGGAGAAATCTGACATTTGCGTGGTGTCTATGCAGTAGGCTATATCAAATAAAGCCAGTGATTTGTATGTCATTATTTCGTGGTAGGGCGTGTTAAGCTAACCTGACAATAGCCAGATGAATGTCGTTCCGCTTAGCTCCGCCTAGCTTCACTCACATCGGGAGTTTCATAGATGTGACATAGCGTAGAAGCAACTGTGAGACTGTTATTAGCGTCACGGGTTGGCTTCGATGTGGTTGAAGTAGCATGTCAATAGATGACGGACAAGTGGCTTATTCAATCATATGCAAGCATTTTTTGATTAGGCCCAGCCTTCTGAAGCAACACTTCAATGGATCGGTTCCAGATGGATGAGTGGAGCTAGGCGGAGCGAAATTCATCTGGCTATTGTCAGGTTAGTGTTAAGTAGGCATACCTAGACATCCCAATAGGTGGTGACAATGATTTGAATACAATATCTTATCTATCTACTACAAAACGTAAATTTAAACTATTTAATTCATTTAAACTACATAAACTGTATTTATACTCTTCAATATGTTTGCTTCTCATTAGTAAGTGGATAGATAATTTGTGGTTCATAAAACGAGGCATTGAAAAGTTTTTTTAAAAAAGAGGCATTGAAAAGTTTATTTAAATATCCACGGCAAACCTGAAACGGCACATTGAACTGAAGCACCCAGCTAGCCTTTCACTAGCCTGGTAAACCAGACCCTGGAATCTTTCAGATTAAGGGTCTGGCCACGAGTAATGAAAATGGCCCAATTCGAGGGGCGGCACCAAGCATGCATTTGAAACTCTCACTGCACGCAGTTGGATAACGCTACGACCAATCACAACAATTCACGGTGTGACGTATCCAGTTCTTGCAAAGGAACGATTTGAGGGCGATTTTCTGCTCCTCTTTTAGTTGAAAAGCCAAATCTAAATCCTTTATTGTAGCGGCCAAAGCCGTTTCAAACAACTGGTGTTCATCGGTAGCTATCTTGCAATGTTTTCTAGATGATTCCTGACGTCGCAGCACCGTCGTCATCAGTGCAGCTCGCCTTTGTCCCGCCTACACCGATTTGATTGGTCCCTCTCGCTCGAGAGGTAGAAGAAATTTGGATCATTGCTCGTGGCCAGAGTATCTTGCGGGCACAATTTAAATTGTGCTCTCGCGAGAGCTCTGGATTTCCAGGGTAGCCTTTCACGGTATGTGTAAGCAAATAAAAAAATCAAGACAGTCAAGACAGATCCTCGACCCAAATTCCATTAAAGGAACACGCCACCCAATGTCAGTAGTAATATATGTTCTTACCTTAACTTTCACGAGTTGAGTCATACCTCTCCCATGTTGGTACGTGCACTCAAACGCTCTGGTGCGCGGCTGGACTGTGTTAGCATGTTGCTATGCTAGCGGGCTTTGCCGTAACTAAGCGTAGAAGTAATCAAAAACATCCACGTTTTCCCAACTTAAATACAGTTGCACGAGTAGTTGATAGAAATCCTACGGCCACGCAACATGAAACGTGGCGATTTTCCAAGCGAATAAACAGGAGAACTACAATGTGTGGCGCAATAGCACTTGGGAGTACTTCGACCTAGCGTAGTAGTATTGTTAACACCTAATTGTAGATCCTATCCACCACAGAGTTTAGAATCCATGCTGGATCGACCCTCAGCCTCTCCCTCTCTGAGCGAGAGAGAGGCACACACACTAGAGATGCGCTGATGGGCTATTATTTCAACCATAACTGCATAGCAAAACTTATCATCCATCAGCACCAAAGTTTTTTGACCAATTTACAAAACCGCACCCGCCCACCATCCGCTGGTTGTTTTAATGTAGGCTATATGGGTGATGCAGCGCTGCTGATGTGAGGCTAGAAAGCCCTTGCCTGTTCTAGAAAGACTGATCCAATGCAGCAAATATATTAAAAGGCTAAAGTCGTACATTGGCTATGTTGTAGCCTATCCCCAGAATATCAGCAGCAAACTCAGTCTCTGTCTTGCAAAACAAATAAAACGCACATCGGCCTGTTGCCTATTCTGCCAGCTTGTGACAATATTGATGAGCTCATTACTATTCATGAGTTCGCCCAGTTGAGACCTTGCCCACAAAATTTGTTTAGCTCTATGACAGTTTTAGTAGGGATGACTAAATGCCAACGGACTTGTGCGCTATGCACGAATGGAACTTCAACAATGCATTTTGCCCAAGAACCCAGACTTGAGGATCAAAAGACTTCAGTTTATTTTTTGGAACAATGCTACAGGCTTTGGGAAAAGGTTGCTGTTGAAGCCTGGAGCAGTAGGCTACCATCGCAGCAGTCTACAACCAGTGCCCGTGAGTAAAACGTTATTGTCAACTCAAGGATGTTATACAGGTTTAATGAACTCGCTAGCGTAGCAGGTTTTATTTATGCACATTTGGACAATGCTAGCACTCGCTAGCCAAGCAAAGTTCATGCCATGAAGCTAAAATTAGTTGATAACAGCTACCATCGCGGCAGTCTACGACCAGTGCAGTCCGTAACTAAAACTGTCAGCTCAAGAAAGTCTAATGTTATACAGGTTTAAAGCACTCGCTAGCCTAGCAGATTTTATGTATGCACATTTAGACAATACTAGCACTCGCTAGCCAAGCTAAGTTCATGCCATGAAACTAAAATTAGTTGATAATGGCTGTCATGTTATGGACGAAACCTACTGGCTGTTAGCCAATCAGAGTCAAGCAGCTTAACTCGTTGAATATTAATGAGAACTGGCGCAAATCGAGTCTTCGTGCAGGCTTTATATATACCACGCTAGAATGGCTTGAAACAAGGTAACCAAGGCATGTTTTCAACAAAAAATGTCCATGGTAGAACTTCAGACATTACCACAAAGTAATGAAATATGTGTGGCAGGGCATCTTTAATGTTGCAGCTCATCTCAGTTGTGAATCTTGTGTGTAGTCGGTCGCCCTAAACAACAAAGATATTCGTGTTCATGTGAACGCCAGAACACCCACCTTAAATATTGACGAAATTACCCAGATCAGATATATAACGTTATTTGATAGGCAGACTCTCAAAGCACTCAGCAGATATCATGAACATCGTCAGATAGCTTCGTGAGATATTTTCTAACATTAGTGTTCAAAACTCAACAGTCCATCAGATGTGCATCCAGCTAACATATTCCAACATATTCCGAAATTTTAATATGCTTATTTGCGAAAATATATGAAAAATTTGGCCAGCTCGCTGAGCTTGCACGGTATCCAGGGTAATTTCATCTCCCACTTCGTTTTAAGCCTGCATCGGTCCTGGCTATGTTTTGAGGGTTGATTTTAAGGGGAAAATAGCACTTCCCCTTGCTCCCTAAAGTAATGGGACACCCTAGCCCTACACGTGCACGCGCAAAAACGAGGGTTAGGGCAAAAATCTAGGGGTAGGGGAGGTATTGGGACGGGCCCTAACACTGTCTATCTCTTTTTCTTCTGTTTCTGTTAGGTGCTGCTTCACTGTGCTACTGGATGGTGGAGGAGGGCTGACTGAACCGGGTGGTCTATGGATGCTATACTGAATGGATGGCAGGGAAGCACAACACACGTGAATTTCTAAATGAAGAAGAGTGAATAAATGGACTTGATTTTCAAACTGATAACAAGTTGTCAATGGTTATTTATGCACGATTGTGTAGCCTAAACCAGAAATACCTAGGCCTAGTCAAATTTATCCTGGCTGTAGATAAAGCAGGATATGAATTTCCCAATATTTTTCCAGATTAATAGTGGTTTACTGAGGTTTAATATCAATTGAAATACCATTGAAATCGCATTGATCTTTAGTTTGGTTGTAATTTCAACGTTGTTTCAATATTCATTTTAATTGAAATACCATTGGAATTCCGTTGATCTGTAGTTGGAATTTCAACATTGCTTCAATATTAATAGAGGGTGCAAAATGTTATAGAATCAATGTTAAAGTGCGATGTTGATTCAATGATTTAACGTTGACAAAATAATGTTGATTTAACATAGATTCAATGAGTAATTGTTATCTGGGACGTTGCGTCTGTGAATGGAGGTGCGTCTTTGCGACAGTGTCCACTAAGCATACCATGCTTATTTCGACTCTCTGCCCAACATAGCTGGAGGTGCCAGTGGCAATAGTGATGATAGTGTCCGTAATGGACGTGGTATAGACAGCAGGGGTTGTAAAAATAGGGCTCTGAAGAACTACAAATTCACCCGCGAAATGGAACTGATTTGACCAGGCTTCTTTATTGTATAGTAGCATAGGGTTTGGAGTAATAGTTTACTATTGTTGGTTTACATGTGACTATTTTCCTATTCATTTGTTATGTCGGTGAAATGACAAAAAAAAAAAAAGTAAAACTGCTCAAATATGTTCAACATCTAGTATTTACTGAAATGTGCATGATTCACGGTAGTTACTATCCAGTGACGTCATAATATGCAATTAAATGAGTAAATTTACCCCTTCAGAAACTTCTGTTCATACTCAATGATTTTCACATTTACAGTAGGACTTTATCTCTGACCACTTGGCCTTTTGAAATTTTGATGTAAAAATCCAATTTATTTTTTTTAAACCCTGGTGGCTAAAGGGTTAAGTTAGGTAGGCCTGTCTCTCAATCTTTCATAATGATTGAGTTGGTAGCATATAGTTGTCACTTTTCCAGAAAGATACAAGGATACAATAGCAGAATGGCTATGGCCATAGCGACAATTTCGGTTGCCATAACAACACCCGCTCTTAATCAGAGACGTTAGTCACAGTCACTTCATGCTTGCAGAGCAGCCTTGAGCCACTTTTTCAAAGAGACGACATAAACTATGTATGCACTTATTAACTGGGCTGGGGGGGACGATGAGGGCAAATACAGTGTCGTGCCAGCCCGTAACTTTAATTCCGATGCCTTTCTGGACGGCCTGATTTCATCGGAAGAGGAATTTGCCATTGAATGGGGTCAGGGGAAACGACCAAAGGGCGGTTTCCCCATATTCATGGCGACGGTGCAAAAAGTAGCAGGTAAGAGTTTTTCCATTATTAAACCTTAGTTAAACTGAAAGCATTACAGTCTATATTTAAAATCATGATTTATGAGATTGACATTATGCAGGTGTAGTTAACTTTGGCTTAGGTAAACCAAGCTAGCTTTGTTAGCTAACATAATTTTTCTGCTAACAGCAGAGAGCGACACTGGAAAAGGTTATGGCCTCGCGGCACTGTGAACAGGATGATGAAGACATTTTGAAAAGGCACCGTGTGCCGAAAAGGCTCTGGGATGAGGAGGACTCCTCGTCATTCCAGAAGGATATGGCCCGCCCATTACCACATAAAAAGGTGGGGTTTTGTTACACATGAACTATTAGTACATATATATATATATATATATATATATATATATATATATATATATATATATATATATATATATATATATATATATATATATATATATATATATATATATAGTTAAGAAGAAAATTATTCATACCCCTGGCAAATATTGATGTAAATGTTGATTTTCTCTTGACCAATATGTTTGGTCTGACTGAAAATGACACTGCCACATGCCAAAATCAACATTACATCAATATTTGCCAGGGGTATGAATCATTTTGTTCTTATATATATACATCACAGGATCAAGAGTATATATATACTTCCGACACATATCAACTAATTTCTCAACTTGCCGTTGAGAACTGCCGTTACTAGTTCTAAATGGATGGTTGCTACGGCCAAAGGCCAGTCGTTAGTTCATTCTGATGAACTTTAGCTTTGAAACATCACTATTTTACTTAGCCTGCTGTCATCCATCTAGCTAAAAGCGACCTCCGTCATATGCTACAATGTTGCTGTGTTCTTAACGTCTGCATTTTACAGCTCGAATGCGACGTGACGGTTCATTTAAACTTCACAACGAGTTCGGCGAATTAATATACAAGTGTGATACGGCCAAAAAATGGATCTACTTCATAGGTGTCCAAATAACATACGGTTAATGGTCGTTCTAAATTACGTAGGACAATGGGAAATTCAACCAAGCAGTGGAATAAATATATATATAAATATATATTTTTATTTATTTATTCAGGAAAAAATGGCCGCGAAGCTTGACCAAGTAAGGCCAATCCTGTCCTCTCTTCCACGCCAAGAGCCTCCACGAGATGACACCACAGAAATAATACTTCAAGAGTTACAGGAGTTTAAAATGCAGGCTAATTTTTCACAAAATTCACAGAATGTTGTTATTAAAAATAGGATACTTTTGGTTCATAGATTTTATTACATGTAAAAACAGGGACGGGTGAAATAAACACTAATGTGTGCTTGCTTGGAAAGGGCCCGTGATCCTGCCTAAAATGGGTGTAAGCGATTTTTGTGAGTTGAGATGTAGACCCTGTCTGCTGGTTTGCATGTTACTGGTTACCTTTCCCTCATGTTTTGCAGAGCTCCCAAAAATCAAACAGACGTTACAGAGCCTGGAAGGCAGAAGGGAGGTGGCCCTGTCCCTACCCAACAGCCCCTCACCTGTTCAGTCTGTGAGTTCCATTTTAGTTATTGCACCATTGACTAGAATAGTATATCTACATCTTTAAAAACCAATGTTATTTAATTGTGTAAGGGCAATTCCACATAAAATTGTCACATCCATAACGCCAACACAATGCCATCGTATTTAGTTGGCGTTATGGGCGTGACAGTTTTGCATGGAATTGCCCATAAAATTGCAGATGTGTTGTTTTTATTGAGTAAACATCAATCAAATTGCAATACATAATTAGAGTTCTACTGAAATTACTTGAAAAACAACACAAAGAAGAATTGTTTGTAAAATCATTAAAATGGTGTTTATAGCATTTTGGAACCAAACTCTTCACATTACTGTTTATGACTCCATTTCATTGGGGCCAACGAGCGAAGCATTGTGGTAAAATTGTGACATTTATTTGGGATTGTCCCATGAGTTTCCTACAATTTCCTACACTTCAGCTAGGGAGCAACCTAAAGGTTAGAGAAATCGGAATTGTGATCAAAGGTAGATCCTAGTTTCGATTCACTGCTGGTGCAGGCAGCGAAGCGGCGGTCATATAGGTTTAGTCAGATTTTTTTTTTTTCTTTTCTTTTTCGCATGTCCAAATTTCCGTCAAGGATTCCCGGGACACTGTAAGACCGGGGTACACGAAACTTGGTGGGCATGTAACCCCACATGGATAGCATGGAACCTCCTGTTTTCGTTTTGATCTGTAGCCCCCCCGCTGGACTGGACCCCCCGAAAGGAGGGTAGGGCAGACACAGTTTTCTGTGAAAATCTCGAGAACCGTAGGGTTTAGGAGGACCATTTTTTTTGTATGTTGATCTCAAGGGGCCATGTCAACCCATGAACTCATTTCATGTATAGCGCCACCTAGTTAAACACAAAAAAGTAAAAATGAGGTGTTGTAATCGCAGGTATCTGTGATCTAACATAGTCAAAACTGCACGAAATTGGAAGTGAAGGATCATAATGACACCCTCTGAATGCACGCCAAGTTTCGTGGAATTCCGTTCATGGGGGGGCCACACAATAAATTAATTTATGTTACTATACACCAACTGGCCTGTAGGTGGCCGGAGACAGTTTTCTGTGAATATCTCGAGAACCGTAGGGCCTAGGAGGTCCACCTTTTTTTGTATGTTGGTCTTAAGGGGACATGTCAACCTATCCCATTACCACTTATTTCATGTATAGCGCCACCTAGTTAAAAATGAAAAAGCAAAACATTAGGTGTTTTCATCACAATATCTCTGGCTGACATGGTCAAAACTGCACGAAATTGAAAGTGTAGGATCATTATGACACCCTCCGAATGCATGCCAGTTTCGTGGACTTTCGTTCATGGGGGGCCTTACAATAAAATAATTTATGTGTACATTTAGTGACTGTACACCAACAAGGATTCCCGGGACACTGAAAGACCGGGGTACACGAAACTTGGTGGGCATGTAACCCCACATGGATAGCATGGAACCATCGCTTTTCATTTTGATCTGTAGCCCCCCCGCTGGACTGGACCCCCCGAAAGGAGGGTAGGGCAGACACAGTTTTCTGTGAATATCTTGAGAACCGTAGGGCCTAGGATGACCAATTTTTTGCGTATGTTTGCCTCCAGGGGTCATGTAAACCCATTCCATATGCACACATGTGCATAAACAGATACACACGCACATACATACATTAACAGTAATCCTACGTATGACACATACTCACACAGTAGACATATATACGCATGCATGCACATGCACACACACAGGCACATAAACAGGCAAACACACACATGCACGCACGCACACCCACCCACACACACATAAACATAAACATGTACACACACACATGCACACAATTCAAGAATTTCTCAGAATTATGAACAGGCAAGATGGGGGTGGGGTTGTATAAAATGTATATTACATGTGAAATCTATGAACTAATCATGTTTTGGTACTTGTTGTCTAGCAGATACCAGTGAGAATTGAGTGTGTATAATGCAATTCAGTGAGACAGTTAGAATCATTTATGCCTTTCAGCGTGATTATTTTTGTGGAAAACATGTGCTGGACTGGGCGGCGGTCATATTTTGTACCGCTCTGCGGTACATCTAGTTTTTGTAGAGCCAATAAGGCTGTGCATACGTTTATGGACGTAGGCACGCTTCAATTAAACTGAAATACACATTTTGCGCATCATGTACAAAAATCCGGGACATTCAGTGTCCAGGATTGTTATTTTTATTTTCCTGGACAGACCATGAAAATCCTGGACAGGTGGCAACCCTAGCTGTACACCAATGATTTAAATTAATGAAAGATCTTTTTATTATGTCTACACAGGAAGAAATATTCCCTGGCAGTGGAGTGTCTGTGCCACGAAATGTGTGGAGGGCTGCAAACCAGGCTCCCTCTGGCACAGCCATGGCTCGAGTGCTGCTGCTGGGGGTGTTTGATTTTGATACATTGATTCAGAGCAACTTGAGAGGTTAGTATTGTATAATATTGTATTTTGACATATCAGGTGAAGAAAAGTTGCATATATACTTCATAATGCTGCAGAATGCTCCATTCACTTGAATTGGCCTTCCCAACGTTCGGCGGTCTGCTAATTCTCAATAACAGACCGTTGCTAAGTATAACAGACCGCCGTCAAGGAAAATGGGCTTTGTGCTTCTAAGTCAATTCTTTATTAATTTAGCTTGAAAGTTAACCTGCTACGGAGCAGGTTAGTTCTGTGGCATAAATTCCCATAGTTACCAATCTGGGATTCACGTTAACCTCATTAATGGAACGGAATTCTCACTAAAATTAGCAAGACTTATCGAAATAAGCCTGGTTTGGCCTTTAGCGAGGTTGATGGAATACCCCCCAGGTGATGTCCTTTATCAACATTTTTCAGTTACATATAAATCACTCTTTTCACATTACCTTGGAGGACAGGTAAAGTGTAGCCTGGCCCTTACCGCCTGTGACTACGAATTCTCTTCGTCATACAGTCTGGAACAAAGTAATAAGAATCCGTCTCCGTAATGGGCGTATGCTTATTTCGAGGTTTAAAATCATTGGAGTTCCCTTAACCAATCAGCAACGTTTGGTAATGACGTATGCTGTGCGCCGGAGTTCAGGCTATTACGCTTCCCACTTCTGCTCTCAGTAGTAAACAGACCGCTGGCTAGTATGTAGGCTACCTGACTGCCAGGGCAGTCTCTTCGTAGTGGATATATCCCTAACTTGCACCAGCCACAGACCGAGAGTTGTATACCAAAAGCGTCATGTCACCGAGATTATATCAGCTCTTGTCACACGCGTTTTCCTCTTATCTCTTCTCGCCGCTTATCAGACGATTGTTGTTCTACGCAGCCCGGTGACTTCGTCGGAGCTACGGAGCTTTTACTTTGTCCTACACGGACTGTTCAGACTACACTCTTGGATAAGTTGGATTGTACTGATGACCTACGTGTTATTTAACCTGGAGCTTGCTCAGTTAAACTAACAGTTGTTCGGCATAAAACAACGCAGCCTCACCTTGAGCCATGCTCCGTGACTGGCTAACGTTACTGTCCACAAGCACGGTAGCCTCGCCTGGAGCCCAGCTCAGCCACAGGCCTCTGTCAAACACAAACACGGAGTGGTTTACCTTGAGCCCAGCTCGGTAACCGCTAGTCCCAGTCAAGCACAATCACAGCAGCCTTTCCTTGAGCCCCGCTTGGTAACCGGCTAGCTCAAGTCAAGACACACAGCCTCGCCTTGAGCCCCGCTCGGTAGGCTCGTAGCTATCATTCCATTCCTTAAGTAGGCCGCATTGATTTTGTAAAGGTAATTTGAGAGTAGGGGGGAGAATAACGAGCAGTTTATTTGAAAACATGAAAAGTAGTGATGTATGTAGTACACTTGTGCGTTTAGGTTTAGTAATCACCATCTGATAAATCAAACTTTTTTTCCAAAGCCAGTTGGAAGGAGAGTTTTACGACGTCCTTGCCATTTATAAAATTGACAAGACAAGCCTCTTGTTCCTGCTTTAATTGCGTGATGCCTCGAGAGTTGAGACAACTTCGCGGATAGCTTCTAGCGTCTCTTCCTCCGTCGCCATTGTTGCTATAATGTTGAACTACAAGCTTCGCTGGACTACAACAAGCAACTCGGCAGGCAAGTTCCGCGTCATCACTCAACTGTTCGCTGATTGGCGCGGTTGTACGCGAACCGCATACTGTCTGTTGGGCCAGACTACGTGCGAGGCTGAAATCAAATTTTGGCCGGAAGTACGTAGGATGGTAACACCAGGCTAGGTAAAGTGCTTCCTCTGTTCAAAAAAAACTTTTTCCAAAATGCTTTGATGTTCATCACAGGAACCCCATGTCCATGATCATCTCTTACAATAAGTGCTAGCAAAGGAAAGTCGTACTGATTTACACAGTGGGTGGTGTCAACAAACACCAGTTGCTTGCCATATTTTTCCAAAGCTGACTTCATCCTCTGGGATTGCAAAATAATGATCAGCTCCTGAGATGATGTGTATGGCTGGTAGAATAACACATTCTCTTGCAAAGGTCCATTTCAACAAACATTCAACACTTTGGCTGTCATTAGAGTGAAAGTGTTCTATTCTCATTATAGTGCTTCTCACATTGTCTATGTCACGAGGTGTGACAAAATAATGACGGTCATGGATGTTGCTGTGTCCTTGGCTTTTGGCCCACTTGTGACACTCAGTCAGTATGATGTTGGGTTTAGTTCCAAGGGGAAGCAGCTCTGCTATACTATCTTTGTCCTCAGCTGAGGGTCAATGCAATGCGAGTGCATCAATAGGCTCAGTGGTGTCATGGTTGATGTGTTCATCATAGACATGCTGGAAGATGACTGTGTAATATTCCCATTGTTTTTTTACTTTAAATGAAACATATGCATTGCAACCCACTGATTGGTGGCTTTTAGGGAGTGGCTTCCTGGAAGGTTTGCAATTAAATTTGTAGTAGCCTTTTTCTTCATACTTTTTTGAAGAAGTAGAGAAAGTGTAGTATTCCCCTTTCAAACTTCCTAATTTTTCTAAAAAAAACCTTTGCTCATCGTCCTGGCGCTTTATGACAAAAACATCTAGCTTTCCCTTTTTGGGTCCTGGTCTTCCTCTTTCTTCTTTTAAGATGGCTTTTTTATGATGTCCTCCATTTCTGAAACAAAAGAGCAGATTACATTTACATTTCAATGCTAATAAACACTCAAAAAGGGTTTCAAATTATAAGGCAAGATTTCCAATAACCCTAACCCAACATGTCATAAAGCCAATGATGAGTTTGCATGCCAGGGCCAACAAGTCTAATCTTGAGCCAGTCTTAATGTTAAACCAGGCACAACAAACAAATTGTATCTTCAGCCAGGGACAACAAGTCATATCTTGAGCCAGGGACAAGTATAATGTTAAACCAGGGACAACAAGTCTAATATTGAGGTAGGAACAACATATGATGAGCCAGAAACAACAAGTATAATCTTTGGCCAGGGCCAACAAGTCTTATCTTGAGCCATGAACTACCTCCACCCTTGCAGGTAGCTGAATGTCTGCTTTAGATATGAGCTCCACAAAATGAGCTCATAAATGAGCTCTTTAGATATGAGCTCCATGTATAATTCAGCCCGCCGTGCCAAGGCCCTAGACTGATTGTGGTGCAAAACCCCACAGCCTGCGATAACCGCAGTGTGACGGGGTGCTTAAAGGAACACGCCACCCAATGTCAGTAGTAATATATGTATGTTCTTACCTTAACTTTCACGAGTTGAGTCATACCTCTCCCGTGTCGGTACGTGCACTCAAACGATCTGGTGCGCAGCACGAATGTGTTAGCATGTTGCTATGCTAGCGGGCTCAGACGTAGCCAGACGTAGAAGTACTCAAAAACATCCACTTAAATACAGTTGCACGAGTAGTTGATAAAAATGTGTTCGGTCACACAACATGAAACGTGGCGATTTTCCAAGCGAATAAACAGGAGAACTACAATGTGTGGCGCAATAGCACTTGGGAGTACTTCGACCTAGCGTAGTAATATTAACTAGAAAAGGACTGAAGGAAATACAGTGCATGAAAATGCAAAAATATGATGTAAAATATCATACAGAGTTAAAACAAACTATATAAGTAGATGAGGTTTAATATAGTTGGAATGACTGAACAGTTAAATAGGTGGATAGTTTAAATGGTTAAATTATTTAAGTAGATAGTTGACGATAACTGACAGTTGGAATGGCTCTAATGTTTGCTAGCAGTTATGCTAACTATGTTAACAAAGATAATAATGTTAACCAAGTTACTATGCTAACTAGCATGCTAACAATGTTAAAATGTTAACTATGCTAACCATGTGACTTAGCTAACCTAGCTAATCATTTTTAGTAGTCATGTTAACTATGCTAACTAGCATGCTAACATTTTAGCATGCTAACTATGCTGACCATGTTACTTAGCTAACTAGCATGCTAACTATGTTAACCATGTTGCTTAGCTAACCTAGCTAATCATTTTAGCAGTTATATTAACTATGCTAATTAGCATGCTAACTATGTAAACCATGTAACTTAGCTAATAATTTTTAGCAGTTTTGTTAAAAATGCTAACTAGCATGCTAACCATTTACTTAGCTAATCATTTTCAGCAGTTTTGCTAAAAATGCTAACAATGTTAGCAATGCTAACATGTTAACCATGCTAACTAGCTACAGTGGGTAGGATTTATAGTTGATGACAAGTAACAGTCACAATGGCTGAACAGTTAAAAAGTTCAGTAGTTTAAAGGGTTAAATTGTTTAACAGTGAAATATTGTAGTGAAGACTTTTATTTTGAAACAGTTTTTGGCAGAGGAAGCAGTTGTACAGGATGTATAGTCTTAATAGGGCCAGTTTGTATGCTTAAAGTGGAAATTAAGCAGTCAAATAAAACAGATGTCTATAGCACTAGTTAAATATTTAAATATACCTTAAATACAAATTAAGTCAGAAATATGACCCGTTATTCAGAATAAAGCACAAACAAGTTGCATTCATTTCAGCTGTGCGCCGCCATCTTTGTTTTCAGAAAATGATGACATCACAAGAATGGTTGGTACAACATTCTATGCTGTTTACATAGCGGCTGTCATAGGCTCAGTTAGCTTAATGCCTCAACAAAATGGATATGGACGAATGGGATAGACCCACCAATGAGGACAGGCACCCAATTGCCTATGCTTTTGAGCCAGTAAGAGCAGTGGGAGTTTTAGTGCCCCCAGAGCCTGACTATGGAGGAGAAATAGATGATCGAGAGAGAGGTGTATCTGAGCGCACAGAAAACAATCGGTGGTGCTTATGTCCACTGACATGGCACACATGGAGAGTGTCTGCTGCCAGGAAATGAACCTGGGACATCTCATCCAAAATAACAGGTATATAACGTCCAATCCTACGTGCCAAATGCTGTCATTAAAGCGAGACGTTGAAGGTTGCAATGCGGTCGCTGAGGGACATCCGAGCCGAAACGTGTTTCTTCAATAGGTCGGATGAAAAGACTTTAAGTTCAGCACCAGTATCAATCAAGACACCATTGAAGCCAGCGAGCAATGCAATGGCGGATGCGGCGTCACGAACAGCGGCAAGAAAAAGAGAGGGAGGAGATAACAAAACGAATAACGAGAATGGACACGGAAATGGAAACACGGACGGATCTAACGGTAACAGGAACATTTTTGAAAATGACGACGAGAAATGCATGATGAGAGTGACAAAGAAGGTCAAGGAAACAACTGAAGAGGGAAAACTGGAAAGTTTGGCCAACATCATAGACATGCAGAACAGCTCAAGCCGAGAAGAAAAGTGGATTTGGATTGCAAATGCGGCGAAGTTCCATGATGACTTGTGGAGGTTTGGAACACGAACAGTGGCTCCAGAAAGTCTTCTGCCATATGTGGCGGCGCAAATGCATTCGCTTGGACACGTGGGAATGGAGAAGATGAGGAACAGATTCATACAGGTCTGGTGGTCACCGAAGTTCACAGCAACGGCCAAAGACATTGTCAAGCGGCGTGTCACCTGTCGGCAAAACAATCACGACAAGAAGGTTAAGTTGCCCATGCTGAAGACACCAGCTCCACCAGGACCATTCAGAGTTCTCCAGATAGATTACATCACTCTTCCCAAATGCAAAGGCTACCGAGATGTTCTGGTTGTCCTGTGCAAGTTCTCCAGGTGGATTGAGGCATTCCCTGCACGATCTGGAATTGCACTGCCAAAGTCCTTGTGAAAGACATCATTCCCCGATGTGGATTGCCATAACATAGTCTGCAGTGAAGGTCCAGGGTGAGAGAAAAGTGGATACATGCAAGCCATTGCAAACTAATAGAACCGCCTGAAACATGACACGCTTGGGTAGGGTATGAATTTTATCTGAGTTTCCGCCGATCTTCTTTTAGGGGTGAGGTGTGAACTAGAGGGGGGAAGATTCACGGGAGACTTTCATTTTGACAGGGAATATGACGTCAGGAGAAATGAAAGGTTAGGGATCCGAGCGTAGAATCTTCCTTTGAGAATCCGAACATGCTCAGAGTGTTGTGGTAGTGGACTCTTCTTGACACAAACTCATGTTATGAAAAATGATAGACTTAGATAAGTCTTATAATTGATTTTGATGATTAAATATGTGTGATTACTGATATATGAAATGTTTAAACTGAGGATACAATTACAATTGCCGATTTTTGAGAATGATTACAATTAAGCTAGATCGAGAGGGGGGAGTAATTCTGTAGTCCTGGTTCTATAGGTGGGATTCTGGGGACACCCGTAAGGGAGCTGAACACGCAGCAACGGGTTAACCGGGGACCAGGGTTGGGAGGATGCTACACCCCTATAATAGATAATTATATATGTTGTTGTTTTCATGACTATCCTTCAACTGATACTGCTCTTTCTTTTCACTCCACATGTGCCTATGAGTTTGCCAGGAACCACAGACAACATCTGGGACAGAGACTTTGCCTTTGAACTGAACTGTTGCCGGCCGGTTTCCTGAACTTCCAAAAGACTTTGTTTTACTTTTCTTTTGACTCTTAGAATGTGAGAACACGAACGCCCAATAAACAGCAGTTAACCAACTAACACACTCTTGATAGGTTAGAGGGGGTAGGCTAGGAGACTACACTGATCACCTGAGACTACACTAATTTTTACACCCATACTCAGTTGTTCTGCAATGTATTATCATGGTAGAAGCTGCGATACAGTACTAGCATAGCATAACATAACAAGCACATACTGTAACTAGCATAGCATGAACCCTAAAATCTATGGTTGCTACAAGCGGCACATCCGTGCATTTATTTACTTAAAGTGAACAGCATGTTATTTTATGTTAGCTTACATAAACAAATAAAACTCAGATGCCTTACAGTCCATAAACAACGTCTACCCACAAAACCATGCCTGTCACAATCACAGAACTACGCTTCTGCAGAGTAGCCTACACAAGTCAGACGTATTGTAGGCTAGCGTACCCACAACAGGTTCTCACTAGGTTAGAAAGTCTCTGCAAATAGTTTCCACTACTACTTGAGTGAAACAAATGCAATCATTGATACTAATCAATCACAAAAAGAAACCTCTTACTCACACATGAGAAGTTTGCGCCCCGAGTTTATTCACCAATTCATCAACGATGCAACTGCATTTTCAGGTCGCGGTAATCCACAAGTTGTGCGAGAACATCCAAACATATTATTGCGACTGAAGTTAAATCTAATTAAGTACTGTCTCTGATAGGCCTACAGGCTACATTACAGCGGCCCTTGTTCTTGTACAAACACAAAAACAATCAACAGAATTTGCGTAGGCATATTGAAATAAAGTGAACGTCCGCTAATGGATAAAACATCCACAAACAAATGCTAACCATCCTGATGACGTAGCGCCTGCATTTTTAAAACATGGCCGCGCCCTAGTGGCGAAAGTCGTTATTGACATGTCATTTTCGAGTGAAACTACTTGAATTTCAGGTTTAATGAAAATCCATGTATCTTCAAAAATGAAAAATCAGCCAACAAATGGTCACAGTTCTCACTGCTTCATTTCCACTTTAAAGCCTGAGACTGGCAGTTGATCCAGGTGGCCTGAACACCTGCCATAGGATTCTAATTGCTGTGATGTCATAAAGGCCTAATGTTAAGTCAATGGGGAAATTTTGATTAGTTTTTAATTAATAGTTTAAAAAGTATAAAAGTTACAAAGATGAAAAATACAAAGCCCACATGTCCTAAGTAAGACCTACGCAACATAGTTTGAATGAAGTTTCTACGTTACACGGTTGAAGCTGCATTAACTGCGTTAGAAGACATGGAATAATAAGAACTAGAACTTTGCAATTCTACAGCATTGTGACAGAATTTGATAACTAGTTCAACAATTTTGTATGTAATGACTCAAGCAATGAAATAAAGACTATTAGTTTTATAGGGAACGACTATTCAGTATCCATAAGTATAGTTCATTTTGACTGACATGACATAAGCAAATGATAATGTTAAAAAACAGCAGAGAATTGTATGAACGCAACTGATACATGTCCAAAAGTATTTGCAATTTGTTCAGAGGAAGGAGAAATTGCTACTATGATGTGCACAAATGACTAAATGTTGTGGAGGTTGAACTAATAGCTATGAGAATTTTCATTCTGATCTGAAAAAGCACCAAAGCGACTGAGAAAAACTGTAATAGAGTTGGAATGACTGAACAGTTAAATAGGTGGATAGTTTAAATGGTTAAATTATTTGCTAGTGTAGCAGAAAGGAATGTGGTTCCTGTCTGTAGTGGCCACGTCAACTAGCAGGTAATTGGTCAGCCAATCGCTTGGGTGAGACTCATACATATATACTCAGTGACTGCCTTTTTCTGTTACGTCCGACTGGTTGGTTGTTGCTCACCCAATTTCCGCTATTTACACAGGTAACAGCGTTTCGGCGTTTTCCTCTCGAGGCTCTGCTTTTGTTTGACTTGGTGGCCGTTTAGTTATACTAGTGCCTTTTTGTCAGGGTTTCTGCAGGGTTTAGTCAGTCAAATTTAAGACTTTTTAAGACCTTTTTATGACCATTATGATATAAATTTATGACCTACACGAATTCTGAAAAATAACTTCAGTCGTTAAAATTCCTTTCAAAAATCTTCTTTTTTTATTGACTTTCATTGACAGCATTTCCCATTGTGGAAAAGTTCACTAATCAATTAATCAGACCCAAATATATCAGCTACAGAAATGAGATGCGGTAAGGAGACAATACCTGGCTACATCAGAACACCGGCAGTGAAGCTTTGAAGTTCGCGCAGGCAGTGTTGCCAACTATTTCAAATGAAAAGTAGCTAAAGCCAGCTCCAAAAGTCGCTAAATGACGTCACGTGCTAATTTGCATATTAATTACGTCAGCACGTCGTTCCCCCCCCAAAAAAAGAGAAAAAAAACGTGATGGCCCTTTAATTCCCTTTTACTCCTGTTTGCTTTTCTCCTACTCATATAGGCAACTTTAAGAGCCTAGTTTAAATATATTTGATTTAATATACTTGTATTTTTATTGATAGGCTACAGAAAGTGTACCCTATCATCTAGACCAGTGGTTTTCAAAGTGGGGGCCCCCTGAGGGGGTGCCAGGGGGGCTTCAGCAAGTTGGAAGGAAAAATAAAAGCAACAAATAAATACATTTGAAAAGTTTAAAATATACCTATTACTATGAGGATTGTTATACAATGGCATTATAATAATGTGGTTTTTCTAACATGTATGTTAGATTTTTAACTATCTGCTTTGCTTGTGAATGAAGTTGTAGCCTACTTCCTTTGTTCAATTGTTGAACGATGCTGGCAAGCATGTCCCTGTTTCCCTGTCATCATGTCATTGCTCTTGTCTCTTGTTGTAATTTCACCCGAAGTGACTGCACCTTCCAATGAGCGTTGTCTGAGCTTAGATCTATAGAACATCTACTTCCTTGTAATAATGGGCTGATAGGCCTAGGCCAGTCATTCCTTTTATAATCTAAGGCAACGCTTTGGGCAAATTCGCGATGTAATTCACTAACGAAACAGGCATGAGAGGGGAGATTTTCTGACGTTTCAACAACGAAACAGAGTTTGCCATCTTTGCGAGAAGAGTTTTCTCACGCTTTGAGTTGCTGCTGCAGTCAGCCTGGGCAAACCGAAGGATAACGCAAAGAGCAAACAAAAGTCGCCAGACACACGAAAAAGTCGCCAGATTTGTTGTCAGTCGCTTGATACACTTTTCAGTAAATCTAGCGACAAAGTCGCTGAATTGGCAACACTGCGCGCAGGTTTCTGTGAAAGTCCTTCCCGACAAGTCTGTTTCCTGCACTGCCGCATGGACTTAGTAGTTCTGGAACGCGACGTTACCACCCAGATTCCTCAGACAGAACTACAATAGGCGAAACGAATGAATCCCGCCACCAGCGTATTTTCTCGGGGGAAACGCGACGGTAGAACAATGAATAAACGAACATATCAATTTAAGACGTGGCTAAATGTAATTTATGACCTTGTACGGGAAATCCGGTTGTTTTTATGACTTTTTATGGCCTAAAATTCTCATTATTAAATTTAAGACGTTTTATGACTTTTTATGACTCCGCGGAAACCCTGTTTTGTGTATACAGCGTCCTTGTGGATCCTCCCCTATCTCTGTAGCTGGCGTCGCTTCGCAGCTGGTATGTTTACACTACTTGCACAAGTAGGCTACATTGTGTCACATATAGTAAATGTTTGTTTGCATTTTAGGTAGTTGCTGCTACTTTCACCCTAGTGCTTTTGCCCTCTGCAGTGCAAACTTGCTGGTACGTAGCCCCTTTCGAGTGTTAGCCAGTCTTTCCTTTTAAAATATACATTGACATTCAGTTTTATTTCGTATTGCAGAAAACTGCGGGTAATTAACAGCGGGATGCGGAACTGCTGCCGTGCTGCTGTGTAACCGCTGCTGCTTTGTCTTGACGACGTCAGACCCTTTCTGCCACCAGTGTTTAGGCCTTCTACACAAAGTGCTACAATCTGCCCTTGTATTTTTGTTTCATTGTTAGCGGCGCATAGACAAGCGGTCGTAACGCCGCAGCCTACACCTAGCTGGATAGCTGTCCGTCACTCTTCCTATTGTGTGTTATCGTGTGACCATCATTGTCTCGACTTCATGTTGTCTTATGTGTCACCCCCTCCATTCTGTGTGTTTAGTTAAGGTGTCCAGCCATCTCACCTCTCCAACTCTGATTTATGTTTGATTTTGTAACTTGTTTCTTTTGTTGATTTGGTTTGCCATTGGCAGGAGGCCCATTCACTTGTGCTGCTGATAACCAGTGTCTTAGCATTTGTTTTGTTATTCACTTCTTTATTTTGTATATTTGTCTGTTTGTTTGTGTTCCACTGGCAGGAGGCCGTTTCCCCTGTGCTGCAGATAACCAGTGTCTCAACCTCTGTTACTTTGTAACTCCTTTCTGGTTTGCGCTTATTCCAATTTGATTTATCATTGGCAGGAGGCCATTTCACCTGTGCTGTTGATAACCAGTGTTGTAACATTTGTTTTGTTATTCACTTCTTTATTTTGTCTGTTTGTTTGTGTTGCCCTGGCAGGAGGCCATTCTTCCAGCTGCTGAGAGCCGGTGTCCTACTCTTAGCTATTGTTTTTCTTTAGTTAATTGACTGTGGCCCCACTAATTGTCCTACCCTGTCCTGTGTCTTTCCTAGGAGCTGAGGCTTGCGGTGGAGGGTCTGCTATCTTCCTGGTGGCGTTCCCCTTCTGGTGTGCTACTTACATCACGGGTGTTTCAGACTCGGCCTGGCGTGTGTGTGTGTGTGTGTGCGCGTGGACACTTTTGCAGTGGTGTGACCTTCTCCTGGACGCCCCCCTCACTAGTTAGCCGGTCCCTTCACTGGTAAGCCTCAGTTCCTGTTGTCTGTCGCCCCTTTGTGTGTGTGGTGTGCTTGAGTTACATCAGCTGTAATTTTAGACATTGTAATAAAATTATATTTTTTTACTTGGATGAAACCACATCTCTGTCAGTTAATGAACCTGTGTGCATATTAGACCAATTCACTATATACATTTCCCTGGGTGCAACTCCCAGGGTGGCGTAGTCGATCTTACCTGGGTCAGTACCTACGTACTACTCAACCCCCATCTACCACACTAGGTAGATGAGGTATAATATAGTTGGAATGACTGAACAGTTAAATAGGTGGATAGTTTAAAAGGTTAAATTATTTGCTAGGTAAATGAGGTGTATAGTTGGAATGGCTGAACTAGGTAGATGAGGTTTAATATAGTTGGAATGACTGAACCGTTAAATAGGTGGATAGTTTAAAAGGTTAAATTATTTACTAGGTAGATGAGGTTTAATGTAGTTGGAATGACTGAACTAGGTAGATGATGTTTAATATTGTCGGAATGACTGAACTAGGTAGATGAGGTTTAATATAGTTGGAATGACTGAACAGTTAAATAGGTGGATGGTTTAAAACAGTGTTTCCCAAACTTTTTTTCTGGCGACCCACTTTTTAAAAATGACAGACCATCGCGACCCATTTCACTTCAAATCTACCCTGCAACCACCAATATTGTTTTAGGCCACAGGTTCTCCAACTTTTCTATGCCTCTGCCTCCCCCAACCATACATTGCTATAGGATCCCTGCTTTGAACACGGTTGTGTTGCATTTTGAGCACCATCAGCGTGAAAAGTTGGAAATGACTACTGAAAAGATACGTTTTAATGCGCATCCGAGAGAAGGGGAAATTCTCGCATGTTGCGCAGTCGTCATTCGTCAGCATAGTAAGCTGTTCCTGTACTTCTAAAAAAAAATGTTGTAGGCTACGTTGCGTTGCAGACAAATGGGTATATAACACGGTGGACGTCAATTCCAATGTAAACAGCAAATAACTCAAGTCGTTATATTGTATTGTTGTATTATATTATATTGTATAGTCGTTATATCAGAACAAGAGGCCTTTGCGCAATAGCCGGAAGAATGCACCTTTACTTTGGAGTTAGCGAGGTAGAAAACGAGAGGAATAGTGTTTAAAATGCCCATTTAAATTGTAGACTAATATAATGCACTGTTGTGCATTTTAAATCAGAAATAAGAATGTGAGGAGGTTGCTATTAACTTTAAAGATTGCATCTGCAATCGAAACTGTATGCAAATTGAATGGCCTTATGTCCGGTCTATGGATGTCTGCTTTAGTTGACAGCACGGTCACTAGATTTTAATCGGTAAAGTTGAGGAACTGGTATCTATTAATGTTCGTGCAAATAGGCGGATTCATGTCCCTTGCAGTTTGCAACTGTGAGGTACATGGCAGGCGCCCCATAGAACGGTTTCATTTTGAGAGGTAGATATCCATGCTGGCACCCCCTCTGCGATGCGTTCGTCCCCCAGTTTCATGCGCCAGTTTCATGAGCTTTTATGACAAAACCGTGACTGTGGTAGTTAACAATCTACATCCTAATAGAAAACTGTTAGCTTTCCTGGTATCAAATGACAAATGGTATCAGTTAGGCCTATAACACAACATAAATTGTGCTGGCGACCCAAATAAAATCTCCTGCGACCCACCCGTGGGTCGCGACCCAGACTTTGGGAAACACTGGTTTAAAAGGTTAAATTATTTGCTAGGTAGATGAGGTTTAATATATTTGGAATGATTGAACAGTTAAATAGGTGGATAGTTTAAATGGTTAAATTATGTTGTGGACAGAAGAAACAGTTGAACAAGATGTGTAGTCTTATTATATTAAGAGAATGAGACAGATTTTAATGCACTGTAATTAACACCTAATTGTAGATCCTATCCACCACAGAGTTTAGAATCCATGCTTGATCGACCTATCAGCCTCCCCCTCCCCTCTGAGCGAGAGAGAGGCACACACACTAGAGATGCGCTGATGGGCTATTATTTCAACCATAACTGCATAGCAAAACTTATCATCAATCAGCACCAAAGTTTTTTGACCAATTTTCAAAACAGCACCCGCCCACCATCCACTGGTTGTTTTAATGTACATGGGTGATGCTAGAAAGCTCTTGCCTGTTCTAGAAAGACTGATCCAAAAAGGCACCTGGTGGGTGTGGGGGGACTCACAGTAGAACTGGACATGGTTCAGCCTAGGATTTTCACACCGCTTTTGAAGCAACCCATGCACCAAAGGACCGAGGTCCAGCTCCCGGGCGTCCAAATTGGACTGGTAGTTGGCCGACTCGTGCATTGACAAGTTGGTATAGATGTGGCCCCTAGGCCCCGTCACCTTTTCCAGGCCGTACCTGGACCAGGTCAGGTGTGTGAGGGAGCCTAGGGACCCCACCGGATTTGCCCTGATAGAAATGGCCACGTGAACACTCAAGGTCTCTACCTCGGGCAAGTCCACCAGGTCAGAGGTTGAGGGGCACTGGGTCTTTTTGCCCAAACATGCTCATGATCAAAATGACAACTCTCCCACGCTGTTCCTCTGGAAGGTGGGCCTGGCCTTTGCAAATGGGTTAAGCCCCTTATTGAGCTCCTTAAAGTTAGCTATGACATCTAACTAGCTATGATGTCCACCGTCATCTCCTGAGCCCCAGCGGCTGAGGAGAACTTGTTGACAGCCTGATTTTGTCCCATGGCACCACTTACAAAATCAGGTGCCAACCCCCATGGGCAAATGCCAGCCTGACCCCATGGTACTTCTGAAACTCATTTAGCACTTGCTGTGAATACCCAGCAGTGCTAACGCGTTTCTTAAGGTACGGCCAAGTGTTGTACGCTTTGACCGCGTCCCCCAAGAAGAGCTGGTGGATGGCAGCGTAAATGGTATATAGCGATTTCAGCTGTACAACATCCCCGTCAATGTCGGCCTTGTATACAAGGTCTTGAGGGGTGGGGTGTGGAAAAACACCAGGCGCAGTTTGTTGTCCCTGAGGAACTGGGCTGGACTTGAAGAGTGGTAAGCCTGAAGGCTGTTCTGGGTAGCAACCTCTTCAAAACATCATGAGACTGAATGGCACTCCTCTGAGCTCCCCTATTTATACCCTCTGATTTTCTGGAAAAAAAAACCCAAAATAAAAATATTTGATGACACCATGTATTTTCATATTTTTGTATCTCTTGATAGGAAGATCGTAGAAACCTCAAACCAAGTTGTACCCCCCCACCCCAAAGTCGACCACGAGCTTTCCAATGGTACCACTCTCGAACTGTAAAAACGCTAAGTCATGTTAAATCAGAGACAACAAGTCTTATCTTGAGGCAGGGACGACGAATCTAAGGGCCAACAAGTCTAACGATGGAACGCAGGTCATTGTTGGAATGAAAAATAAGACCGACAGGGCAAACTGGACCCGACGCGGCTACTTGCCAAAACGAAAGAACTTCCCATAACATGTTAGTAAATGCATTTATTGCCGTTTTGCTTGGCTTCTGCCGAGAGTCAAGTTCGCCAAAAGCACTCAACTTGAATCCAACATTCTTTACAACACATCTGAACAACGGTTTCCTACACGTGAATCTCAAACACAAAATCTGTCGCCTTGCCAGAGATAATTAGTAATAGTTTCAGCGGTCAACGGAACGTTCTACTTGCATTATGAAGAGCTGTATAATATAAGATCAGGCTTTGCACCAAGCACCATCAATCATACTAATATGCACTGTATGTTAACCCTTTAGCCGCCAGGGTTTAAAAAGAATAAATTGGATTTGTACATCAAAATTTCAAAAGGCCATGGCTTGCAAGTGGTCAGAGATAAAGTCCTACTGTAAATGTGAAAATCATTTAGTATGAACAGAAGTTTATGAAGGGGGTAAATTTACTCATCTAATTTGCATATTATGACGTCACTGGATGGTAACCACCGTGAATTATGCACATTTCAGTAAATACTAGATGTTGAACATATTTGAGCAGTTTTACTTTCTTTTTTTGTCCTTTCACCGACATAACAAATGAACAGGAATACAGTCACATGTAAACCAACAATAGTAAACTATTACTATTACCACAAACCTTATTCTACTATACAATAAAGTAGCCTGGTCAAATCAGTTCCTATCGCGGGTGACTTTGTAGTTCTTCAGAGCCCTATTTTTACTACCCCTGCTGTCTTTACTACGTCCATTACGGACACTATCATCACCTTTACCACTGGCACCTTCAGCTACGTTGGGCAGAGGGTCGACATAAGCGTGGTATGCTTAGTGAACACTGTCGGAAAGACGCAAATGACGCACCTCCATTCACAGACGCAGCGTGACTAGACGATCGCTCATATTCTCCAAAAGGCAGATATTCTCCTTCAGAATCAGACTAGGGAAATAACAGACCCAAGACTTCATCACACGTGAATTTTTTTTTCAACATTTGGTGTATTTCTGCTTCAATTTGTGCAAAACTATGGCCCGCATCGCTTCCGCGTTATGGAGGAAATGCACGTCTTCTTCGTGTGTTTCTCGCGTGTTTTCGCGAGCTTCCTGAAAACTTTGAAAAAAAAGGTTGAGCTTGAATCGAAGCTCTGGGTGTCTGCCAACTAGTGGTCAAGAGTACAAATGAGATTTTACACTGTACTCGCGTCTATCGTTTGTTTTATTCAGTAATGACGCTTGTCGCAATATTGCGACATGGGCGGTTAGAGGGTTAACAAAGTATGTAATGCAGTTTGGTAACACACTTAAGCTAGCTAGCTACGTTAGCTAACTATGTTAGCTAAGAGCAGCTAGCTAGGCAAGCTAAAGCTAGCTTAAATCAGACTCTCGTGTAGTACATTTCCATTGACAAAGGTAAAATCAAGTAAGATAAATAAACTAACTAAACAACATGCATATGGTCTGTATGTTATTTGCTTAACTTACCGTTTGCACAAGTGCAGAAATTAGAAGAAGGTAGGTAGAATCGCTGGTAGAAATTCACAGAAATTCCCTGGTAGAATCACACGCACTGGCACGCTGCAGGGTAGCTAAACGTTCTGGGAGGCGGGCGATTCAAAGAGGTGACGTCATAACAGCACTCGCTGCTGATTGGTCGGTTTTGAGGTAACTGCTGATTGGGTGGTTGTGATGTTGGCCCAGGAAAAATTAATACTTGATGAAATCAGATACAGGTTTATTGTTGCAACCCAGTTAATAAAGTGGTATTAAGTTGGCCATATCGTCTTACCTTAAACATCGTGGATATAACGTTCAATCCAGTTGTTGTATCCTTTGGGCTAATCACAAACACCGGACAGCTGACAGTTTTTTAGTTATTTGTTTAGACATCCCCAGAGGGTTCCCACCCTGAGCATGACGTCATAGAAAGATGGCCGCCGTGTGAATTTGGTGAATTGCCCTGAGAAGAGAAAATTCCTATTTCTGCCCTGAGACCAGAGGAGACCGTTGACTACTGAGAACAGAGAAATTCGTCCTCTGCCCCGAGACCAGGAAGGATAACAAAATTGTCTCTGTATTGTCGGCGCACAAGACATTGCGTAATCGTTCTCCCACGCAGGGCATGCTGGGATACGGGAGTGAACATTTGGGGTTTACTTATTTCTCCTAAGTTATAAGTCTAAAGTTAGCGTCTTTATTGTAACATGTTTCCCTTTTAGTTCTCCCTCGTGTGTGATCCTCTTTGTGTGGGGGGCTGCGTCCACCCCTGTATGTGTAGTGTGTGTGTACTTGACCTGCCCCGTGTGTATTGTGTTCTGTGTCTGTGTCCCTGCCCTCGTTCTCAAATAAAGCTTGCATTGAACGAAGCTTCAGGACGAGTGTCCTGAAACCTCAAAACATTACAGTGGCGTCAGAAGTGAAAGCAATGGAAGCCTCTGATGTGGGAGCGTGCGGCGGAGCTGCCCCTGCCCCGGGAGTTATCCTGGGGGCAGGCGACCTGACCCCGGGGCGGGGGCTGTTCGAGCTCCCGCCAGCCCTTGTAAGGCTCCTAAACTGCGCACCAAAGCTTGCCAGAGGAGGGAGAGTAGACGAGGCGCGGTTATTAAAGCTTGGCTCCGCGCAGCACAGGAATCGTCGGGTGACCTCTGCACTGGGGAGGAGGATCGACTGCTAGAGCTGCGAGAGGAGGAGGACGAGTTCGGGAGCAGATGCTCGGGCCTTGCAAAAGTGGAGTTCGGGAGCACTTGCAACAGTGGAGTTCGGGCCGGCGACGGGCGAGCGAACTCAGCGGCAGTGAGGACGGCAGTGAAGGCAAGCCGTGCGGGAGCCGTGCGACCAACAACGCCAGCCTGGGCGGCCGCGCCTGGTTCGCTCCATACTGGAACCGGGAGCAGTGCGCGGACTTTTGGGTGGGAAAGAGGGTGGGGGCCCTCTAGTGTGTTTGTTTTGTGTGGTTTGTGACTTTTGGGTGCGTGTGAGAGGCACCGTGCTGTGTGGGCGCAGGACATTAAGCAGGACAATACCATAAACTAGTTTGTCTTAGATGGTGTCAGGGACATTCTATTTTATCAGTAAAAAGTGTTGAATGTTTAATGTCAAGTGGCCATTTAGCTACTCAATTAGTTCGTTTGTGAATGCTAACCATTAGCATCTATATGGATTTCTCCATAGGCGTTAGCTTTAAGCTAACCAATCGGTTTCTATTCAATTTTAATGTGTCTCGTAAATGCACTCAGGAAACGAATACCAAAGATATATTTTGTTTGTCTGCTATACAGTTTTACAGTGAGTCTTAAGTAAAGCTTTGAAGAGAATTTCGGCATCCTCCTTTTCTTGGTAAACGTTATCTCTCTGCCGAGCTTGTAGCCACACATACACGAGCAGGAGCAAAATACGTTGTTCGTCTGAGCTACACACTTAGTAGTTGTCTTGATTAGGGCACTCAGTGTCGTGTGGAGTTGAATATTACTTGAATTATATATTAATTGCTTGTGTGTAAGACCACAAGAGAGACTCTGCTTCCTCTAGCTTGTCCACATACATTTTGTTGATTAAAATTAGTGAAGATCTACAACATCTGCATCTTGTTTAATTGTTAATCTACATTAATATTGTTACATATAGTAAAGTCTTTGTTACAACATTCAGCAGTATGTAGACATAGGCTGATAATTTCGAGTAGGTAGTCTAATATAATTTCCACCATTAAGATTGCTCTGCAGTGAAAGGAGTTGTGGGCTGGCTGGGTCGCTACAGGTGGTTACCAATTTAAATATTAAACATTTTGAATATTAATAATAGGCTGTCCTTGGTCATTTTCTTTCACATCAGGAATGTGGAAATCATGTGTTAGGCTAGGCCTAGGCTATTTTGGATTAGAAATGAAGGTGACCTAGTTCCAACAGACAGTAAGAGAGTTTATGCCTTTAAAACTTATAAATGATACATATATAGTTTTGCAATGAATATTTTATAATAGAGAACATTGTGAAGTTTAAAACATGCTGATATATAATAGATATATAATTATTTGTGGATGTTGCCTCTCTCTTACAGGTTCCAGAAGTACAAGGCAGCACAAGACCAAACTGACGTTGCACAACCATCAGTATCTGCATTCTTCTCCAATGTTTCGGTCTACAGTTCTAAATCCCCTTGGCAACAAGCAATTAATGCATCCATCATTAAGGACTTGGTAATGCATCCGTCGTTAATTTATTGTGCTTATAGAGCGCCAAAACATAACACATGTATCATGGCGCTTTACAGAATGTAGGCAATCAGAGAAAGAAGGAAAGAAAGGAAGAAAAGAAAAGCAAGAGAGAGGCCCATGGGTAACGGGCGAGGAAAAACTCCCTAGAATTGGAGATATATATAGGAAGAAACCTCGAGCAGATCCACGACTCAAGGGCCTGACCCATCTGCCTAGGGTCAGTACATGACAGTAAAGTCTGTATACATGACAAATGCATATGATAGTCGGGTGTAGAGAATAAGACATGGTGTTAAGCACTTGAGCGGAAAGTTACAAGAGGTGGGATGATTACGTATCCGTTATGGTAATTCGTTATTCCTGATTTAGTGACAGAAAGTTCAAAAGTCCAGCGTTGGGATTTTCCAGGGGAAGGGAGTTTTCGAGGGGCATGTGGTGGGTTGGCGGATGGGCCAGTAATCCGGGCAGAGTTGTCATAGGCTGGTGGTGGGTCGCTAGGCTGTACGGGCCAGGAGTCCAGATAGGGGGCAGTAATAGGGCAGTCAAGGATGGGACTTCAGGTGAGATGGGTGAGAGGAGGGCCAACACACAGATGGTTGATGACTGGTGATGATATACCTCACAAGTGAGGTACAGTAAGGGGGAAGAAGGAGAGATGTAGAGTGGGTTAGTATTACTGAAAATCAAAATGGTTAATGTCAATAAGTAATCAGTAGTACTATATATTGTTACAGTATACCATGGTGGGAATAGGCAAGAGAGGGAGAGTTGAGAGAGAGAGAGAGAGAGAAGGGGGGAGAGGAGAGGGGGGGGGGGTTGTACGGCGTGACACATGAAAAGTCCATGACAGCACTATGCTATAGCAGCATAACTAAGGCATGGTGAGGGGTAGTCGACACCAGCGCAGGTATGGTCAGTGACCACCATCGCACGCGCGACTGGGGTGCCAGTCACACGAGGACTCAGCAGGGTGGTCCATTCCAAAAACCCTGAGGTTGGTGAATTTCCACGCACCATACCTAACTATGGGAGGCAGTAAAGAGGTATGTTTTAAGTCTAGACTTAAAAATAGGGAGAGTGTCTGCTAGTCGAATTGAGGTAGGAAGATTATTCCAGAGGAGGGGTGCGCGATAGCTGAAAGCTCTGCCTCCTACTGTAGTTTTTGAGATTCTTGGAATTACAAGAAGGCCAGTATTCTGTGATCGTAGCGGTCTGGGTGGGTTATATGGGACTAGGAGATCTTTAATATATTCTGGTGCCTGGCCATTAATGGCTTTGTATGTTAGAAGTAATATTTTGAAGTCAATGCGACTTCTAACAGGCAGCCAGTGTAGAGATGCCAGGATAGGGGAAATATGTTCATATTTTTTAGTTCTAGTGAGTGTGCGAGCAGCTGCATTTTGTATAAGCTGTAAGCTCTTTAGACAGGTGTTATTGCAGCCAGCGTATAGAGCATTGCAATAATCAATCCTTGAGGTGACAAAAGCATGGATTAATTTCTCAGCGTCTGGTAGGGATAAAGACTTCCTTATCTTTGAAATGTTCCTTAAATGATAGAATGAAACTTTGGTAATCTGTTTTATGCGATTACTTAGTGATAGGTCTTGGTCAATTGTAACTCCTAGATTTTTAACACATGTGGATGAGGATAGTCGGAGATCAGTAAATGTAGCCTGTGATGAGAATAGGATATCCCTCATCTTTTTAGGACCTAAAACCATGACTTCTGTTTTATCGGAGTTCAAAAGCAGGAAATTGTTTGTCATCCATGTCTTTATGTCTCGTTTACATGTGTCAAGTTTGGCTAACGGAGTCAATTTGTCAGGTTTTATGGAAAGGTATAGTTGTGTATCGTCTGCATAAGAATGAAATTTAATGCCATGTTTCCTAATTTCTGAGCCTAGAGGAAGCATATAGAGAGAAAATAACAGGGGCCCTAGTACTGAGCCTTGAGGCACCCCATATTTTACCATAGTCTGGGTAGATGGTTCATTGTGAACCTGTACAAATTGTCTGCGGTTGGAAAGGTATGATCTAAACCAAGCTGTTAAGGACTTGGTAACGCATCCGTCGTTAAGGACTTGGTAACGCATCCGTCGTTAAGGACTTGGTAACGCATCCGTCGTTAAGGACTTGGTAACGCATCCGTCGTTAAGGACTTGGTAACGCATCCGTCATTAAGGACTTGGTAACGCATCTAGGGTTTGTTCCGTCATTAAGGAAATTGTTGGTAATTGTCTATTCACTGCCCCTGGCTTTGGTGGAGAATTGCTACTTTAGAAAATTTCTGAAAGTCATGGACTCAAAATACACCCCCATCTCGAGAATCTCCGAGAAAAGAATCCCAGTACTGGTGAACCAAGTGAAGCAGACTATTGTTGAAAGATCGCAGAGTCAACCATCTGTCTCTGTAACCGTTGATATCTGGTCTGACCGCAGACTGCGGTCCTTTGTTGGCGTCACTGCGCATGCAGTACACTGCTCTAATGGATCCTGTGTGCTTGAACCATACCTGCTTGAATGCCGATGGTTTAAAGGACGGCACAGCGGTGGGAGGATTTCTGCAGCTTTTGAGGAAATACTTCAAGAATATGGCATCACACAAAAAGTTTGTTATATTATAACAGACAATGCAGCCAACACGAAATGCGCTTTCAAAGTGCAAATGCCCCTGCAGCAAGCCTCTGACACAAAGCGAGGATGACCTTGATGATGAGGATTTATGGGAGGACACAGAACTTGGGCTATCAGGGGAGAGGCTTTCTTGTTTTGCCCATTCTCTTCAATTAGTTGTCTCAAATGGAATGAAAGAGGTCAAATCAATTAGTCTTGCCATTGCTAATGGCGGCCTTACATTGTACGATTTTGGTCTGTTTTCACAGTCTGCGACTAAATTTCCAAAGTCGGACAGAAATCATGGGAGTTGTACTGGAATCGCGTCGCGCTCACGTCAACTTGATCGTTTAGTGTAAGGTGCCAATCTTAGCGGTTTTAAGTCAGTCAGAGTCAGTCCTTTTCTAGTTTTGCAGTTACGACAATATCAAACATGTTTGATATTATCACAAGTCTTTCTAGTCGTGGCTCATGCAAATAGTGACGTGAACTATAAAAATCATTATAGTGACCTCTCTCCAACAACAAACAGGAAGGGGCAAAGTAGGCGACAGCTGTAGCCTATATGATTATTTGTTATTCTTATTCATATTTAGTCGGCTTGTCCACGTGACAGAATGACTATATCGGTTAGGGATATCAAGCATGAAACAATGCTGCAGAAACACAAAAATACGACTTTGACTTTAGTATGCCATCATTTCAGTTCCTGTTTATCTATTGCACAATGGGTAATAATTTAAAGGAATCTAGTTGCAGTCTTGTAAATAGTGACCCTGCAAGATCCCTAGTCATTGCAAAATCATAGTCTGTGGCTTAAAACTCTACTACTTGTCTTTAGATGTGAGAGGGTCTGAAACTAGTCTTTCAAAAATCTTTTCCAAATCTTTGTCAAAGTCAAAGTCTGTCAGTCTGTCAAGGAGGGCTTTAAGCATCTCGCTTTTCTACCCTCTTACACACCAGCTTGGCTTTCAAAGACACATTTGAAAGCACATGTGGAACAACAAAAATTGTACCTGCAGCGAACAGCACCAGCTACAAGCACTGACTTCTCTGGAACACAAAACATTGATCGAAATCTGCCTTAACGACTTTTCAGAAGTTGTTTTCATGCCACGTGGGTGGAACCAATTCAGAGACTTAGGGCCCGTCCCAATACATCCCCTACCCCTAGATTTTTGCCCTAACCCTTGTTTTTGCGCGTGCACGTGTAGGGCTAGGGTGTCCCATTACTTTAGGGAGCAAGGGGAAGTGCTATTTTCCCCTTAAAATCAACCCTCAAAATATAGCCAGGACCGATGCAGGCTTAAAACGAAGTGGGAGATGAAATTACCCAGGATACCGTGCGAGCTTAGCGAGCCGGCCAAATTTTTCATATATTTTCGCAAATAAGCATATTAAAATTTCGAAATATGTTGGAATATGTTAGTTTGATGCACATCTGATGGACTGTTGAGTTTTGAACACTAAAGAGAAGATAAAATATCTTAGATTAAAAAATATCTCACGAAGCTATCTCAGGGTATCTGCACATTTTCCAAGAGCAAATTTAAAGACTTTTAAGACCTTTTCAAGACATCTAAATGGAAAAATTAAGACTATACCACGGCAAAAAGATACATGCGACTCCTTAAAACTGTTTCATGCAATAGTTTTTTTTCTACTAATTTTAACCCCCACCCCATGTTGGATGTCTACAGGAGTTACCAAATATATTTTGGCGAAAGAAGAATAATTGTGTGTGAATTACCTTCACAGCTATGAATGCCCAATTTTAGGGTCTGAGCTGCTTGCTTTTGAAGCTGGCTGTACATATTTGGTTGTGCTTACTGGCTGAGGCTGTTCTTCACCTGTCTGTATAGCCTAGGCTACTTGCCAAAGACATGTGCACTGGACTGGATTCCCTTCAATATTTTTTTCAAAGTTAGATTAAGCTATTTAAATATTTTAATAGGCCTACTTTATATAATTTACGATCATATATTGTCCCATATGCAGCACAGCAAATTAAAGTTAATCCACTCCTTTACATTTTGCATAGCTTACCAGTTGTAGGCCTATCTAAACCAACCAAAGCTTGACTGAAACATTGTAAAACCATTGACTTGTTTTAAATTAATTAAGAGACAGATCCTCCTCGCATGATCCTGCAGAAAGCTGCTGGTTTCATCTCAAGCACGCACGTATTATGAACGCACGTTTTTTTTTTTATGTAGCCAGTCGCCGACATTCAAAAAATATGCGGTTATATTTCACAACTTTAGCGAAGTAGGCCTAGGCCTACTAGGAAACGCTGCCATCAAGCTGCTGACAGATATTACAGGTATTATAACTTAGACAGATATTTTCTTCCCTAGGCTAGGCCAGCAACACACGCTGGAAAGATGCAAACAGATCAACTTAACATGGACAGTATTTCCTCCTGATTAGCAATGCGCATAATTTGACCAGCAGTCTTCGCGTCCATTGTGAAACGATGCTGCGTCCAAGCAAAGATTCTAGATGGCCAGCACAACCCCAAAAAGGAGGACAAATGAGCGTCCGGCTTGAGGCTGCGCCGGACGCCGGACAGGACTTTTAAAATCCATATGTCCGGCCTAAATTCGAACGTATGGCCACTCTATCGCTAACTGGCTTACCAACTCTTTCTCCTGCTCAATCTACCGCTCACGTAGGCTACCTGCGTATGTCTCAGGCCTCGGCTACACCACGAAAACGTCAGGCATATTTATACATACTGTATAATTACCGTTTTCACACCTTTAACCACACCCGTGAAAAACATCTTCACTCTGCAGCCACTACACTTCCTCCCGTAGCCTTATAGTCACTTATACAAATGCGTTTTAAATACACGAAACCGATGGAAACATTTTACTCGTTCTCTTGCACTCGCTCACTCGCTGGCGGTCCCATACGCAAATTTAATACCTCCCTTTTGAAAATTCAAGACATCCCAGACAATTTAAGACTTTTTTAGGCCTTAAAAACCGAAAGTTGTATTTAAGACTTTTTAAGACTTTTTAAGGATCCGCGGGAACCCTGCAATGGTACAAAAATAAGTCTTCTAGGCTGATGTTATTTCTGAATTTTCTTATTTTCAGGCTACTGCACTGAGAGGTGGTGGGCAGGCCTAGGTTAGGCTAATTAGACAATAGGCTATGTTTTCAGTCTTGCACATTGCCTACAATAAAGGTTTACAATACATTAATATCTAATTCTGCTGTTAGTCTTTAAACAAACAAGTTTAGCAAATAAAATCACTGTGAGCATGATATCAAGCAACATATATATTTGTGATTCCCCACAGGTAGGTGCAATCCACCAGGTATGAGTGAAGGGTGGACTGTGACAGCCATCAGGCCATAGACCTCAAGTTCGCCTACAAAAAAGCTGCCATATTTGACATCCGGTATCTGGCGATTTTTCCTATGGGAAAATAACATGGGAATTTTGAATTATCGCACCTGTTAAACTCTCGTGGGGGATGAAAAAAAACTCAGACGTTGCAGACGTTTTCCTGAACACACTTTTGGCCTTCGAGTGGATACTCTGATCTCCGGTAGGTGAAGGTGACACACTTAGATTTTTGCTACCCCAATTCAATTAACAACCGGATCTCCTTATATGGGCAAAGATGGGCGTTTTGGTTCTTTTTTGTAGGGGAACTTCAGAGGTCCATTCGCCTTATTCACCCAGCGGCCATTACGAGGCTGAGGGGTACACTTGCCATTACACGTCAGTTGGTAATGCACTCCGTTTCCAAACTGCCAAAAAAAAGAAGGGTTCACTTCTTCAATTATTTTTTTTTAGCAGTTCGCAAACGGAGTCCATTACCTCCACCATCCGCTGGACTACCCTAGGTGTAATGGCAAGTGTACCCCTCAGCCTCGTAATGGCCGCCTGGTGAATAAGGTGAATGTCTGTCATCCTTTGTGTCTGCTCCCCTAAATTAAGGATCAGTGGTTGCCCGTGGGCGGGGCAACCCCTCAACAGCTGATGGGCTACTCCGGAGCGCAGGTGTAGCCGGGCATATTGGGAGCTGCTCGCTTGTCTCAAGCAGGGGGTCAGGATTTGGAGCGTTAGCTTCAGCCAATTAGCATGGCATTTGGCCGCCGACATTTTTGAAAAAAATAGCGCTACATGGTTGCAACTTCTACCACCAGTTTTTACATGCTGATTGGTAGATGACAGCTCATGCACGAGTGTAGTGTTGGGCACGCGCGTCCATGTTGGATAACCATATTTCTGGAAGACGACAAATAAAACAACTGCCTACTTGGATTAAACTACTGATACTTGACTTAAAGCCTGTGTTGCAGGTTAACCAACACTGTCAATTAATGAGTACATAAAGCACTCAAGATATGTATATCATTTTTAAAAATGTCTCCAAATGGTGTTAAATGCCCGTTTTTGTCGTTTTTGGTATTAGCGGTGTTTTTAAACGCAATTCGGTGATGACAACGTTGGGGGCTACATGATCTGCACTTCATTCATTTAATAACTAGATGTACCGCATAGCGGTACAAAATATGACCGCCGCTCAGTCCTGCACATCTATTCCGCGAAAATAAATCATATTAATGAATTTGTCTCCATCTTCTACTCCATCCCCCACTCTTGAAACTTTTGTCTATGCTTGTTTGGAATGTGTGTTTAAAATCTCTAAACAATCACAAGTAGGGGAGTTCATCACAGTCCATCCATTGCAACTGGACTGATGAAAGGTACACCTGTAGGCTACATTGTATTTGGGAAAAGCAGAAGGTAGCAGCATAATGTATTTATTTATTTATTATTAAACAAAACAATCCCTGTCAGTTCCATGCAGTTTTCAACAGCTATCAAGAAGAGGTCATGTCATGGATGTTTGTGAATGTTTCTTCTTCTACATACTGTATGCATAAGTTTAGTCATCTACTGTAGTTCAAATGATATTCAGCTTTATTTTCAATGCACAAATTAAATACCAGTAGTCTAAAACAAAATGCCGTTTTACCCAGTGGTGCAAATAACTGACATGTCCAAAAGGGCCTTCATGAAATGCGTTGCGAGACTGTTCATACACATTTTAACGGGCAAAGTTAAAGAGCTACTGTCCGTTATTGTTTGTGCAAATAATATGCTGATTCATGTTCCCTTGCATTTTGCAACTATGAGGTCCATGGTTAGTCTGGCTTTCGCCAGACCAAGCTCAATCTTTTGACGCAATCTTTTGATTTTCACCCAGCCTAGTCCATGTAGGCGCCAGATAGAAATATTGTTTAATTTTGCGATTGAGATATCCACGCACTGGCGACCCCCGGTTTCAGAGCTATTCTAAATGCAAAAATGCATAGAGGGAGTTATGACAAAACCGTGACAAACTATAAGCTATATAAGGTAGGCCCTATGCTAGGCCTATTACACAGCACAAATTGTCACTAGGCTATGCTGGCGACCCAAATAAAATCTCATTTGGAACCAATGGCTTACACCTTACAGTATCAAGCTGCCACCTCTTGGCGAAAAGTTAATAGTTTTGCATATCAGTAGTAATACATTCACTCGTAGCTGTGTGAATCACGGAAAGGGCGAATTAAGTGGACACTTCTAAATGGAACCCAACCCACTGTACCGTAGCTCAAGGTCTGTGGCTAAAGCAGCCATAATGAAAGCGTTATCATTGTTCGGATACTTCACACACACATGTTTTTTAATCGCATAGACTACAACTACCAAGCTGGAATCAAAGCACATCGACTCCCATCTCACACCCTAAACACGCACTTCGAACAAACAAAAAGCGCCTCAGTCTCATTGTATAGCCATAGGCAAAACTGTATCTGACCGGTGTAACGTTGGTACTAAATCATCCATCGCAAAGAATGATTTTTGTAGCACGTGCAACAAATATGTGTAGGTACAGCCCTGCCCTGAATACATCTCAACGTGCGCTCTAAAATATCTGGTTTAAATGGAGATGTAGATCATCACGGGTGCGTTAATAAATCTACATTGCGGCGAGTTGACACAAATTATTCACTTTGATGAATTTATGTAGTTTCAGTTACTTTACTTTGAGCCATGCTCTTCCTTACTTGAATCACCTTTGAAAATAGAGGATTGAAGTAGCCTATATGGGTGTTAGGGAATGAACGTTGACTCAGATGCTTTTTGAGACCTTGAGCAGAAATGTCCCAGCCCGGTGTTTAGGATGCATCATAGACAGGTTATCTTTCAGGTAGCCTATATATTTTCCATTAAAAAACCATCACGTAGCGAACGTGTTGTGGCTAACTCATTTAGCTCCTGTTAGGTTATGGTCATAAGCAAATGACAGTCGAAAGATACAATTAGTGCTGTTATCGTTTTGCTTGGTAGCCTATAAACGCATTTATGGTTTTCTACAAATACATCAATAATCAAATTGGCCTCCATCACTCAACCATGCTAACGGTAACATTATTTTACCTACGTTCTGCTATTGATAGGATTAACGTAGCCTACCTGCAGTAAAAAACAAGCATGTCCGATAAACATTCTCAGATTTATTTCGGCTTCAAGAGGAAATGGGAATTACATGTCATGCAGAAAGCATCCTACCCTTAGACGTTCTCTGCGGTAAACTACTGTAGCCTACAGTCTTGTCCTTGTAGGAAGCAGTAGTGTCTTTCCAACCCACTTTAGATTAACTTCCAACAAAATTACGTCTCACTGCAACGATGCGCCATCTAGTGGACAAACGACTACTTATCGCCAATACTGGAAATGCAGCCATGATGATGATGAATATTTATTTTGGCTTTCTTTTAATCCTACTGAATTTGTAATTATGTATCGGCCGTTCTAATACCGATAGTATGTGGGTGCCTGTGTGTGTGTGCACATGTGTATATGTGTGCACCGCCATCTACAGGCCAATGAGTGTACAGTCACTAAATGTACACATAACCTAATTTTTTTAGGACCCCCCCGTGGATGAAATTCTATGAAACTTGGCATACCCCCAGAGAATGCTTGGTCAATCATACACATAAAATTTGGTGCAGTTCTGAACATCTTAACTAAAGATAGGGGCGATTAAAGCAGAATAATATTGCATTTTCATTTTTTACCGGGGGGGGGGGGGTGCAAAATCATGAGTGATTATGGGCTAGGTTGATGTGGGCCCTTGAGACCAACATACCATAAAAGATTCTTCATCCTCAGTGCCACGGTTCAGGTAGTTATTTAGGAAAAACTGCTTTTTTTGCGGTTCGGGGGGCCCAGCACGGGGAGGGAGTGGCCCCCGGGGACTAAACGAAATTTTTCCGTAAAAGTCTAGTGGGGCTACATACCCACCAAATTTCATGTGCCCCGGTGGTTCGGTGTCCCGGGTATCGTTGACCAAAAATACAGGAAGTAGAGGACGGGGGGGGGGTTACCTTTGACAATCACTATATGACCGCTTCGCTAGCGGCGGTCATAATAAATAATAATAGTAATAAATGTGTCATAACTATTGCTTAGTTTGTAGACTTCAATTTGTTGACTAAGGTTATGGTGGGTACTAATCGTCGAGACAAAAATATTTTGTCTTTACGCTGTCAGGAAAAAACATGGTGTGTATGTGTGCATAAATGCGGTCTCTAGATGTTTTCTGTCATTTTCTTGCCCAAGTTATATCAGTGCTGGTTTGCAAGCTGGTCTGCTATGTAATGTTTAGCCAAGGATTTAACACTATCTTGCTTCAAGTGAGTTCACAGGCAAATGTTATTTGTCCAAGCCAGTCAGTGTCGCCAGATTAGAAATGTCGAAGTATCGTACCAAATCCTCAAAATGATCGTTTTTTGAGAAAATTATCGTACACTAACCAAACGCATAAAATATAGCCATTTCCCAACAATTTTAATAGCCTACTGGTATTCAGGAATTGTCAGCCAACTTGCCATTCATCCACTGAGAGCTTAGGATCCTGTTTGCGCCATTGTTTGTACTGATCGTAACTAGTGCCTGTGCACACATGTTAAGAAGGGGTTACAGATAAGATAGACACTTTATTGATCCCCAAGGGGGAAATTCAAGATCGATTGTGCCTCTTTCATCAGTTGATCCAACCACAGCTAGGGGGGTTTCTGTGGAGGTGTTTTGTCTGGCAACCAGCGAGATGGAGAGCGGTCTGTGAGTCCCTACGGTATCTTACATGTTACCCTACAATGATTAAAAAAAAAAGATGCAGGAGCTGCATGGTGGTTATTCAAGCCACAGTACGGTTTTTTCATCAGGATGAGGAAAAGTTGAAAGACTACTTAAAGGAGAATTCCGGTGTGATTTTGACCTAAAGTGTTTTGAAACATGATACCGAGTGTGAACGTATGTCTCATAGCCCATCTCGGCTTGTCCCCTGCACTCCGAAATCTGGCGCTAGTTAGCAGATGCTACCAACAAGGCGGTCAATGGTGGTGCCTCGGCATCGGCATAGCCATGCAAATAAATCACTGTTTTACACCATTTACGAGGCTCAATGTATCTCCACACTTCATTGGTAGACTTCCAAGGGCCCTGACATTTAAAACGAGACATTGAGAACTTTGAAAAAGCACTGGTAGTTTACTTACAAGACGATTTATACAGACAGTATCTTCTCGAAGTTTAGCGTTTGCAGCCATCTTGAATTTAGTCACGATAAGTCGAGCGACGAGTAAGAATGAACAGGTATGATAAGCAGTGTTGGGGAGTAACGGAATACATGTACCGGCGTTACGTATTCAGAATACAAATTATGAGTAACTGTATTCCGATACAGTTACAAGTTAAATAGTTGGTATTTAGAATACAGTTACATTGTTGAAACCAATGGATTACATGACGATACTTCTCTGTTTCATAAGTTTATTCACTCTCTAAATAAATAAAGGCAACTCAGAAGCTCCTAAAAGCAATCTATGATTTCCATGTTTAAATCCAAGCCCCGCCGTCTTGCACTAGCCTCAAAACGCAGCCAGCGCGCATTATGGACGCGTCATCGGAGACCCTGAAATGACTGTTTGCACAGCAAATTAGGAGTAAAGTAAGTGGAGGTAACTCCTGTTCCTCACTGATCGCGGTTCCTGATGTCTGTTCAAAGGATATTTTCCCAACTATTAATAGCTCAGGCTACTTCGGCCAATCGGTTACACAGTTTGCTAATCAATAAACAGAGCCTAGTTCACGTGTTGATTTAGACCTAGGCCTACAATTAAACCAATCTCTAAAATAGGCACTGCATTCTAAGTTTTTTATTCTAACTTAAAATAGCTTTATGGATTATTTTTTTTTCTAATTAGATCTAGCCTACGTTTTAAAATGAATTATATGGTGGAGCCTCTGAAGAATTATTCTTGCGAGTAGGCTAGCATATTTTAACGTGCGGTTTTTGATTGTCATTACGCAATCACGTTCATTTTGAGAGCACTGATATACAGTAGCCTAGATAGTGTTTACATTTACAGGTCATTTGCGTTCCACCTGTCATATGCGCCCCTCACTTGTACTGGGTTGATGCCACCGAAAAATCTCACAGGCACTAATATATTTTCTGGCTACGCCCTTAAAGTAGCCTATTTATTTAGTTTGTTTTAATTAGCCTAGTCGCCTGCTGTACAGTAGTTTTAGTGGTCACCTTGCTATTTTAAAGTTGTATCAGGTAGCTTAGTTGACTTTACATTCTCCTATGTGGGCCTAACACTTCAGCCATTTGGAACAGAAGAACACACCAGAATAGGCCTGTTTAGTAGGCCTAAGCAGGATTTGATGGCCGCATTCCTACACTTATAAAATCCAATTCAATGCGGAAGTAATCTAAGTATTCAGAATACATTACTCAGATTGAGTAACGTAACGGAATACGTTACAGATTACATTTTTGGGCATGTATTCTGTATTCTGTAACGGAATACGTTTTGAAAGTAACCCTCCCAACACTGATGATAAGGGATCAGATTCCAAAAATAATTCCGTGGAAATGCATGGATTCCAGTTGCTGCTACTGGAAGAAACTGGAATCCATGCATTTCCACAGAATTATTTTTGGAATCTGACATTCACATACATCTGAAACGGCAAAACACATTTTACGGTACTGATACTGATATCATGTTATACGTGTTATACATGTTACCTTGTTTCAAGCCACTCTAGCATGGTATTGAAAGCCTGCATGAAGACTCAGCTCGATTTGCGCCAGTTCTCATTAATATCAGAGCCCGTCTACGGACAGCCTTGGCACTTCCTATTAAGCCTCATTGTATCGACATTGGTTGCAGTTCCATTAGAATTCCACTGGAGGTGATCGCAGGCGAGTGCAGGTTGAATGGGGGTCTATGGAGCTAGACGGCTAAATGTATCTCTTTCACCTGCTTGTCGTGGAAGAATCGTAGATTTTACTGTAGTTTATGCAAGTTCAATATAGATTTTAGATCTAAAGTTGAATGAACGAGTACTTATGTCCTTTTCATTTCTTACAGGTTGGGTCGTTGTTGCCCATATCACGCTAGCATTGTGCTAATGAATGACGTCATTGACATATTTGAAAGGCTTTTTAGAAGACTTGCGTGACTTCAAAAAATATAACAATCAACAGTGTGTATTTTCTTTGCCTCTCCTAGCGAATGCAACATTCAAATTACTACTCAAAAAATTATATTCAGAGAAAATAGACCTCCATGCATTCTGCACTCGCCTGCGAGCGCCCTCAAGTGGAATCTGAGGAGGAACTGCAACCAGTCCAGAAACCGAAAGTAACCAGACAGTTCCAATT
This sequence comes from Alosa pseudoharengus, assembly GCF_046254945.1. Lineage (NCBI taxonomy): Eukaryota > Metazoa > Chordata > Actinopteri > Clupeiformes > Clupeidae > Alosa > Alosa pseudoharengus. The sequence goes on along the minus strand of NW_027468598.1, from coordinate 40,362,649 downwards.
CTCTTCCTATTAGACATTCTCTGATAATATATTCAACGAGCTAAGCTGCTTGACTCTGATTGGCTAACAGCTAGAAGGTTTCGTCCATAACATGACAGCCGTTATCAACTAATTTTAGCTTCATGGCATTAACTTAGCTTGGCTAGCGAGTGCTAGCATTGTCCAAATGTGCATAAATAAAACCTGCTAGGCTAGCAAGTTCTTTAAACCTGTATAACATAGCACTTCCTTGAGTTGACAACGTTTTACTTACGGGCGCTGGTTGAACACATATGGACCTAACATGTAAAAAAAAAAATACAAGTAAAAACGGTTGTGTGGCAGGGCACCTTTAAGCTAATCCTAATAATTATTTTAGCCACAAGCACTTCACGATGGAGCATACAGTGTGTAAAAATTGCATTTGGGGCTTTCTGCTATATGAGAGCTATCACTCTACTATTATTCCCAGTCATCATGTAAAATATAATGTTCAGATATGCGACACATTAGTATAATGGCATTGTATAACAACCCTCATAGTAATATAGGTATATTTTACATTTCACCCCCTCGCAGCTCCCAGTTTGAAAACCACTGCACTACACTACCACATGCTAGCTCAGCTCCTTAGCCACTACTGCATGCTAGCCCAGCTCCTAGCTCCTTAGCCACTACACTACCACTACTGCATGTGTGGCAGATTCCAAAAGGGGAAAGTAGTAGCAGACTACGGCACATAGGGTATTTGTCACCACTAGGAAATTAGTCACCAATTCGCACACACCCTTGCTAATTGGCAACACAGGTTCGACACATGCTAGACAGAGACGTGTTTTTATAAAAATATATCTATTTATTATACAAATGGAGCTACAGAATGAGACATAAAACAATAGACAGAACAGGAGCTTGATCACTGGTGGAACAGCAGAGGGAGAGAGACAGAGCTATCGTGCACACAATTTACACTGCACTGCAAACAAGTTATGACACTTCAACACAACTCACACTCGCACTGCAACAAGTGACGAAAATTCACGTCAGGCACACCAGGTGAAACTAAAGACTGTAACCACCAGTCAAGCCCCCCTGTTTCTAGTGGTACTGAACTGGGACAAACAAATAACACAAAATACAACAGTTGCACAAAAGAAAATAACATCCAGAGACAAAACAGCAGCCCGTTGGTGATGGCAGGCAATGCACCAGGTGGCCAATCTTCAACGATCAAATGTGCCGTCTCTATAAAAATACAAAGATTATAGTTACTCCTCTTACCTATTTGATAAAAAAACGGCGAGTAGGTGAGCCTCAGCGTGAAGGAGCTTACCTTCAAGCCACACAGAATAAAATCCTAGGAGGGACCAGCCCTGTCCAAATCACGTCGCCCAGTAGCCGCAACTCCTTAGCACAGAACAGCGATACTTGATGCCACTTGGCTGTACAGCAGCCCATCAGGACGCCAACCAGTCAGCCAAACCAGTGCCGACAACACCATGATCAGGTCAGGCAGGAAAAGGCAGGAGTGCTCTCACGGGAAGCACCTGCCTGCCAATATATTAGTGAAAGGCTAATGACTGGGCGTGTCTGTCAATCATGATAATCAGTGAGAGACAGACAACAGAGGGCAGGACCTGCTTACCCTGCTACACATGCTAGCCCAGCTCCTTAACCACTACACTACCACCACCTACTGCATGCTAGCCCAGCTCCTTAACCACTACACTACCACCACCTACTGCATGCTAGCCCAGCTCCTTAGCCACTACCAGAGGTGGGGGCAAGTCAGAAGTAAGTCCCAAGTCTTAGCAGTCAAGTCCAAGTCAAGTCCCAAGTAAATACAGAGAAGGGCAAGTCGAGTCCAAGTCACATCAAAGCCAAGTCGAGTCCAAGTCCCAATATTTTTCAAGTGCAAGCCCAGCTCCTTAACCACTACGCTACCAGCCCAGCTCCTTAACCACTACGCTACCACCTACTGCATGCTAGCCACTGTGCTACCGCACTACTGCATGCTAGCCCTGCTCCTTAGTCACCGCTGCCAACAAACTGTAAGGTACAGCCAAAACGTCAATGTCTAGAAAATGAGAACATTTGCTCATATTCAGTGTTTACGTTGTGTGTCCCCACTGCAGTTCTGGCCCTGTAGTTCTTAACACAGTGTTGAAATTTGATCCCGTGAGGGAAAATACGTTAGCTTTGAATAGGGGCAGTCCTGGAAAATTATGACTGTACATTGTGTTTAATTTTCCAGTTCCACCTCCTGTGTTTAGCGAAACAACACTACAGAATACATCTGGAAAAAAAAACACAATTAGCATGCAAGACATATATTGTCGTTGAAACATAAGATAGCCTAAACGGATTTATTTCAGTGAAAAGTTTCGTTTTGAGTGACCCGTTTAGATGAAAGCCCACTCACCACGGCAACGTACGGGTTCATGAGTGAGGTGTTAGTAAGACAGGACAAGACATAAGACAAGGTTAATAAAAAATAAACTCTTTTTCTTTCTTCTCCTTTCATATTTTTGTGAAAAACATACTTTCATTGATGAAAACATACAAACTTCACATGGACATACACAAAAGCAAATAAGGAACATTCAGTTTAGCACAAACTGAATCAGAACAGCAAAACAATATCAACAACAGAGCAGCCTTTATGAGTAAAATGGCTTCTCTAACAAGTTCTTATGCCATGTACGCTTACTGTCCGTCTGCTGCTCAATGTTCCATTTTTGCCGTCAACAGTCATGATATTGGTCAATGTCCGTTCTTAAGGTATCGGGCCACATCCGTCTGCCGAACTTGCTTTGAACACTGGCAGTAGCCCATCAAACCACAATCGGGCCAAATAAGAAACACAGTAATCAGCCCAACTACTGCGTGTAAACTACAATCGGGCCAAGTAAAGAAACTCAGTAATCAGCCCAACTACTGCGTGTCAGTGTCGGCCCATTCAAGGGGACAGTGCCTCAGTGGAACTCCGCCGGCAGTGGCAGCACTCAGCCAGGATCGGGCCGACAGTGTTTGCTGTGTTTCAGCCGGCAGTGGCAGCACTCAGCCAGGATCGGGCCGACTACGCTTGCTATCTGGGTTTGAGGGTTTGGGATGGCCTCATCAACCCACAAGCTTCTGAAAACACGGCAACAGTAACATTAACATTAGCCTATAACTTCATTGAGTAAATTCCAAAGTCCGATGTTGATCCGTCATCACTTTGCAGCCTTGATTGATGTTGGTTTACCACAGTAGCCTAAATATGTGTGGATTCTTTGAACTCTTTTGAACACAGATCCGCTGTTTATAAGGCCATAGCATTGGGCCTACATGTACAGATGTACTGTTTGTACAACAGGACAGGAGCACGCAAAATACATCATTCAATCTCTATGGACGAAATTCTCGCTTGTCCCACCGGCAAACATGCTGAGACCAGGTCTCGGGGGCCCCCTAGCGGCTCTGGGCTCCTTGCCTGTTGACAAGGTGCGCCTCTGCTTGTGTGTGTGTGTGTGTGTTATACTGTAGACCAGGGATTCCCAAACTGTGGTACGCGTACCCCCGGTGGTACGCGAGCTGCTTCGAGGGGGTACGCGAGATGAAAAGGGCTATGGCGGACAGGTGTAAAATTAAAATGTTAAATCTTTTGTAATTAATTCATGAATAAATACATAATTTCGAATCAGGTCATAATGATATGGAAACATGAAATTAAAGGATATCATTTATAAACTCTGTATGTGTTCATCAAAAAAAGGGCAGCTTATTAAACATGACGCCTGGAATAGCTAATAGAATGCGTTACTTTTGAATGCGTTGGATGGTCCGTGGTCCGTGGGGGGAAAGTTTTGCGGATATAACAGGTTTTTGAAAACAACAAAAACAGAAAGGAGGGAAGGAGCAAAGCTAGGAGTTATTTCAGATGGGCAAGAAAGGTAACATTAAGCTAGGCTTTACATTTAACAAACTAAAGGTAGCCTAAGTTTAGCCTTTCTAGGCTGTATAGCCTAATGTTGTCCAAACGAATACATCCTTGTCAGGCGTTGTTGTAGGCCTATTATAAGATATGGTATGTGGATGTATTTAGGCTACTATGCAGGCTACTTTTCATAATCATAACTTTTTAACTGACCAAATGCACGCACCTAAAACCGGGAAACGGACAAATATCGTCGGGGGGGGGGGGGGGGATGCGTTACGTTTTTATGTGTTTATGTGTTGGATGGTGGGGGTACGCGAGCCGAGTCGGAATGTAGCCGGTGGTACGCGGGGGGAAAAGTAACTGCTGCTGAAGACAGGTCCTTGTGTGTGTTTATTAGACAGGAGACAGGTCCTTGTGTGACCTTGAAATTACTAAAATCAAATTCCATACTGCATAGGAACCCTGTATACTGGAGACAGGTCCTTGTGTGTGTGTGTGTGTGAGAGAGTGTGAGTGTGTTAAGGAAATGGTATACTCCTCAGTCACATTTGCGTGTGTCGAAGCGTGCGTCATTTTTGACACGTACATGAGGCATACTCCAATTTCTGGCCATTTCAGGCCATTTTCGTGGGTCTATCACTAGGTGGCAGTCTTGCCAGGTCTCGCTGATCACTTCCCGGAAAGTTTACAGGCAACACTTCATATTTCATGAAAGACGTTATATCTCCATTTCTAGAAAAAAACAGCGATTTTGATGAAAACTAGCCACTGTTTAGCTTGGGATTTCTCAGGAACAGAGGCGTGTACAAATACACGGTTTGCACCCACTGAGAGCTTAAAGTCTCACCTTTTAAACGAGCCATTGAATGTGTTCATAGCTATAACACAGAATATGCTGTGGCTGTACAAAAATCATCAACAATGGTCTAGATTGCTGGCACTCTAGGACAAAGCTTCGGAAAACAGCTTGGCATTCAATGAGTTAAAGAATCTGTATCTGTGGACTGTGGCTTTACATCGGTCATAGTTGACTCCATGTCGTGGTGTTTCACGTGACTCAGCCAGGCAAGCTGTGCAAGGACAGGCGCTCTGCTCCATCGTCGTTATGGTAACCAAACAAGTCTTCTTCTGTCTAGGTTTGTTTCTAGGTTTTAAGTGTTGTTCTTCTGTGTGCTCCACCTACTGGAGGGGAGTGTTTACTGCAGTTCCGTTTCACACATGTGCAGTCTACGCGTCAAAGTGACGCACGGTCTTAAAGGACAATTCCGGTGCAAAATGAACCTAAGGGGTAATAACACGTGTAAAAAGAAATCGCTATATCTATACCACTAACAAGGCTCAAAATAGCACCACACTTCCACGGTAGCATAATGAGGGGCCCTACATGTAAACCGAAGCATTGAGAACTTTGTAAGTGTACAGACAGTTTATTAAAAAGATAGTTTAGAAGCATTGAGAACTTTGTAAGTGTACACACAGTGTATTAAAAAGATAGTTTAGAAACAGTACGGTTCACGTATACAAGCAGGCGCCATCTTGGGAAAACAGTCATGTGACAGTTCAGCTAGCTCCAGTCGTGCAACGTGAGTGGGACCATATCATAGCCTTTAGACAGGTCCTTGTGTGTGTGTGTGTTACACAGGAGACAGGTCCTTGTGTGTGTGTATGTTAGACAGGAGACAGGTCCTTATGTGTGTGTGTGTGTTAGACAGGAGACGGATCCTTGTGTTGTGTGTGTGTGTGTTAGACAGGAGACGGATCCTTGTGTGTGTGTGTGTTAGACAGGTCCTTACGTGTGTGTGTGTGTTAGACAGGAGACGGATCCTTGTGTGTGTGTGTGTTATGCTGGAGACGGATCGTTGGGTGTGTGTTAGACGGATCCTTGTGTGTGTGTGTGTGACGTATCCTTGTGTGTGTGTGTGTGGGATACTTGGGTGATTCATTTAAATAATGCCACAGGACACCGGGTGCATCAGCGGAAACTCAATTTAATAACCAATTACAGAGACACACACACACAATGGGGGAATACTGGTAGCAAACACACACACACAGAAGCATATGCACACGTTTGTTTGTTGTATGTTGGTACATCAGTTCACACACACACACACACAAGCGAATGCACATCTGTCTGTCTTCACACACACACACAAGCGAATGCACATCTGTCTGTCTACACACACACACACAAGCGAATGCACATCTGTCTGTCTACACACACACACACAAGCGAATGCACATCTGTCTGTCTACATTAGCACATGTTAGTGTGTTTTGTTGTGTTGTGTGTCTAATTGTGCCTCCAGAGAGCCCTGATTATAAGAATCTCTCTCAGAGCATTCAAGCTGAGGTAAAATGAGATCCTGCCTGTGTCAACTACCACATTATTTATTTTACTGTTATTGTCACTCAACCATTTGTGTAAACATTTATATTTTTAAGGTCTAAATATTCAATGTATTTTAAAGTTGATTAATTACAGAGTACTGTGATAGATGTGTTGACAATTCAAAATAATTGTATTATCTGTTTAATGGCTTGAATACCTTAAATAAATAATGTAAAGTGGTGTAACATGTTTATAAAATACCCATTTTGACCATGAGCAAATGTTTCCCGCAGATCCTGCAATCCTTCCCTTCAGATATCCAGGCCCTGGTGGAGTCTGGGAAGGTTCGAGTCGTCATCACTGGCTTCTCGCAGGGCAGCGTGGTGGTGAACTTCTCCATTGTGTTTGTGCCCAGTGAGGACCAGGACATCGTAAGGCTGTCACACTCCCTCATGGCCTCTCTGCAGAAAAGCTCCAAATATGCTGTAGATAGTAACAGCACCTCCATACAAGGTAGGAATGTTTGGAATGAAGGTCCAAATATAGGTACCATCTAGGTCTTTTGGTAGGCTACTGGAGTTCAGTAGTATCCATAAACTGTGCATGCAGTTTTGCACTGTAGTTGCACAGTGCAGAAGGAAAAGTTAACTTTAAAGCTAATGGCAGGTATACAACTTGTTGTCAGGTACAAGAGAGTTTCGTACAGTGAAGTAGCATATCTGGAATATCTTAAGCCATGTTATCAGCCAACTATCACTTAACTTGAGGTAAGCAGTATGAATGAATGGTAGTAGTGTAGTGCATTAGCACATGTGTGTGTGTGTGCTAGGTTGTGTATGTGTTATTATGTGTGTGTGTGCTAGGTTGTGTGTGTGTGTTGGGGTGTGTATGTGTTAATATGTGTGTATGTGCTAGGTTGTGTGTGTTGGGGTGTGTATGTGTTAGGGTGTTATTGTGTGTGTGTATGTGTTATTATGTGTGTGTGTGCTAGGTTGTGTGTGTGTATGTGTTATTATGTGTGTGTGTTGGGGTGTGTATGTGTTATTGTGTGTGTGTGTGCATGTGTTATTGTGTGTGTGTGTGCTAGGTTGTGTGTGTGTGTTGGGGTGTGTATGTGTTATTGTGTGTGTGTGTGTGCTAGGTTGTGTGTGTGTGTTGGGGTGTGTATGTGTTATTGTGTGTGTGTGTGTGTGTGCTAGGTTGTGTGTTGGGGTGTGTATGTGTTATTGTGTGTGTGTGTGTGTGCTAGGTTGTGTGTGTGTGTTGGGGTGTGTATGTGTTAGGGTGTTATTGTGTGTGTGTGTGTGTATGTGTTATTGTGTGTGTGTGATCTGGAAGAGTGTGTGGTGTTTGCTGGTGTGTGTGTGTGTTATGTGTGATCTGGAAGAGTGTGTGGTATTTGCTGGTGTGTATGTGTTCGAGTGTGTGTGTGTGTGATCTGGAAGAGTGTGTGGTGTTTGCTGGTGTGTGTGTGTTATTGTGTGTATGTGTTAGAGTGTGTGTGTTTGATCTGGAAGAGTGTGTGGTGTTTGCTGGTATGTGTGTTATTGTGTGTGTGTGTTGTTGTGTGAGTGTGTGATCTGGAAGAGTGTGTGGTGTTTGCTGGTGTGTGTGTTGTTGTGTGAGTGTGTGATCTGGAAGAGTGTGTGTGTTGTTGTGTGTGTGTGTTGTTGTGTGTGTGTGTGATCTGGAAGAGTGTGTGTGTTATTGTGTGTGTGTGTGTTGTGTGAGTGTGTGATCTGGAAGAGTGTGTGGTGTTTGCTGGTGTGTGTGTGTGTGTTGTTGTGTGAGTGTGTGATCTGGAAGAGTGTGTGTGTTATTGTGTGTGTGTTGTTGTGTGAGTGTGTGATTTGGAAGAGTGTGTGTGCTATTGTGTGTGTGTGTGTTGTTGTGTGAGTGTGTGATCTGGAAGAGTGTGTGGTGTTTGCTGGTGTGTGTGTTGTTGTGTTAGTGTGTGATCTGGAAGAGTGTGTGTGTTATTGTGTGTGTGTGTTGTTGTGTGTGTGTGTGATCTGGAAGAGTGTGTGTGTTATTGTGTGTGTGTGTTGTTGTGTGAGTGTGTGATCTGGAAGAGTGTGTGGTGTTTGCTGGTGCGGTGTGATATTTCTTCTGCCGTGTCGCCGCTGCAGTTGCGCGTTTCTGACAGCAGGTGGCGCTGCATCAGCAGCAGCTCAAGGCTCCGCCCACTGCCTGGGGTTCCGGCGGCCAGGTGCAGAGGGGTCAGGCCGCCGCGTGATTGGCTGTTCACGGACACGCCGCAGCGCAGCAGACAGGAGGCCACGCCCACATTGTCCCAGCGGCAGGCGCAGTGGAGCGGCGTCCAATCATCTGCTGTCCTTGCCTCGAGCTCCGCCCCCGCGTCAATCAGTGCACAGGCCACACCCACATGCCCACCATAGGCTGCCCGGTGAAGGGGCGTGTACCCATCTGAGTCACAGCAACCAATCAGGGAAGAGTCTGACGCCAGCATCCGCTGCACTGTAGCCAGCTGACGGGATGGAGGGAGAAGTTCAGTTACACACACACACACACGCATACATATATACACTCCTACACACACATATAAACACACACACACTCACACATGTACATATATACACACACATATACACTCCTACACACACATATAAACACACTCACACACACATATACATACACACACTCCTACACACACATATAAACACACTCACACATACATATACACTCCTACACACACATACAAACACACACACAAACATATGCACTCCTACACACACACACAAACATATAAACTCCTACACACACATACATATACACACACACATATACACTCCTACACACACATACATATACACACACACATATATACTCCTACACACATATAAACACACACATATACTCACACATACACTCCTACACACACACATACACTCCTAAACATATAAACACACACACACACATAAACACACACACATACACTTCTACACACATATAAACACACAAATATCACAGACTGATGGGTACTAACCCTACAGCTGCCGACTGCATTTTGGAAGTTTGTTGTGATAAACACGCGTTGCACCGTGTGTGTATATATGTGTGAGTGTGTGTGTGTGTGTGTGTACCCTGTTGTTCTCGGCGGCCCACAGCAGCAGGTCTGCAGGTGTGTGTGTGTGTGTAAGAGAGTGTGTGTGTGTGTGGTGTGTGTGTGTGTGTATACAGTAAAACTCCAAATAATAGCCCGGGCTTTTATTTTCCCAAATCGCCAAACTGCACCGGCTAGTATTAGAGACAGGCGTCTATATGAGACAGGCCTTTAATTCCCTTTACACAAAACTTTTCCTCTGCAAAGATGGAAAATATTATCGAATTAATTATTTCAAACACACTGAATGTCTACCTATATGACTAGGCTATCTGATGACAATTACGGATCATCATTCATTTAGTGTTGAGATGTTGAGATGTTGTTCATTGAGTGAGATACAGTTAGATCCAAATAGCGGGGATAGCCAGAACAGATGAAACATGTTTTAATTAAACGTAATCTACAAAGAGATCGTATCACACTGAAAGCTCACATTTTGTCACTAGCAAATAGCCTATATCGGTCCTTTGTCAAATACAGTTGCATTATCAGCCCTGACCAAAACCGTTCAGGAATTATTTATGCAAAAGTGGAACGTGCTTATTCTTATTCATGTTTCATTCTCCCTCCTTTTCGGCAGGAATGAAACAGCATGAGAGAGCATGAACCATATTGTTTCTCCCGTTTTGTATTTGCCAAATTTGACAACAGTCTACATTCAAATCATAGCCTACTTCCAGGTGCGCGGGAACATATTTTTGACCAGGGGTGCTGAATAACAAAATAATCATGGATGTCCGACGATTTCTCCCCCAGCATATGATTCGAATTTAGACAGCTAAATACGCCATTTCACCGCCGTGTATGAGTAGGTCTAAGAGTGAGAAGTTTTATAATGCCCTGGGCAGCCACATTCCACTGCAACTATGCGCAGCACTTGCCACTCCGACTCATCAATAAAAACTGTGCGCGCACACACCAGTCCCATAAGCGCACGTGACTTTACATCATTAATCTATTTCAGTAGGTTATATAGCCAGAGAATGTCCGTAGACGGGCTCTGATATAGCCTAGTCTAAGGTAAATTCCTTTTCTGACTTCTTTCTCTTTATCGCCATGGCATTTACAGGGTTCCTACACATTTTCCATTTCAAAATTCCATACTTTTTCCATACTCAAATGTTCAAACTTCTCAGTAGATTTTTCTGACCATATTCTAGACATTGTCAATGGAGTGTTCTACTAGCATTGTGAAGAGCTGTATATTAATGTTTATTATTAACTTGTTAGCCCTCAGAAAACACTTGCCCATTGTTGGATACTTTTCTTTGGGGATGTGCTGAAATGGAAGGTGCACTCACATTTGATACAGCATAGCCTACATATGTTGGAGACTAGTGCACTGCTGGCAGAGTCCTCAGAAATCACCGTAAACAGTATTATTTGTTTGCAATAACAGTTTATCAGATAATGCAGTATCCATGTCTTGGTAACTTTTACAAAATCAAAAAAAGTCTACTAGTGTTTTAGCCGAAAATAGCAGAGCTACGCAAACAAATCAGTGCACAATGGTGCAGAGCATGTACATAGAACAGGGGTTCTCGATTTGTTTTTTGTACCAGGGTCCCCTTGTGGGAAAGATTTCTTTCTGAGGACCCCCATTCAATTGTATCTTGATGTGTACTGACAGCTACACAACAGTAGGAATGGTTCATTATGACCTGAGTGAAGTGATTAGAACTGTAGATGCAATAGTCTGGAAACACAAATATTTCTCCATACCCTTGTTTCTTTTTTCCATACTTATCCAGACTTGGAAATTACTAAAATCAAATTCCATACTTTTCCAGGTTTTCCATACTCCGTAGGAACCCTGCATTTAGAATAACATTCCCGAACAGTTCTGGTTTTGTTGCCAGCATAAAAACAAGCTTACCATTGGCCTATCCGCAAATTTTAAACACAAGGGATGAATTGAACGATGACGAAGTCGGACATATAGGCATAGGTCATATTGGAAAAAAAGTTATACAATTGGGAACTCTAGCTTTTCCCCACCGCAGTCTTTTAATGCCATCTAATCATAACGTGCGCAGTCTGCGACATAGCCCAAATCACACCCAAGATTCGCAACGAGATGAGCAGCAACTTCATGCAACATTTAAAAAACTTTGCAACTGTGACCAGACATGTGAATGCTTTGCGACGGCTTGTAACGACGTGCAACATCTAATTCACACTGCTGTAACCTCCTTTCTGTAGCGGTTTCGTGTCATTGCGAATGACACGCTTTAAACAGACGATCTGACGGGTTTTAGAAGATTAAATACAACTCGAAACTAAAAAACAGACCAGGCCTCTACTGGAGACCGGCCTTTAACCCAAACCTGTAGCCACGCCAGGCGTTTAAAAGAGACAGGCGTCTCTTAGGGACTCGGCGATTATTTGAAGTTTTACGGTATGTGTGTGTGTGTGTGTGTGTGTGTGTGTAAGAGAGAGTGTGTGTGTGTGTGTGCGTGCGTGTGTGCGTACCCTGTTGTTCTCAGCGGCCCACAGCCGCAGTTCTGCAGGTGTGTGTGTGTGTATGTGTGTGTGTGTGTGTGTGTGTGCGTGTGTGTGTGTGTGTACCCTGTTGTTCTCAGCGGCCCACAGCAGCAGATCTGCAGGTGTGTGTGTGTGTATGTGTGTGTGTGTGTGTGTGTGCGTGTGAGTGTGTGTGTGTGTGTACCCTGTTGTTCTCAGCGGCCCACAGCAGCAGTTCTGCAGGTGTGTGTGTGTGTATGTGTGTGTGCGTGTATATGTGTGTGTGTGAGTGTGTGTGTGTACCCTGTTGTTCTCGGCGGCCCACAGTAGCAGGTCTGCAGGTGTGTGTGTGTGTGTGTGTATAAGAGAGTGTGTGCGTGTTTATGTGTGTGTGCGTGTGTATATGTGTGTGTGCGTGTGTGTGTGTGTGCGTGTGTGTGTGTGTGTGTGTAAGAGAGTGTGTGCGTGTGTGGTATGTGTGCGTGTGCGTGTGTGTGGTATGTGTGTGTGTGTGTACCCTGTTATTCTCGGCGGCCCACAGCAGCAGGTCTGCAGGTGTGTGTGTGTGTGTGTGTAAGAGTGTGTGCGTGTATATGTGTGTGTGTGAGTGTGTGTGTGTGTACCCTGTTGTTCTCGGCGGCCCACAGCAGCAGGTCTGCAGGTGTGTGTGTGTGTGTGTGTAAGAGTGTGTGTGTGTGTAAGAGACTGTGTGCGTGTATATGTGTGTGTGTGAGTGTGTGTGTGTGTGTGTGTACCCTGTTGTTCTCGGCGGCCCACAGCAGCAGGTCTGCAGGTGTGTGTGTGTGTGTGTGTAAGAGTGTGTGTGCGTGTGTGGTATGTGTGTGTGTGCGTGGTATGTGTGTGTGTGTGTGTGTGTGTGTACCCTGTTGTTCTCAGCGGCCCACAGCAGCAGGTCTGCAGGTGTGTGTGTGTGTGTGTGTGTAAGAGTGTGTGTGTGTGTAAGAGAGTGTGTGCGTGTATATGTGTGTGTGTGAGTGTGTGTGTGTGTGAGTGTGTGTGTGTACCCTGTTGTTCTCGGCGGCCCACAGCAGCAGGTCTGCAGGTGTGTCTGTGTGTGTGTGTGTGTGTGTGTAAGAGAGTGTGTGTGTGTGTGTGTGTGTACCCTGTTGTTCTCGGCGGCCCACAGCAGCAGGTCTGCAGGTGTGTGTGTGTGCTGCAGTCGCGCCTCCTCCTGCTGGTACCACTCCTCCGAGCGCTCACTCTCCTCCTCTGCATCCTCCTCCCCATCACTCCACGCGCTACTCGTCGCCATGGGGATCAGTTGTCCGTGTGTCTGCAGCAGCTCCAGCTGGTTAAAGCCCTCTGGGCACTCCATTTCTACACACACACACACACACACACATTTAATTTCATCCAATGGGCGTGACACACACACTCCATCTCTACACACACACACACATTTAATTTCATCCAATGGGCGTGACACACACACTCCATCTCTACACACACACACACACATTTCATTTAATCCAATGGGCGTGACACACACGGTCAGAATAGACACCTGGTCTGAAAATGCATCTCTTAGATAGATAGATAGATACTTTATTGATCCCCAAGGGGAAATAACTGTGTGAGTGTGTGTGTGTGTGTGTGTGTGAGTGTGTGTTTACATGGTAGTAGTGTAGTGGATAAGCAGCTGGGCTAGCGTGCAGTAGAGAGAGAGTGTGTGTGTGTGTGTGTGTGTGTTTACATGGTAGTAGTGTAGTGGATAAGCAGCTGGGCTAGCGTACAGTAGAGAGTGTGTGTGTGTGTGTGTTTACATGGTAGTAGTGTAGTGGATAAGCAGCTGGGCTAGCGTGCTGTAGAGAGAGAGAGTGTGTGTGTGGTTGTGTGTGTGTGTGTTTAAATGGTAGTAGTGTAGTGGATAAGCAGCTGGGTTAGCGTGCAGTAGAGAGAGTGTGTGTGTGTGTGTGTGTGTGTGTTTACATGGTAGTAGTGTAGTGGATAAGCAGCTGGGCTAGCGTGCAGTAGAGAGAGTGTGTGTGTGTGAGTCTGTGTGTGTGTTTTCATGGTAGTAGTGTGGTGGTAAAGCAGCTGGGTTTAGGGATCGACCGATATGGTTTTTTCAAGGCCGATACCGATATCAATTATTACCAAAACAGGAGGCCGATAACCGATATGTAAGTTGTCAAAAAGGGGGGTAGATAGTAAAGGCGATATGCTGCAAAAATGTCATTAAAAAAGCATTTAATTATGCAAACTTTTCTTTCTTCTTTTGATACACATTTGTCTATCACCTTGCATCACTTGCAAGTGTATATCCTGTGTATCATGTTAATCCAAGAGCTGAGCAATTATTTTCATAGAGTAGGCCTGCACAATGGGCTATGTGCTTGTTAAAGGACCCGTCACAAAGAGGATGCTTTGCCATCGTGTGTGTGAGTGCACGAGAGAGGGAGAGGAAGAGGTGCATGCGTGATGGCAAGTGTTACGGTTGAATAGTTTAACAAAGCAGTTTTAAAATAGTTCCTAGGCTATTTAAGCATGCAATTAGTGTCCATATGCTATAAGCTACACTTTTGTGAGCCTAAAAGGCACGTTAATAGCCAGCTCAGGACGCGATTTAGTTCAGGTCGGATTAAATTACGACTGGCCCTGGGTGCATGTAGTCTTTTCTGACAGTCCGTTTCAAAAAGGAGCAATTAGATTTTTTGACGTTCGCTATCGCATAATTTAAACTAGTAGCCTAAACAGCATACTAACGTGCATCAATCGGGAATTCGCTAAATGAAGGAAGTGGGTGCTTTACTTATTGATCCGGATCAAAGAGACAATAGCTTACAAGGTGGTGTTTTTGTAACTTCAGTGTAGATGATTGTGATTCATTGCAACTTCAGCAATGTAGGCTACCTTCCTTACCTTCGAAAAATAGCTCCGTACAGCTGAAGCCCAGTCTACAGTTTGCGTCAGTGAGAATCCTAAACTTTCTCTGTGTTCAGTTTTCTGTGGCTGCATTCGTGCGAACTAACAAATCAGACGGTGTAGTGGGCGGGACAATGCTCTTGACCACAGAGTAGCAAATGCAGGGAGTGAGAGACTCTTTACAGAGAAAGTAGCGCGTTTCAATATTTATCCATTTCAATATCGGCTTATCGGTGGAAAAAATGACCGATACAGATTATTATAAAAATGCTAAATATCGGTCCTAATAATCGGCCAGGCCGATAATTGGTCGACCCCTAGCTGGGTTAGCGTGCAGTAGAGAGAGTGTGTGTGTGTGAGTGTGTGTGTGTGTTTTCATGGTAGTAGTGTAGTGGTAAAGCAGCATACAGTATTTAGGGTGTCATTACGGTCTGCCAGGCTTTACATGTCTAGTTTACTATTCATGATGTTATTATATGCATTGGCCATAGATTAATTACGAGTGTCATGTTATTAACCCCCATTGGCCATAGATTAATTACGATCGTCATGCGTTTACTATTCATGATGTTATTAGCCCCCATTGGCCATAGATTAATTACGATCGTCATGCGTTTTTGTTGCATTTTTAGGCAACACATGAAATGTGTGATGTTCAACACAAAATACTCAAACCAAATATGTCTCTTATTTCTGGTATCAAGAAATGCAAACGTTCACACTGGCTGTTAAAACGTACAACCCCAAAACAGAAACTTTTTGGGACGTGTAAAATGTGAATAAAAACAGATTGTAATAATCTGCAAATCTCTTAAACTCATATTTAGTTGCAAAAAGGACACAGACAACATATAAAATGTTGAAAATTACAAATTTGACTATTTCATGGAAAAAATATGTTAATTTTGAATTTGATACCAGTAACATGTTCCAAAAAAATGTGAATGCGGCCCATTGAATTTTACCTGCGGCCCGACCGCAAACTGCATTAAAATCTGGCTTTCATGACTTTGCTATCAATAAAATAAAACGACAGCAGTGATTGGCTGCAAATGTACACAATGTAGGGCTGTGCAATTAATCGGATTTCAATTTTGGCTCCTAACGATCACAAAAATAGCATAATCGAGTATTAAGCGATTAGTATAAACGAATAAACTAATCTAACATTAGAACATGGTGGGTTTTTGACTAGTTGGCTAATCTAACATTAGAATCTAACTAATGACTAGATGGCTAATCTAACATTAGAATCTAACTAATGGCAAGATGGCTAATCTAACATTAGAATCTAACTAATGACTAGATGGCTAATCTAACATTAGAATCTAACTAATGGCAAGATGGCTAATCTAACATTAGAACATGGCGGGTTTTTAAAATCAACATGTTACAGCTCGTCTATTATGAGGCTTTTCCACTGCTTTGTACTCTGCACAATGCAATACAGTTGAATCTAATCTAATCTAATCTAATTGAATAACAAGGCATACGTGAAGAATGCCACAAAAATGCAGCAGCATATTGCAAAGTGCAAAGCAATTCCTCAAGGCCCAACACATGCAGCAAACAGGAGTTCCACTCCAGAGTTCCAATCCAGGGGAAGATGAATCAGTCTCAACTGTATCAGAGTCACCCTCTCATCGGCTCCTGGTCCCTCTGGCATCAGAGTCAGATACCCTCTCATCGGCTCCTGGTCTCCCTAGCATCAGAGGATTCTCTGATCTTATGGATGGAGCCAGCCAGAGAAATGCAGATGAATGTTTCGGCTCTTGCAGCCTGTGCAACTGGCCAGAGAAATGCAGATGAGTGTTTCGGCTCTTGCAACTGGCACACCCCTGACGCTGCCATCCAATAAATACTGGAAGAGGTTTTTGAATGTTCTCCGACCAGCATACACTCCCCCAACCAGACATGCACTCTCTACTCATTTGCTGGATGAAGAGTTCAACCGAGTTCAAACAAAGGTCAAGCAGACCATTGTCAAAGCTGACTGTATTTAAGTCATCTCTGATGGATGGTCCAATATCCAGGGACAAGGAATTATTAACTACATAGTCACCACTCCCGTCCCCCCGCCCGTGTTCTACAAGTGTAGACACAAAGGAAAACAGGCACACAGGCCAATACACTGCAGATGAGCTGAAAGTGATCATCAATGACCTTGGACCAGATAAGGATTTTGCACTGGTCACTGACAACGAAGCCAACATGATGGTTGCCTGGGCACATGTGGAGGAGACCTACCCTCAAATAACTCCTATTGGCTGTGCTGCTCACTCAGATAACTCCTATTGGCTGTGCTGCACACTCAAATAACTCCTATTGGCTGTGCTCACTCAAATAACTCCTATTGGCTGTGCTGCACACTCAGATAACTCCTATTGGCTGTGCTGCTCACACACTCAATCTTCTCCTAAAAGATATAATGGCACTGAAAACAATGGCCACCCTGAACAAGAGAGCGAAGCAAGTTGTGAAATGTGTGGAAGGCGAGTAACGAGTAGCCTCCGCTACATATCTGGCAAACGAGTAGCCTCCGCTACATATCTGGCATACGAGTAGCCTCCGCTACATATCCGTCAAAGCTAAAGGAAAAGAACAAGAGTACTACGCTGAAGCTCCCCAGCACAGCGCGATGGGGTGGCATTGTTATCATCTGGAGGGAAAGGAGTCTCTGCAAGAGATGGCTGCAGGCAGTGACAGTGACATAAAGAAGGTCATCTTAGAGGATGTGCAAGAGTGTCTAGCAGTCAGAAAATCCTCAAACCAGCAGCAGCAATAGTGAAGATAGAGGGTGATGGTGCCATCTTATCGGATGGAGGGTGATGGTGCCATCTTATCGGACGGAGGGTGATGGTGCCATCTTATCAGATGCAGAGCCCTTTTGCAATAGTGAAGATAGAGGGTGATGGTGCCATCTTATCGGACGGAGGGTGATGGTGCCATCTTATCGGATGGAGGGTGATGGTGCCATCTTATCGGATGCCCTGTGCCCGTTTGCAATAGTGAAGATAGAGGGTGATGGTGCCATCTTATTGACCTCTCCAGAATAAGTCCCGCCTCCGTAACTTCCGTATCCATCCAACTTCCGGGCGTGGATTGTCTATGGGAAATAACATGGCGTTTCGAAATATCATACCGGTAAAACATCTGTAGGTAGCGAAGTTGAAAAAGCTGGTGGGCAGATTGGCCTACACACTTCTGCCATCTAGTTTCCACTGGATTTTTTGATTGTCGGTGCCGTTTAAGTAGTATACTATAGACTATACTACTTAAATGGCACCGAAAATCAAAAAATCCAGTGGAAACTAGATGGCAGAAGTGTGTAGGCCAATCTGCCCAGCAGCTTTTTCTACTTTGTCACCTACAGAGTTTGACAGGTACGATCTTTCAAAACGCCATGTTATTTCCCATAGACAATCCACGCCCGGAAGTTGGATGGATACGGAAGTTAGGAGGCGGGACTTATTCTGGAGAGGTCTATTGGATGGACGGTGATGGTGCCATCTTATTGGATGGAGGGTGATGGTGCCATCTTATTGGATGTCCAGTACCCTTTTGCAGAACTCAAAGAAGCAGCAGACAGCCCTGCCCACTTCCCTACTACTGAGAGTAGAGGAGAGCGCTGTGGTCCGTAGAGGAGAGCGCCGTGGTCAAGTCATTGGAACAGCGGAGGGAGTTCTGCATGAAGCCGGTGCACACAGAAGCGTACATGCTGGACCCAAAATATGACAGGGGCAGAGATTAACGTGCCTACGCGCTCATCACAGGAGATTAACGGTGCCTACGTGCTCATCACAGGAGATTAACGTGCCTACGTGGTCATCACAGCCATGTCTGACCACCTGGCTCTTGATAAAGGCAAAGTTCTAGGCAGTTTGGCAAAGTATCGAACAAAGCAAGGCCTTTGGAAAGGGGATGGAATATGGCAGTCATGCCAGCACACATCTAGTGCCACCTGGTGGAGGAGACTTCCCTCGCACCTGTGGCCTCCATCGTCCTCCAAAACAACGGTTCCAAAACACACACACAAAGGTTCCAAAACACGCACACAAAGGTTCCTCCAACACACACAAAGGTTCCAAAACACGCACACAAAGGTTCCTCCAACACACGCACACAAAGGTTCCTCCAAAACACGCACACAAAGGTTCCTCTAAAACACGCACACAAAGATTCCTCCAACACACACACACAAAGGTTCCTCCAACACACGCACACAAAGGTTCCTCCAACACACGCACACAAAGGTTCCAAAACACGCACACAAAGGTTCCTCCAACACACGCACACAAAGGTTCCTCCAAAACACGCACACAAAGGTTCCAAAACACGCTTCGCAAGGTTCGCAACAGACTCACAAGTGAGAGTGGAAGAACTGGTTGGCACTCGGGCAAATATAAGGCTCTTTGAGCCGGACAGAGTCATCCTCTATAAGGCTCTTTGAGCCGGACAGAGAGTCGTCCTCAACAAGAGAGTCATCCTCAACAAGAGAGTCATCCTCAACAAGGCAAATATAAGGCTCTTTGAGCCGGACACAGAGTGTGCCAACCCATGCCGACTGAAATGGAGTGTTTGCTGTGCAGAGTGGGATCCACTCTCCACATTCACACCACCAGTTCGTGTTTGCTCTCGTTCTCTCATCCGACTCGCCTTGACTAGTCACAACGTCCTCTCTTCCCAGATCCAAAGCTCGCAACTCCTCTTCAGTGAACTCAGGTTCGAAAAGGTAGGGACTTGGATCTTGGTAGTCGAAGTCATCATCTTCGTCTATCGTGTAATCTTCCATATTCATCGCCATTAGAACTCTTAGAGAAAGCCCACCTGTCAGTGTCAGCCTAGTAGCAGAGAACTTGGTAGTCACGCTGGTGTATTGCCGGAAGTTGAGGGTTTACAGATGCTGTGTGATGTTTTTGCGCCTGGCAGCGGTGCTTTGCTGGTGCTATGCCCGAAAATAGTTCCAAATCTAAATTGGTCTAGTAAATCCCTTCGTGTTAATTTGCATTGATATTTGTACTCGATGTGAATGTACAGGTTACAAGAAATAATTATAAAAAATCTTGAGTTATTTGATTCACTTTTGCAACGACATGCTAGCTGGCATCTCCGGATTACAGCGACTACGCTAAAATAAAGCTAACCGGGCCGTTTCTAGATTAGGACAATGGCTGGGTCGGCTATAAAACGCTTTGGCTCACTCATCCAACTCTAGGGACTGCGGGGAGTGACCCAATTTCACCTAGGGGTGGCGTATTCCTTTAAAACTTTGGAGAAAAACATAAAGATGGTTGGTTGGTTTGCATGACCGTAGGGCTGAACGATTTATTGCATTTGCGATAATATCGCGATATGATGAAACACGATTTTTAAACCGCAAAGGCTGCGATTTGTAATATGTGACGTCACCAAAACGCATTTATACTTGCGCTTGCCGACGCGCCACCGACTCTTCTCACAGACCACTGAAGAAGCAAAAAACGTAAACAAGAGGACCAGCTAACAGTGTCAAGAAAGGTCTGATCAGTAGAGCTACTTTGGTTAAAAATAAACCTCTTCGTTACCTTTTGCCCGAACCTGCCATGTCCCTGGTTCTAGTTCATAATTCCCCTGTGCTGCTACTCTGGCTGGTAACTTCATTCACTTGTCCAGCTGACGATTAAAACTCCACGACTGTTTAGGCTGCACAGCAGCCATTGACCTGTGCACTGGGGACTTTGTTTACTGGAGTACAGTGACAGTGGGGGCATTTGCGATATCCAAGGGGGTTGGCGGCACAAAAATTTAATCTCACAGGTAATGAATGAATTGATGCATAATGTTATCCGCAAGTAGTTGACACCGCTAACCACCAAAAACCCAGCTGTTCTAACATTAGCTTACCAGCTAAGGCTCTAGGCTACATACATGCTGCTAACTGCTGATAACTTTACCTGTTTAAAGAGTTTTGTCTCCGCGATTGGCTTTGTTGTGATATGAACAAGTTAATTTGCATGCATGCGTATTGCGCTGCGGTGTTGATGATGCTAACCTTTAGTTAACACCGAGCCGAACGGTCATTCGGCCGCATTTATTTGCGCTACAACAATCTACAGTAGTTTGTTCCGATTCACGTGCAAGTAGCCTACAGAGGAGAGGCAGGGCTCCAGACTAACTTTTTGCACTGGTTGCACTGGTGCGCCTAACTTTTTTTCTTAGGTGCACCAGCACATAAGTTAGGTGCACCCACATTTTCAACCACATCGCATTTAACACCGCAGCAGGTTCACTTTTTTTCCTTAATTACTGTCCTATATAGGTTGTCCTATGACTTATGATTTACAATTCTACAAGAAAAGTAACTTAATGAAGTGTTGGTGCTTTAAGTGCTTCACTGAGCTGAAATTTAAACTTAAAACATCTCAAGATGAATTAAATAAAAATAACAGTGAGTAAATTAACAGTGCACGTCTTTTAAGGGCTACAAACTGCACATCTCATGGCTCAATGTCTTACATACTATCCTTCATGGTCTTTAGGCCTTGGCTAAACCAGCTCGCCATGCTAGCATCTTCCATAGAAATGTATTTGAGCACAATTTAAAGAGATGTTCCAAGTAGCCTGGGGGATTTTTATGTGATTTTGCAATGATGATTGCAATAATCATTTGACAGCCCCACAATGCAATTTACTTTTTAATTTTAGTATTTTTACATTTTCAATAAGAACATCACTATGGATAATGCAGTAACTAAATGGTAGGCCTATTATTATAGGCTATTGCAATGACTTGCATGCTCGATCTAAATGTGTCCATTCAATTCACCGTACACAATGACCACAGTTATACATGCAGGGAATATTCGGGCTTTAAATGTAGCAGCGATATTCGGTTTGCGCCAAATACCGGATTAAATTGATTGATGCCATCAGAATGAATTTACACAACTCGCACGCAAAACGAATATTGCTGTTGAAAACCGGGTTACTCCCTGCATGTAACTGCGGTCAATGACGCACTCCTTTTCGGCGATATCTGTATCTCTGTCGTTCGAGAAGGCCTTGTATGCATTGTTCGCAATTTTAAGACGTCTTTTTATCTGCAATGACTCCTATAAATTTGGCGCAAGTGGCATTCCTGTACGTCGGGTTTACGTTCAAACTATTTTTCTGGTGAATAATTATTTCGGACTGAACATGGTGAAGGGAAGTTTCACTAGGCCTATCTTAGGCAACGATAAACTTGATCATCATCTCGGGCTCGTCTGATCGGTTTGCTGCTGCCAGCCGCCGAAAGGCAGTGGGGAGAGGGGACATTTATTTCGGCCTATGTGACCACACTGTAATGTAACTACATCCACTCTGTTTATCTGACGGGTCTCTGACCTCTCTCTCTCTCTCTGCAGCACACGCATTTTCAAATTTACACACAGGCACTGTGTGCGTGCGTGCGCGCGCGTGTATGGAGAGCACAGGACAATGAGAAGCCGTGTCAGTGCCACTACATGTAGACCTATTTGTTAACTAACGAAAGGAGGACATATCTACATGAAATAGAAACAAAATAGAAACGAATCAGAATCATTAAATGTTTACAAGGCTGGAAGTTCAACAAATATAGGTCTACTAATGTGATTAAAATAGTTAAATAAAAAATATTTCATTCATCAATCTTATTCAATGACCTAATGCCATCATAACATAGGCCTGGGCTCCAGGAAATAACAGTTTATGTTTAACTTATCTAATTTTGTGTTGGTCATACTATAGAATAATATATTGCTTGTCTTTGTTGAATAAGACAGAAGATAAAGAGGTTAAAAATAATCGCATATCGCATCGCAATCGCAATATTGGTGAGAAAAATCGCAATTAGATTTTTTTCCAAAATCGTTCACCCCTACATGACCGTACACCTACTCTGTTTTATAAAACATCCACATACTTTGTTTTATTTCAGATCGTCTGTGGGCGTTCCACAGAGCTACTGAGTGGTGGAACCTGATTGGTCCTGTGGGCGTTCCACAGAGTGTGATTGGTCCTGTGGGCGTTCCACAGAGCTACTGAGTGGTGCGACGTGATTGGTCCTGGGTTCAGTAGGTTAAAACCTTCAGAATGTCTCAGGAAACATTTACTTGTCTTTGTAATAAAGTCTGTTCACTGATGGAAAAACAAGATACCAACTTCCGCTCCTGTGCTCCTCTGATTAAGAGAACGGCAACCGGCTCTGAATATAGAAGTGTTGGTCATCTTATCTGGGTTAGTCATCTTATGATATCATTTGTGTGCAGGTGTGTGTGTGTGTAGGTGTGTGTGCAGGTGTGTGAGCGAGTTTGTTCCTGCTGCAGATGCTCTGTTGGGGCCAGAACTCATTCGTATGCCGGAAATTGTTAGAGATGGCGTGTGTGTGTGGGGGGGGGGGGGGGGGGACTCCCACAGTGCATTGGTACCATTGAAATCTTTTAGCATGATTTAGGAATATTCCTAGTAGGGGTGGGCGGTATGGACAAAAAATAATATCTCAATATTTTTTGTGATTTTGACGATAACGATAATTAGTCGATATCCTTTAAAAAAAATGTTTGTTAAAGTCTGAGTTACTTTACGGCTAAATATTTATGAATAGCATCATTACAATAATAACCAATAACCTAACCTGTGACTTTTTAACCAAATCAACCAATGCCACTCTATGACACATTTCCAATTCTGCCCCCACTTGGGTGTGTGGCAATGACATGGTCTAGCCAGCTACATTAGAGAAGATGAATAGGCCTAACAGTTTCCCAAGAGAAAGTCTGAGGCTGAAGTTCCTTTCAAACCTTTACATAGGATTCACTGTAAAACTAAGCAGACCAACAGAGTACATATCAGTTATTTCCTTCTATGTTTTGTTTAAGAGCACTAGCCTTCCAAGAGGCTACTATTCCAAGTTACAGAATAGAAACTAATGCGTTAGCTTATGGCTAAAGTATATGAGAAATCCCATAGATGCTAACGTTAGCATAATCGGTAAACGTAGATATTTACAGCGAACTTCAGTCCATTTACAAAAGAGTTACTTGAGAATAGTTCTTTGTTTACAACTGACTATTAAAATACTCAAAGGCTAACGTTTTCTCTCCATATAATACCGTGTAGGAAAAAACGTGACTGTCTCATCAATGCTACTTGAACAGATACTTGTCAAAAGTAGCCGCATAAAATCCCAAGTAGGCTACTCTGGCTGCACAAAATAAACATTAGGCGTGCGTGGGACAACGTTGTGACCCACTAGTGATCACGTGACACTTGCTCTGCTGCAGCCAGGGGCTTCTCCCGCATACACCTCCTGGGAATGTATGAGTCTTCAATGCGTGATTTCGAGTGTAATTTAAATACTCGATAATGTCAAATTGCACATCGTTAAAACAACAATCACGATATTATCGCAGACGATATATATCGCCCACCCCTAATTCCTAGTGGTAAAATACAACGCTTTGTGAATATTGAAATCTTTTAGCACGATTTAGAAATATTCCTAGTGGTAAAATACAACGCTTTGTGAATATTGAAATATTTTAGTACGATTTAGGAATATTCCTAGTGGTAAAATACAATGCTTTGTGAATACGGCCCCAGATCATCAGCAAACATCACTGGATTTAATCCAAAATATCTGAATATGCCACACCCCACAGTATGTAATCAGTAGGGCTGTAACGATACACCAACCTCACAATTCGGTTTGTATCACGATTTTTGACCCACGGTTCGATACGAATCTCGATTTTTTTTTTTTTGGAGGGGGGGGGGGGCTAGACATTTTATTAAATAACATTTTAATAGCCTCCCTTAGAACACCAGAGGATTACAATATAGCCTAATATATGTATTATTTTATATCCTGATATAAAAATATTTTTCTGAATGACTGATATTTATGACAGCACACTTTATGCAGATTAGCCTATAGCCTAGGCCTACTATTTTTTATTACAACTCTACCTCTTTAATTCAGCTGTCTGGTTGAAGCCTGGAAATATTGTAAACAAAGTAGCATATAGCTTAGCCTATCATAGTCTACTGATTGGACTGTTCAGTTTCCCCATGTGTGTTTAAGTTTCAAGGTAATACTTGTTCTCCTTGGGACAGGCCCTTTTGGGAAACGTTGGTATTGAGATGATCAGTCAACTTCAATGCTACTTCAATGCAAGAGTTTTAAACAAATATGTGCAGCATGCTAATGATGCTAAGCGGATTTAATAGTAATTTAGCTAGTCGTCTATGCGTCCTTGCTTTTACGATTGTGAATGTTTTATTTAAGTTGCGCGTGTTCATTGAGCAGGAGAGGGAGGGAGAGTGAGAGGGAGGGAGCGTGAGAGAGAGCGGGGCAAGGAGAGGGGGTTTACTTCTATACTGTTTGGTAAAGTTGCACACATAGTCTACAATGAAAGCAAGGAGAGGTATGAAATTATTATTTATTTATTTGTTTTTGGACAACGTAGGCTACCGATAAGTAAAGCGGGAGTTGTGGGTTGCTTTTGCGGCCGCATAAGCTGCAAAGCACTGCGTGAAACACTAGAAAGGGTGTGTCGCGATTCTGCCTTTTCACACCGCGACACAGTATCGTGGATATGAATGTCGCGATTTCGGTTTCGAATCGTAAATCGTTACAGCCCTAGTAATCAGTAATCACAATGTAATGCATCTGCTAATAAATAGACTTAAAGAATCTCTAAGCGATGCTGGGTAACGTCACTTCTGTTCACTTTCAAACAAAACAGAGAGCTAGCTCGCTACTTCCTCCCCCTCCCTCAAACAAAACAGAGAGCTAGCTCGCTACTTCCTCCCCCTCCCTCCTGTGCTGCTCCCGTGCAATTGAAACTCTCCTAAACGCGCATCTCGTCTGTGATTTGCTGGAACAGTTTGTTATGTTTTTATGGGCTAGGTTTGCCCAGGGGCCTGTACTACGAAGCGGGGTTTCTGGCTTATCTGGGTAACTTCGAGAGTAACTTGATCACGTGTGGCGTAACTTCCCGATTAACCCGTACTACGAAAGGTGGATAGATTTTAACCGAGGTATGCTGCCATGGCAATTTACGCTGCATCTCAAACCTGCTCCGACCAGGTTATGTTCTTGGTTAACCCGAGGTTTCCGTTAACCACACCCTTTATAAGTACCACCCCTCCTCTAACAATTTCTCCCGAGACATGTTGGCGTACCTGGATGATCCATACGACATTGGAGCGCAAATCGTGAGGGACTCTCTTCGCAGGGCGAGGGGTTTTAGAGACCGCCAGAAAATATAGCCTACCCGGACGATATTCTCTATGAAGATGTAGATTGTCAGCCGAGGGAATTCGTTCTTTGTCAGATGATCTAGGAAGACGTCTCATAGCAATGCCCGTACGTGGACATTCATGTATTCAATCGGTGATGGAAGAATACTGTACGTAATAAATCGGACATAGGCCTACAGTATGCTGAACATCTGAGCAAGAATAGCCTAAAATAAATCGGACATAGCCTACAGTAGGCCTAATAAATAAAAATCACCATTTTAACAAACTTGTTGAATTGAATGTCATATTACTGTAGCCTGCACATAAAGGCTACACATTTCCACAGCACCAGAATCCGACCGAATGCCTCCTTCAACCCCCTCCATAATCGGCCTTCCACTATTATTTGCGATGGCCAACTCCTCTGCTACTGTAAAACACTCTGGTGCCTTTCCTCCTACAGTAGTGTTCGAAGACACCTGTTTCTTGTTAGCTGTAAAACAGAGACCAAGTGAAGGCTATAAGCTAGGCCTACATGTTTTCATAATTAAGAAATATTAATGCAAGCTATAACTATATAAACCTACTATTCTGAATAATGTTTTTGTGTTTCATTTTCACCTGCTGCCATGTGCGTTTGGCAATGGTGTTGCATCTGAAATGTTCACAGGATTATGCATACACTAAATCAGTCAATAGGGGCTACTTAAACATTCAATTATCCTTATTACTGTAATCTATATGCCCACTTCTGAATTGGGTTGCATCTGTAGGCTTTTCTATGAACTTCAATTAGGCAATTTAATTATTTCAACTCATTTCAGACATTCCGCAAGCTACTAATCCTCCGTAACACATATTTGAAGAACATGTGGGAATAAAACTTTACTTTTAGGCATTTTGGCTACCCGATCTGCAATACGTTGCCAACAGCCTTGCCTTGCTTTGTTCACTGCCGACGTATTTGATTTTTGTCGTAGAGTGGGTTTTAATTCCTCATAACTTGTCATAATAATTGTGCATTCCTCATCCGTAAAATAAGGTGAACGCGTCATCACTGAAAGTGGTGATTTGCGCTGCAACCCGCCCCTTTTATGTGAACGCGCACAAACTCCAATGAGGTTAACCCCGGCTCAACAAATCAACTTCATAATCAGCGTCGTAGTACCGATTAACACCACTAAAGATAACCAGGTTTTGTCAACCCCGGTTTAACAAAGTAACCCTGGGTTACATCTGGGTAGGATAAGCTCCCTTCGTAGTACAGGCCCCAGGTTGTTTTTGTTGCCGTTTTTGGAGCCTGGGCTGTCCACAGAGATGGCATTTTTTTGCAGTGTATTCAGGACACAGACAGCTAGCGGTTGGTTAGGTGATGTTTGCAGTAAGTGACATAAAATGTTTTAGCCTAAAAAACGCATGGCATCGCTTAGAGCACCTTTAAGTTACACAAGTTATTTAACTTTGTTTTTCTTATTTTTCTTATTATAGCCTATATATAACAGCTATATACCCCCCCCCCCCCCCCCCCATGAATAATCGTTAATCGTGACCAAAATAATTGTGATTATGATTTTTGCCATAATCGAGCAGCCTTAAAATGTTGCGTGTCTCGCGCCTGTCACATTGAGCTGTCAGATATAGGGTGCGTTGGTAAATTCAATCTGACACTCTGAAAATAGAATAACGCACACGGTTAAAAAGTTTGTGTGGTTGGAGCGCTCAGAGTGGCAATTTACGAACACACCCATAACCTACACAGGAATTCCGGTGTTGCACCAAATTCTGTGACCTGTCGAATTTTGTGACTCAAGAGGGCGCTGTTTTATTGGAGGCTATGAATGTACTGAGCTGTACTGACACACTGATGAGGCAATTGACCTGTCACTAAGCGCTACCCTTAGAACGCTGATGAGCCAATGACAGTCCAGCCTCAACGGGACTCGGACATCAGCTCGGACAACTCCATAGGAAACAACAGGGAGCAGGCATAAAATGACAAATTAATGGTTATTTATGGAGTTTATTAACTCAAAAAAACCCAACGGATAATCATGGTCAAACTTTTTGCATGGGGGACGGGTAATACTGATAGCCGGTACCCCGAGAGGCTAGAAAACAAGGTATATTCATCAACAGTAGCCTACAGGACGTCTCTCGCGTTTGCAACAGCTCGACGTAATGTAGCTTCTAGGCTACTAAGCCAACAACGTGGGCACAGGTTCCCTGTTAAATCCCAAGATGAAAATGCTCATTAACGAACTACTATTCTACTACTACTACTATACTACTACTACTAGTATCAATCTTCCACTAGCTAGCTAGCTAGCATTAACGTCAGTGGTTTTTGCACAGTGATTTGCACAGCTACTCGCCACAACTGCTTGTCACCTTGTATGTATTCTAAAGTTTTCAATACACCCCTCCATAGCATAATTAAGTCCCTTTTGATAGCTTCTGGAGGAAAGTAAATCCTTTTATCGACCAAAACGTCCTCAAAGCCTGCTTTCATATACTGTCAGCTGCCTTTGTCCACAATTTATTTCTAATCGAGTCTGGTTTGTTTGTCCGAGTTTTCACACGGTAACAATGGGGGGCAGGGCTTAGCGACTGGGTAGATGACAAATAAGGGTGAAACAGCATTTTTTTTAAAAAAAGTTTTAAATTGCTTGAGAATTGTATGAATTTGTAAAGTTCAAATACTGTTGTTTTTGAAACTGTTAGAGGTTAGCAGATTTTTTTTTCTTATTATGTAATTAATTAAGCTTTTCTCACAGCTCCAGGCAAAATATGTCCTGCGGTGTGACATGACATTACTATAAAATTCAAATATTGAAATATTATTAATTTCAAATACAAATCAGAAATGTTTTAAGTTTAGCAAGTATTCTTAAAGAATGATCATTAAAATTCTGCATATATTTTTTTTCACGGCTGTTTTTCAATGATATTCTTTGCTTGTGCCATCTTTTACCACTCACTCCAGTGGAAATATTGTGTAAAATGAGAAAAAATATTTGAAAATGTTTATCATGTTTTTATATAGTTATATTATGCAATGTTTTCAAATGCATATAATTATTTAAGCTAGTTAACATAGTAAAAGTCATTTAATTGTGTTTGAAGTGATGTCACACCACAGGACATCCCGTCACACCACAGGACGAAATGAGACACTGTATGAACATTTATGGTGAAATTTATTGAATACTTTTGTAACAAACAAATTAATTTGAATCTCTTGAACATTAATAAAAATGCAACATATCAGTACAATTTTATTACTTACTTAGTGTATGAATTTGAACTAAAAACATAGTGAACAAGACATAGGCCTACTGAATAATTAACATTTTGGAGGCGTCAAATCAGACCCAGTCATAAAGACCTTTCATTTATATTTTTAACTTGAAAGACTAAACAAATATCTTGTTTCTCAGTAGAAAGTCATTAAAATCATGCTAAAATAATTAAAAGCATGTTAAAATCATCAATTCAGCTCTTTGAACAAAGATTCCAGTGAACAAGAGAAATTTCACAAACAAAATATCAGACCATAAATATGACAAGCTGTTAGAGCCAATATTTAAAAAAAAAAAAAAAAAAAAGGATGTAAACATTATTTCATAGGAGAAATGGCAAACTTATGCATTGCACATGAGCCAGTCCATGTTCGTTAACTTCGGAACTCGACCATGGGGCTCAGGCTCTGAAATCTTACCAATTACGGGGCCGTCTACACCACGACGTTTTTTTTTTAACCGGTGAGTTTTTGTTATCGGTTACGCCGTGCGTGTACGTGATGCTGGCAGTTTAGGAGACTGTAACCGATAGTTTTTGTAACCGGCTTCTGAAGTGGGAATTTTATGTCACTCCACGAGTAGTAAATGGTATCTTCTTTGCCAGGCCACTGGAAGGCATTCTTGTTTCCATGTTGAACCAGAGACTTTATAATGAGGAGACACAGCACTCAAAAAATCCTCCATAGAAATGCATGGAGTTAGTTTGAAACGCCAATATGGCAGTTTTCTACACATATCCCACCCCTTCCGCGGCAAAACGTCGACATCATGATGACAATCATGTGGTGTGTTGTGATGTGAATACATTGAGCCAATCATGTGGTGTGATCTCGCCGCTGGAGCAAGGTTGGTGTCGTGAAGCCTTGCACATGCGCATTTCTGCCGAAATAGATGCCTGACAAGAGCCCAAAAAGCGTTGCAATATGGCCACCGAATGGAGGGATTTGCCTAAAAGGACTTTGGTTGAGCCATACAGTTCGCCTGTATTTCCTCCTATTCCTATTCAACACTTGGCACACATATCGCCTCTCATCATATTTTACTATGATGAACTTTCCCACTTCAAACAGTTTGGGGGCAGCCGTGGCCTACTGGTTAGCGCTTCAGACTTGTAACCGGAGGGTTGCCGGTTCGAACCCCGACCAGTAGGCACAGCTGAAGTGCCCTTGAGCAAGGCACCTAAACCCTCACTGCTCCCCGAGCGCCGCTGTTGTTGCAGGTAGCTCACTACGCCGGGATTAGTGTGTTTCACTAATTCACGGATTGGGATAAATGCAGAGACCAAATTTCCCTCACAGGATCAAAATGGTATATATATACTTATACTTATACACTTGGTCTTGGTCACTTTTTTGCTGTCAACTTGGGTTGACAAACCTTTTGGAGGGGACTTGGAATTGGGGAAAGAGAACCATTAGCAGGAGAAAGATGAACTGGACCAAAGGACATTTTCGGGTGATGGGGGAGTAGTATCCCAAATGGCTGCCAGATCCTTCTTCTTCTTCCTGTTATTTGCCTTTGTCTTATTCCATTCCCCACAAAGCTTTGCTCTCTTATGTTTTGGGAGGCTGGTTACATTTCATGGTTGAATTTCTCCTTTAGCTTTCTTTTCTTGATATCTGTTGATGGAACAGAGACAGCTGTTACATATTTTCTATCCAATTCACCTTTGGCTAAGCCACACCCTAGAATGTAGATTGACCAATCACAGCGCAGCCAACAACGAGCTCCCATAGAGGTCCGACACTTTTTCACATCGCTCCATTGACTTTAACGCAGGCGTCTCATATTTTCGGTCTCGGCAGGTATTTTGATCAAAAATATGGTTAAACGTTGTGCCTGGGGCATTTGTAATACAGATACGCGTTTCCCAGAAAGGTTGGAGGGGGGTGTCCGTTTTTTCCCCTTCCCAAAACCGAAGTCAAATCCTGACAAGTGTCGTCTTTGGATTAAACTGTGTGGACGTCCTCACAGTCAGCTAAACCCCTCGAGGATCAACAAGCACACTTTTGTGTGCTCTAAGGTAAATTTAGCTTTTAATCTTACTGTGAAGTTATATGATATACTAGTTAGACAATTTTATGCTGTGTTAGGTTATGATTTCGGTTCTCTAACCTAATTATTGAAGAATCAATGTGCTAGCAAGCAAGCAAGTTTAGGGATAGCTTAGCTATCACGTAAATCAGGATTGTTTTCTTTGACTAGCGGCTGGATGTTAGCAGCTAGCTAACTTCGTTATTAAAGTTACAAACACCTAACGTTAATGTTATAGATACGCTGTGGTAGTTTTTAAGGTGACTACCGCCACCGTGTTGCCACAGTCCAACAATATTTTACATCACTATTTCAGCATTTTGTTAATGGAGAACCAAGTCCCGAATCCCCAAATCCAGTCCCTGCTATTCCTGGTGGAGGAAGTGCAGTCAAAAGTCGAAGACTGCCAACTAAGAGGTAAGAGGTATATTTATATAATTCAATCACAGAAAAAATATTACAGCCACAACACAGTATCAGAATAATATCAAACACTTTAATCGATTTTACATATGTATTTATTTGTATGTATCTATCTATTTACAGAGGCATCTCCACAGTATCAGGCTCATCAGTGCAGGACACCACATCAGAGGAGTTGTCCATCGTCATTGAAACAGGTAGGCTACAGTTCATGTGACTGTTGTGGACTGTCATTGCACATTGTAGGGAGAAAGTGCTCAAAAAAGTACCAGTCAAGTTTATCTTTTATTTTCCTCCACATCTCGGGATCAAAACAAATTCGCTCCAGGTGATAGTCACTTTCACATGACACAAAAAGGTCACACCATGGCATCCCAGTTATCCCCAATTGTCCCATGATTTGGAAGTAATATTCGTGTGTACGATTGAGTCTGTAGGTGTCATCGCTACCCTTTTTAAGGTACTGGCAATCGGTGTAGCTGATTTTCATTGGACATTTAATTTCGAGTAGTCCATAGGTCTCACTCTCATCACTCTGAACCCTTCTGTCAGGGGATGTACCCAAATAGGGGGCGTTAGGGTTGATGACAAACCCACACACTTGCACATCATTACCAGTGATGACCGCATACTGGGCTGCAGCGGCTGGCTCAAGCTCCAGGCCTCTCTTCATGGCTTTTGTCATGATGCTCTTCTTCCTCTGCATGATGATGGCAAGTTGTTCAAAGTCAGCTCTTCTAGAGAATATTCTTTTGAAGGACGATGAGGTTAGGCGGATAGAGCGGACATGATGCCAGATGTTGTTGCTACTCTGCTGTCTGGTGTTTTTCTCAAGTGCCTCTGCCTCAGCCTTTGAGACTACTATGGTACTGAACCTTTCCATCTGCACTTCATTAAGGACAGTACAGAAAGAGCCTGGCTGTGGTGGCAAAGGGAATGCTGGGAAGTCACTGGAGTTTGATTGGGAGGATGCTTGTGAAGTGTTGTCCAATAGTGGGAGCTGTATGCATTGAAGGGGGAAAAAAACATTTATTATTTACATTATGTTTCTTGTTTTTTTTATTTTTTTTTACTAGGCCTCATTTTATTAATGTCATTGTTGTGTTTTTACACAGAAAACCAGATTCACACAGCAGACCAGATTCCCACAGACCACATTCACACAGAGGATCGATCCACACCAGGATCGCACAGAGGACCAAGAAGAAATAAATCAATTAAAGAGGCAACTTGCCGATAAAGAAAAAGAAAATGCCTTGCTGAGGGAAGAGATTCAAACTCACTCATCTCACTCACTCACCCACACCACACCCACTCAAGTTCATTACCAACTCACACCGGAGACTATATCTAACTGCAATGTGCCTGAGTACTTTAAGTACAGCACAGGTTTTAGTTATGATGAGTTCAACAAGCTGTGTGCTTTTTTTAGGATACCCAGTACTGCAACAGATACACAAACACTTAGCCCTGTGACATACCACAGAGTAGATCAGCAAATCAACCTCATGCCTTTAAGACAACAGTTCCTACTTGTGCTTATGAAGCTGAGGCAAAACTTTGATCTGAAAGAGCTGGCCTTCAAATTTCAAATTCCAGAACGAACTGTTAGCACTTTATTCAATTCATGGATTGATTTCATGTATGGTAGGCTAGGCAACATGTCTATTTGGCCACACAGGGACACAATAACACAAAACATGCCTGACACCTACAGAGCAGAGTTCCCAACAACATTTGCTATTCTTGATGGTACAGAGATTAAGACAGAAAAACCAACATCACTGTTACTTCAAAGTCAGACTTACTCAAACTACAAATCTGCCAACACACTTAAATGTCTTATTGCCTGTGATCCTCGTGGTGCCATTATCTTTGTATCCACACTTTACACAGGATCAATCTCAGACCAAGAGCTATTTAGACAATGTGGGATCAAAGATTTACTGAAAGGTCTGCTTCAGTGTGGCTATCTTAAGGCAGGTGATGGGCTCATGGTGGATAAGGGTTTTCTTATTGAGAAGGATGTAAAGGAGCTTGGGCTTAATTTGAACATTCCCCCCTTTGCCAAATCAAATAGTCAGATGCCAGCTACAGACGTTGAGATGACAAAGAAAATAGCCAAACACCGAGTACATGTAGAAAGAGCCATAGCCAAAGTGAAGAAATTTAAAATGGTTTCTGGACGGATCCCTAATGTCAGACTTGGAAACATAAATCAGATATGGTTTGTGGTCTGTATGCTGTCCAATTTCCAGCCGAACATTATAAAAGCATAGGATACAGCACAATGATCTGTCTACACACAGTTAAGCTCCTGAATTTGAATGTTTTTTTTTAACATGATAAATCAATTATTGTGTTGTTATTGAAAATTAAATCAAATGTATGTTGGCTATGTGACTGTAATAAAATGTCTTCCTGCAAATGATAAGAAATTAGTCATTATCTTTAACAGTTTTACATAATCTGCTTTACCTGGTAGCTCAAGCCACTTCCAAGAGGGTACTTCTCCTGACCTATCACTACATCTATCGGGGGTTTGCTTGCTATGTAGCTCATAGGTGTCCCTGTCAGCTGTCTCAATAACAACAAATCCTGATCTGTTACCTCAGAGATGGCCCTGTGAGATGGAAAAGTCACACATTTCTACGTATGTCAAGTAATCTGAAATGCAAAATACATTTCTGCGTATGTCATGTGCTCTCAAACACATAGGCTACATACAATTAAGTTGCTTATGGTGGAGGGACACAATGGGATAGCCAGCCTACATGGTGTTAAAAATAAACATAGCTGTGACTCACCTGTCATTGCGGTATTGGCAGAAGATGGGTCTCCGTTTTCGCTCTGTCTTGGCCCTGGCCACAACGACTGCTGTCACAGGCTGTGGTGCTACTTTAGCACCTCTTGGCTTATGCCATTGTTGGGGTAAGCTTGTGGAGGACTGAACTGGCACAGCGTTTATGTGTTGTGCCTTGCAGAGATCCAGGGTATGGATAAGCCCAATGATGTGCGCGCAAAACCCTGTGGAGCTAACCATAACATCACCTTAAGTTACAGTTTAAGTTGAATAGTCTACCGGTTGTTGATACGCTAGCACACGCTGAATAAATACAACGTATACGTGCGTACCGTTAGTCCGTTTGCTTCGTAATAACGATTTTAGAAGTGAATAGAGACGTACCCAGCTTTGCATGAACAGTGTTGCTCCTTGATATTGTCAGTCCCAGCCTCCGTCTCGATTAGTAGGATATGCGGTGGTTCATTTTTTGACTGTGACCGGTATGCTTTTGCCTCTATTTGGATGCCTTGTTCTTTGCGTTTCACTTGTATGTCCTGAATATAGCCTTCGAACGCATATTGCAGACCTTTTTGTCTACTCCTATCGGACACTTTATTTGCTGCTTTATAAAACTTTGACAAAAGTTCAGCAGGAAGAGCTGTCACAGCATAAGCCATGTTGTTGATAGTCTTACGATAACCAGTCAGAAAACTAGAGCCCAGAAGTTGTCGGACGTAGCAACAGTAACTAAGGGGGGCGGGGCTTAGCCAAAGGTGAATTTTATGAATGTTTCACCAACTCAATTTCCCTATTATAAACTTATTTTAAACTATTTTTTTTTACTATTATTTGCTCATGCCTAAAAACTGACAAAAATCACTTTAAAAACAATTATCAGTGACTGTTGACATAAACATACAACAAACAAATGAACAGATACATATTTATGTTTAATATATGTATAATATAAGTATATTATGTATAACGAAGACTGATATATATTTATGTGTAATATAAGTATCATATAGGTATATTATATATAATATTTACAATATTTGTTTAATATGTATATAGAGACAGAGATATATTTATATTTAGGTATAATATTGCAAACAAAACAGACAAAAATCTAGCTAGACATCTGACATAATTATGTCACACTACAGGACGGGCTGTCACACCACAGGACTTTTCCACCTTTACAACCATTTTGAGTCATTAGTATACAAGACTGACCTTGGGCATTACAGTAACTGAATAAATTCATTGTTTTAAACCTGAATATGATTCTTTTTAAAAAATATTTTTCTTTTTTCTCGAACTAGATCAGTCACACCACAGGACTATCAAAAATGGACACGTTCATGGTCTGACAGGAATGATGCAATTTATCAAATTAATAAGAGATTAACACTCACCTTTTAAACTTCCTAGCACATCCAAACATCTGAGGGACTTCCTGGTTGGTGGCTTGACTAAAGGACCCCTATGGCTGTCCATGTAACTGGCAGTACAAAAATCTAATATCCTATGTCACACTGCAGGACAGCATTTGTGTTTCAAAACTAAATTAACTGTAAATATTATTTTAGTACTTTTTAGCATTTTGAAAACGTAAGTTAATTAAGTAGATAACTACAAAATAATGCCAAGGCATTTATTAGCTGCTCCGACCATATCTGCTTTATTTTACTAATATTTACATTTGATGAGTCATCAATGTTACAGTCACACCGCAGGACATTTTGCTATTCACCTTGAAATATGAAAAACACCAAATACATGTTACGTCCCAAAATCATCATATTGAAATAAAATGATGTTCTATGCCCCACTGGCATGTGTTGTTTTAGTTGAGAAATGCAGTTTAGTAAACATTTACACTTAATTACAGAAAAAACAGGCGTCACGTCATCTGCCCAACTGTTATGTGTATAATTCTTCTAATAAACTTTGTACATTTTTGAAACATGGAACATTGTCTGGGTGTGGGTGTATTACTCCACAGGCCTGCCTGTGTAACTTCCTCTCTATACTATCTCTATAGAGTAGAGCTAAAGCCTGTGTATCTTCCTCTCTATACTATCTCTATAGAGTAGAGCTAAAGCCTACCCCACCACTCCAGCGAAGAGGTGGACTTCAGCAGGACAGGTCACATATGTTGATAAGCCTACTGTCAACCCCTACACTCTACTCTAGAATAATACACCCACACCCAGTCAATGTTCCATGTTTCAAAAATGTACAGAGTTTATTAGAAGAATTATACACATAACAGAATTGCCAGTTATGTGCCAGAATTGTCAGTGTGTCAGTACAGCTCAGTACATTCATAGACTCCAATAAAACAGCGCCCTCTAGAGTCACACAATTCGACAGGTCACAGAATTTGGTGCAACACCGGCGTTGAAAAAATATATATATATTCGCTTGTTTACCTACACTTCTTTACCTTTTCCCGTGTTAGTAATCGTTATTTTCACAGGATTATAAACTGAGACACGTCTACACACATTGGAACATTCTTCATTGAAACCAGAAACCACCTCTTACGATGCTTAATTAAGTCTGTATGCTCATATTTACTACCTCTTTCGACCGCCGTCTCGCGAATTATTCTGTTATTCTTGCTGTATATATATTGTACGAAAACGTAGTTTACTATCAAAGTTAAATGGTTGCTGGCATACGTCAGCGGCGTTAGTTTTAGCCAGGTTTTAGCACATAATTGAAGTATTGTTTACATGTATTGAATGGAAGTCAACGGGAGCCGTAAATCGGTAAATAGCGGTGACCACAAAAATTGTTTGCCGGATAGCGTAACGGCGGTCCTCTTTCGTGGTCGCTAACGTGTTCGAGGACAAGATCACTACGATACAGTATGTTTTCATCTTTACTCTAATTACAACGATGTATTAGTTTTGGGCCAGCTGTTCATCTGAAGTAGGCCTAATGTTAAAGCTATTCAGTCGTGGGGGTGTATTCGGCACCGTGCACAACGTGTTTCAAATGTGTCGGTGTTTCACCAAGCCTTGCTTTACCAATCTCTAGCTCCGACTGAATGAATAAATTACGTTTATATACACACACCTGAACGCGTTGTCTTCCTTCAACTACTCACATTCCGTGTTGGTCCTGAAAGATAACCCGTTCATCCACCTACCACCGTCACCTGTTTCCACAACTTCAAGCTGTCTTCGAGTCATAGAATATTTTGGTGTGTGTGCTTTGGGTGTTGTAGTTTTTATGGATGTCTAAGACTTGTTTCTGTTGGATAAAAAAACTACATATGCCAGAACGCTCTGGCGGATAGTCCACTTCCGCAGGAGGGAGATTTCAGATTTGCACATTCACATGAACCTCATGAGGAAATCGAAACGAAGTTGAACTTAAAGTTCGAGACGTGACATTTAATCAAGGTAATTTATACATGTATGAAGAGTGACACGAGTGGTGGTTTTAACGTCTAAGAACTTACAATCAGACGGGTGTAGTGACAATAAATGATTGTGTTCGTTTGATTTTGGTGACGTGCTGGACTTGCACCCAGAATAGCCTCACGTTGTCCTGTCTCCACCCGATTCTGCAGGTCTGCGGACACAGTAGCGCTTTGACTGACATCGGAAACAAACAGTCCACTTAAGATGACCTCTGCAAACCCCGCGTGAGTTGAGCACACAACCTAACTGTCTTGTATTGTATAATACTAAGTTATAACAAATGGACCAGAGACCAAGATGTGCTGTTGACTCTTTACTGAGGCATTATTCAAATCTGAACACCCGCGCATGCGCGCTCATTACATATCAAAACCTGCTCACTACATCTCCCCCTTTTAACTAATACTTTCAGGATCTTTATAGAAAACTCAAATCATATGTTAATAAATCCTAATACTGATTTTACCATCAAGGCAGGGGAACAGATGACCTGTTAAACATCTCTGTAAACATGAGCATATGTAAACTGGTTAAATCAACTTCCATTTCACATTGCATATCTTATCACATCTCTTTTTTTTTTTTTTTTTTTTTTTTTTTTCATGAACTCATAAAAACAAGTACATAACCTAACTGAGAGGTAGGGTAGACTGCCTGATCCTCTCTGTTGTGGTATGGAGGTTATTATGCTCCGTATATACTCACAACACTAAACTATAAGTTCAGTCTTTGAACAGGCTTGACTTCCCTGCCAACCCTGGTGTGTTGTCCAGAGTCTGGCTGGCCTCTAGACGGTGTAGGCACCACTCTCAGATGAGAACGGTTTCTTCTGAGACTGCCTGTGGATGTTTGAATCACATATGAGCGTGGCGTCCCTGCTGAGCCAGAGACGACTCCTGTGTGTGGTGTGTTCCGTATCCAAACTTTCTGACCTGGCCTGAGAGATGGTGTTTCCCGTGCTCTGTGTCGTCTATTGTATCCCTCAGCCTGTTGTCTTTTAAGCTCCTGGTCTTTCAACTCAAATGCTCTTAAATCCGGCCAGGCTGGTTTGAGGGTGTTTGGACTCACCGGAAGGGGTGTTTGAATGTTGCGCCCCATCAGGAGCTGCGCTGGTGATACTCCCTGGGCTAAAGGAGTTGCTCTGTATGCCATAAGCGCTTTGTGAGGGTCCTCACTCTTCTGCAACAAGGCTTTGACAGTTTTTACTGCCCGTTCCGCTTCTCCATTGCTTTGCGGGTAACGGGGGCTACTGGTTATGTGCTGAAAGTTGTAATCCTTAGCAAAATCTGTGAACTCTGTGGCAGCAAACTGTGGTCCGTTGTCTGTGATGAGTGTATCCGGCACACCGTGGCGGCTAAAGATGGCTTTTATTTTCTCAATCACAGCTGTTGCTGAAGTGCGTGTAAGATTGGCAACTTCAATGTAACGTGAATAGTAATCAATGACTACTAAATACTGACCCTTCTTCCATTCAAATAAGTCAGCTGCTAGCCGTGCCCAAGGGCGTGAGGGCAAGGGTGTGGTCATCAGAGGTTCTGTGGCATTTTGACTCTCTTTAGCACAAATTTCACACTGACGTACCTTCTCTTTAATCTGTGTAGTCAGCCCTGGCCACCACACTGCTTCGTGGGCCCTGGCCATGCATTTCACCATGCCTTGGTGGCCCTGGTGAAGTTTGTCCAAGATGTCCTTTTGCATGCTTAATGGAATCAGTATTCTATTTCCCTTCATCAACAGGCCATCCACCATCAGCAGGTCATTTCTGTATTGCCAGAAAGGCTTCAACTGTGGTGCAGAACTGTTTTTTTCCCACCCTGTGTGGATCAGGGAGGACAGCTGCTTACACACTGGATCTTCTTCCTGTGCTCTCCTTATTTGTAGCAATTTCTCAGGTGAGGCCGGGAGCTGCTGAATAACCTCCTGGATATGAGCACTCACGTCGTTCTGAAGCACAAGGTCTTCCTCCGTTGCCGTAGACTGGAGTGGAGCTCTTGATAAAGCATCGGCTGCTACAAGATTTTTTCCTGGTACATGTATGATTGTGTAGGAAAAACGCATAAGTCGTAATCTGAATCGCATGATACGAGGTGGGACGTCATCAAGCGGCCTTGAGCTGAGGAGACTGATTAATGGTTTGTGGTCTGTTCGCATCACGAAGTGCAGACCCAGGAGGTAAGTCTGAAATCTTTCGCAGGCCCAAGTGACTGCAAGGGCCTCCTTTTCAATTTGGGCATATCTGCGCTCTGTCTCAGTCAAGCTGCGAGATATGAAAGCCACTGACCTCCAATCTCCAGAGTCTTGAAGCTGAGACAAGACCCCTCCTAACCCGTAAGACGATGCATCTGCTGACACTCTCGTCGGTTTTTCTGGGCTGTACTGGGCAAGGACAGCAGATGAGCTGAGCTCGTCTTTCACTTTATCAAACGCACTCTGCTGCGCTGCTCCCCACATCCACATGTTTTCCGCTTTCAGGAGTTCTCGGATAGGCCCTGTGAGCTCTGCAATGTTGGGTGAGAATTTTCCCACATAGTTGACCATTCCCATGAAGCGTTTTACGTCGGACACGTCTTTCGGTGGTGGCATCTCTCTAATCGCTCTAATCTTCTCGGGATCTGCCTGTATGCCTTCTCGACTGACAACATGTCCGAGAAATTTAACCTGCTTCACAGCGAACTGACATTTGTCATTTAGAGTAAGGCCATGCTGCTGCAGTCTCTGCAACACCTTATGCACCCTCTCATCATGTTCTTTGGGCGTGGCACCGAATATCAGGATGTCATCTGCATGACACAAAGTTCCCTCTAGGCCGTCCAGCATCTGCGTCAATCGCTTCTGAAAGTGCTCAGGGGCCGATGATATTCCAAAAGGGAGACGATTAAAGCAATAACAACCAAAGGGCGTGATGAAGGTGGTGAGTGGGGCTGAAGCTCTGTGCAAAGGCACCTGCCAAAAACCAGCAGTGGCGTCCAGTTTGGAAAAAATTCTAGCTCCGGTTAGTTTAGCTAGTGTCTCATCAACTGCTGGAAGAATATGTCGCTCCCTGCACACATTTTCATTCAGGCGGGTTAGGTCAGCACATATTCTAATTTTTCCATTAGGTTTTGGTACTACCACCATTCCTGAGCACCACTCTGTAGCTTCCTCTATGGAAGAAATAACACCCATTTCCTCCATCCTTTTTAACTCTTCTTGGACTTTTCCCCTTAAGGGCAATGGCACGCGACGTGGCACCGCGAGGGCAAAGGGAGAGGCATTGTCCTTTAGTTTAATTTTGTATTCTCCCTCTAGCTTACCTAAGCCAGTGAAAACTCTGGGATATTGTTCCTTGTAGCTTGTTTCTGCTGTCGTGATAGCCTGTACTGGACTGAGCAGGCAGAGGTCTTGTATTGCTGGTAATCTCAGCAGAGGAGTCACTAAACCTGGCACAACATATACATGCTGCTTCGCTACAGTTCCATTATGGCTAATTTCTGCAGTAAAACGTCCATTTACCTCTATGGGAACGTTACTTGGTCCACACAGTCTTTTGGTTGTCGGTAACAGCTCACCATGTAGCTTTTGTGAGTAAAAATGTGACGGGATAGCCGTCACTACGGCACCCGTGTCTAACTTGAACATCATCTGCTGGCCATTCAATGCAACCGACTTCTGCCAAAATGTGTTGGATTTTGTACAATTCACTGTGCCCAGGAACAATGACTCTATGCTTCCATCCAAGTCACTTTCTTTAATTTCCTCCATTCTCATTTTAGTTTTACATACAGTGGCGAAATGCCCTCTCTTCTTACATTTATTGCACTCAGCAGTGCGCGCGGGACATGCATTGAATGAATTTTCATGTGTCCTTCCACATCTGCCACATTTATCATTTGCATTATGTTGTACTGTCTTTGGTTTAAAAGTACTTTTCCCATGTGGAGAGAATTTCTGTTTGAACTGGAATTTAACTGCATCCATGTTTGCCTCAGTGCCATCAATGCTACTTCTTAATACAGGCTGTTGCTTTTTAATTTCTTCACTTTGTCTTATTTTCGTCATAGCCTTCACAAGAGTTAACTCTGAATCTAGCTGTAATTTCTCTGAAAGGGCATGGTCTTTTATACCTACGACAAGGCGGTCTCTGATCATCTCATCTTTGAGAATTCCATACTGGCAATGCTCAGCCAATTTATGCACAGCCGTGATAAACGCTTCAGCCGTCTCACCAGGCTCCTGGCGACGTTTGTTGAATTTAGCTCTCTCGTAGATCACGTTATGCTTGCAAATGAAATGTTTATCGAACGCTTCCTTTACTTTGGCATATTTTTTCTTGTCGTCTTCTGGTAGTGCTAACGTGTTCAGAACATCATCTGCCATGTCTCCCATAGTGTATACTAGCGAGTTAACTTGATACTCTTCACCCTTTGTACTAAGTCCCGCCGCTATGCGGAATCTTTCAAAACGTCGGATCCAATTTGGCCAACCACCGAAGTCTCCGAAGTCAAATGCTTCTGGTGGACTAATTGAAAATAGAGAATCCATTCTGTTTTACCTTCCGAAGGCTCTTCTCTGTATCCTTGACTGACGTTGTATCAACGTAGCAGCTAGCTTCACGTTAGCTCTAGTAGTTCACTTGGCGAATTCAAAAGTTCTCTTCACTAAACTGCAACGAACATTCCGGTCACTTGCGTCGGGTAGTTGCATTAATATCAGAGGCGAGGACGAAGACTTCTGACACCATGTCTTGTATTGTATAATACTAAGTTATAACAAATGGACCAGAGACCAAGATGTGCTGTTGACTCTTTACTGAGGCATTATTCAAATCTGAACACCCGCGCATGCGCGCTCATTACATATCAAAACCTGCTCACTACACTAACCAGTCCGCCTGTAGCTGTAGCCTCTAGTGTGTGTGTGTGTGTGTGTGTGTGTGTGTCTGTCTGTCTGTCTGTCTGTCTGTCTGTCTGTCTGTCTGTCTGTCTGTCTGTGTCTGTCTGTGTGTGTGTGTGTCTGTGTGTGTGTGTGTGTGTGTGTGTGTGCGTGCGTGTTTGTGTGTGCGTCCACTCGCCAGATCATTGAGACAGATTTTTGTAAACCTGCGAGATCATTGCATCTGATGTGTGTGTGATGATAACGGACAACTGTAAGATCTTGCATATTGTGTGTGTGTGTGTAGGGAGGATGAAGACACTTTTAAGATCCTGCTTGCGACTGACATCCATCTGGGCTACCTGGAGAAAGATGCCATCAGAGGAGAGGACACTTTCAACACCTTCAACGAGATCATGAGCTACGCCAAACAACACCAGGTACACACACACACACACACACACACACACAACGAGATCATGAGCTACGCCAAACAACACCAGGTACACACACACACACACACACAACGAGATCATGAGCTACGCCAAACAACACCAGGTACACACACACACACACACACACAACGAGATCATGAGCTACGCCAAACAACACCAAGTACACACACACACACACACACACACACACACAACGAGATCATGAGCTACGCCAAACAACACCAGGTATACACACACACACACACACACACACACACACACACACACACACACACACACAACAAGATCATGAGCTACGCCAAACAACACCAGGTACACACACACACACACACAACGAGATCATGAGCTACGCCAAACAACACCAGGTACACACACACACACACACACACACACACACACAACGAGATCATGAGCTACGCCAAACAAAACCAAGTACACACACACACACACACACACACACACACACACACACACACAACGAGATCATGAGCTTTTACATTACATTACATTACATTTGGCTGACGCATTTTTAGCCAAAGCGACTAACAACATGGTAAACAGTTTAAGTTTTAGAGCAATTCTCAACAATATTAGGACAATTTAAAAAACATTAGAGTACAGTAAGAATAAGTGCATCAGTGAGTGCTGTTTTTAACAGTTACGTGTCAGTTTAAGACGGCTGGTGAGTGCTAGGATCAGCAAGACTTGTTGTAAGTGTTGCTATGAGAGGAGATGTTCTCTAAAGAGCTGGGTCTTCAGGAGTTTTTTGAAAATGGAGAGGGATGTCCCTGCCCTTGTAGGAACTGGCAGTGTGTTCCACCAGCGAGGAACAACAGATGAGAAAAGTTTGGATTGGCCTGAGAGTACCGGAGGTAGAGCTAGACGTCGTTCGTCTGAGGAGCACAGCGGTCTGGAGGTAGCGTATGTCTGTATGAAGGCATTCAAGTAGGTGGGAGCAGAACCGGAGACTACTTTGTAGGCAAGCGTTAGAGCCTTGAATTTGATGCGGGCCGCCATAGGTAGCCAATGTAGCTGGATGAGTAGCGGGGTAACATGTGCCCTCTTGGGTTGGTTGTAGACCAGGCGCGCCGCCGCGTTCTGGATCATCTGAAGTGGTTTCACTGCGCAGGCTGGGAGACCTGTCAGGAGGGCGTTGCAGTAGTCGAGTCGTGAGATGACTATTGCCTGAACCAGAAGTTGGGTGGCATCTTGAGATAAGTAAGTCCTGATTTTCCGTATATTGTAGAGTGCGAAACGGCATGACCGGGCGACTGAGGCAACATGATCTGAGAAGTTTAGTTGGTTGTCGAGAACAACTCCTAGATTTCTTGCAGTCCTGGTAGGTGAAACAGACAGGGAGTCAAATTTGATG
Source organism: Alosa pseudoharengus (assembly GCF_046254945.1). Classification (NCBI taxonomy): domain Eukaryota; kingdom Metazoa; phylum Chordata; class Actinopteri; order Clupeiformes; family Clupeidae; genus Alosa; species Alosa pseudoharengus. Next base: position 40,318,034 of record NW_027468598.1, on the reverse strand, counting down.
TTGATGTCGTGGTGCATGGTAGGTTTAGCTGGGAGGACCAGCAGTTCAGTCTTTGAGAGGTTCAGCTGGAGGTGGTGTGCCTTCATCCATGTAGCTATGTCTGAGAGGCAATCCGAGATCCGTGCTGAAACCAAGGGGTCATCAGGTGGAAAGGACAGATAGAGCTGTGTGTCGTCTGCATAGCAGTGGTATGAGAAGCCATGCGAACGGATAATCTGTCCCAAGGAGGTGGTGTAGATAGCAAAGAGAAGGGGGCCCAGTACTGAGCCCTGGGGGACCCCTGTGGTGAGATGCAGATAGCTGACCAAGCCATGATACGTTAAACGAGCGTCCTGTGAGGTAGGATTCAAACCAGGAGAGAGCAGAACCGGAGATTCCCATGTTAGCGAGTATAGAGAGAAGGATGCGGTGATTAACCGTGTCAAAGGCAGCCGATAAGTCAAGCAGAATGAGTACTGATGACCGAGCGGTCGCCCTGGCTTCTTTTAAGGCTTCTGTTACAGACAGCAGAGCCGTTTCGGTAGAGTGGCCGCTTTTGAACCCAGACTGATTTGGATCCAGAAGGTTGTTCTGTGAAAGGAAGTCAGAGACCTGTTTGGAGACTGCTCGTTCAATGCCTTTGGATAGGAAAGGCAGGAGTGAGACAGGGCGGTAGTTCTCGACTTGAGCAGGGTTGAGAGAAGCTTTCTTAAGTAACGGTGTTACCCGGGCCATTTTGAACACTGTTGGAAATGTGCCGGAGGTTAGCGAGGCATTGATCACATGTGTGATAGCTGGTGCGATGGTCGGGCTGATGGACTGAAGTAGGCTCGTAGGTATAGGGTCCAGCGAGCATGTGGTAGGACGGCTGCATGTCAGGAGTCTAGATACTTCATTCTCGGAGAGAGGCGTGAATGCTGAAAAAGATTATCTAGCAGTCCCTAGAGGTTGTAGGAGTGCGGTATCTGAGTCCGATGCGTTGAGTGGGCATGTAGAGAATTGACTGCTGATTGCCGCCACTTTGTTTGTAAAAAATGAGGCGAGGGTATCTGCAGTAAGGCTGGATGGAGGAGGAGGCATCTGAGGGTTGAGTAGCGATTTGAAGGTTGAAAAAAGTTTTCGAGTGTCTGTAGCGCTGTTGATTTTGTCATTGTAGAAAGCCGTCTTAGCAGCAGTGATGCTGGCTGAGAAGGAGGTCAGGAGTGTCTGGTAGTTTTTGAGGTCATCAGTTAGTTTGGATTTGTGCCATTTCCTCTCCGCGGCTCTGAGTTTGGTGCGCTGCGATCGGAGGGTATCATTTAGCCATGGATGAGAGTGTTTGGATCGAGCTGGCCTTGTGGTAAGAGGGCACAGCTCGTCTAGACACAAGCTCAGTGTGGAGCAGAGCGAGTCTGTGGCCTCATTAACCTCCAGAGAGGAGAAGGTGTTGAGTGGAGGTAGACCGGAGGCAACCACAGAGGAAAAGTGCGTTGGAGACAGGTTCCGGATGTTGCGGCGGAACGTGACCATCGGCTGAGGAGCCGGAGGCTGTTCTGTCAGGCTGACGTTGAACTGGATGAAGAAGTGGTCAGAAAGATGGAGAGGCGTCACCGTGAGGGTGTCTGTGCTGCAGTTCCGAGTGAAGATCAAGTCAAGCTCTTTGCCAGCTTTGTGTGTCGGTGGGCTTTGAACCAGTTTGAGGTCAAAGGAGTGGATCAGGGCCAAAAAGTCCGCTGAGCCTGGGGCATCTAAGTGGATGTTCATATCGCCGAGAACAAGAAGCGGACAGTCATGCTCAGCGATGGAGGACAGCAGAGGGTCAAGTTCATCCATAAAGTCGCCTAGTTGGCCTGGAGGGCGGTAGATGACCAGCACGTAGAGTTTTGCTGGGGCGATCACTGTGATGGCATGGAATTCGAATGAGACATTTGTTTGAAGGCAGTAGCGGGGTGAATTTCCATTTGTTGGAGATCAGCAGGCCCGTCCCACCTCCTCGTCCAGATGGACGAGGGGTGTGGGATAGTGTACGGTTAGTGGAGAGTGCAGCCGGGGTGGCTGTGTTCTCTGGTTTGATCCAAGTCTCAGTGAGAGCAAGGAGTTCCAACGAAAGGTGGTTGGCATAGCCAGCTATGAAGTCCGTTTTGTTGACTGCGGATTGACAGTTCCACAAGCCCATGGAGAAGGAGGTTTCTGTAGGTGAGGACCGTTTAAGTTGCTGTAGGTTAAGGCAATTTCTGCCCCTTTTGGCATGATGCCGTTTTTTGCGATGGCCGGTGATAACAGATATGGTGGAATGGCACATTTTTGCCTTTTTCGGCGCCTGTGCTCGGTGAACTTGCACAGGTAAACTTGCTTGTCTTGACCGCGTCCGACTTAAACGAGGACGGCTGAAACGAGGGCTGACGCTTCAGCAACAGCCTCTATTGTTATGTTATGTTATGTTATGTTATGAGCTACGCCAAACAACACCAGGTACACACACACATACACACAGACACACACACACCTTCACCACCTTCAACGAGATCATGAGCTACGCAAAACAACACCAGGTACACACACACACACACCTTCAACGAGATCATGAGCTACGCAAAACAACACCAGGTACACACACACACAACGAGATCATGAGCTACGCCACACAACACCAGGGGCCTGTACTACGAAGGGAGCTTAACCTACCCAGATGTAACCCAGGGTTACTTTGTTAAACCGGGGTTGACAAAACCTGGTTATCTTAAGTGGTGTTAATCGGTACTACGACGCTGATTATGAAGTTGATTTGTTGAGCCGGGGTTAACCTGTGCGCGTTCACATAAAAGGGGCGGGTTGCTTTCAATGATGACGCGATCACCTTATTTTACGGATGAGGAATGCACAATTATTATGACAAGTTATGAGGAATTAAAACCCACTCTACGACAAAAATCAAATACGTCGGCAGTGAGCAAAGCAAGGCTGTTGGCAACGTATTACAGATCGGGTAGCCTAAATGCCTAAAAGTAAAGTTTTATGTCCACATGTTCTTCAAATACGGAGGATTAATAGCTTGCGGAATGTATTTAATGAGTTTAAATAATTACATTGCTTATTTATTTTGAGTTCATAGAAATGCCTACAGATGCAACACAATTTAGAAGTGGGCATATAGATTACAGTAATAAGGATAATTGAATGTTTAAGTAGCCCCATTGACTGATTTAGTGTATGCCTAATCCTGTGAACATTTCAGATGCAACACCATTGCCAAACGCACATGGCAGCAGGTGAAAATGAAACACAAACACATTATTCAGAATAGTGGTTTATATAGTCATAGCTTGCATTAATATTTCTTAATTATGAAAACATGTAGGCCTATGCTTATAGACTTCACTTGGCAGCTTCACTTTTACAGCTAACAAGAAAAAGGTGTCTTTGAACACTACTGTAAGGCACCAGAGTGTTTTACAGTAGCAGAGGAGTTGGCCATCGCAAATAATAGTGGAAGGCCGATTATGGAGGGGGTTGAGGGAGGCATTCGGTCGGATTCTGGTGCTGTGGAAATGTGTAGCCTTTATGTGCAGGGTACAGTAATATGACATTCAATTCAATAAGTTTGTTAAAATGGTGATTTTAATTTATTAGGCCTACTATACGTCCGATTTATTTTCGGACATACAGTAGGCTATTCTTGCTCAGATGTTCAGCATCACCAATGGAATACATGAATGTCCACGTACGGGCATTGCTATGAGACGTCTTCCTAGATCATCTGACAAAGATAACGAATTCCCTCGGCTGACAATCTATATCTTCATAGAGAATATCGTCCGGGTAGGCTATATATATTTTCTGGTGGTCTCTAAAACCCCTTGCCCTGCGAAGAGAGTCCCTCACGATTTGCGATCCAATGTCGTATGGATCATCCAGGTACGCCGACATGTCTCGGGAGAAATTGTTAGTGGAGGGGTGGTACTTATAAAGGGTGTGGTTAACGGAAACCTCGGGTTAACCAAGAACATAACCTGCTCGGAGCAGGTTTGAGATGCAGCGTAAATTGCCATGGCAGCATACCTCGGTTAAAACCTATCCACCTTTCGTAGTACGGGTTAATCGGGAAGTTACGCCACACATGATCAAGTTACACTCGAAGTTACCCAGATAAGCCAGTAACCCCGCTTCGTAGTACAGGCCCCAGGTACACACACACACACACGCACACACACACACACAACGAGATCATGAGCTATGCCACACAACACCAGGTACACACACACACACACCTTCAACGAGATCATGAGCTACGCCAAACAACACCAGGCACACACACACACACACACACACACACACACCTTCACCACCTTCAACGAGATCATGAGCTACGCAAAACAACACCAGGTACACACACACACACACACACACACAACGAGATCAGGAACACACACACACACAACGAGATCATGAGCTATGCAAAACAACACCAGGAACACACACACACACACACCCACACACACACACAACGAGATCATGAGCTATGCAAAACAACACCAGGTACACACCACATGCACAGTAACATACACGCACACACACACACACACACACACACTCACACTCTTACACTCACTTCCACAGAAACATACACACACACTCACATGCACAGAAACATACATGCACACACACACACACACCGCTTGCACACGACCACTTGTGTGCGCATGTAAGCGCACACACACTACATGCACATGAACAGAAACACACACACAGGACACACACACGCACTGGAAAAAATCTGTACATGCAAAATAGAGTGCGGATCGGGCCGCAAATTTCTGTCCGAACCCGGCCCGCGTCCGACAGAGTTGAGTCCGGACCCGAACCCGACAGGCATTTTCATTTTCATGTCCGAACCCGACCTGAGCCCAACGCAGATGATGCCTTAGTTATTCCCATGCTAGTGATTAAATGTTCACGTTTGTGGATAGCCTGTCTTTTTAGCCCATTAAACGGAACACACAACAAATTGTCAGAATCAGATGAGCGTGCACGCACGCAGGTCACACACAGCGCACATTAACACGAGGCCCAAGCAAGCATAGCCTGTTGAAATATAATTCTTGTCTTACCATTGCCGAAAAGTCTTGAAATGAACTGCAACATTCTTTGAAACTACAGTGCCTCTGTCACTGATCCATATGCAGCATCGACGTTAATTGGGGCAACTCGAGGAAATCCTCATCCAGTTGAACGAGACGACCTATAGCCTACCGGTAGCCTATGTCTTTACCACAGTATGCAACGCAAATCATCTTAAAATCTCCTGATAGGCTAACAACTTTTTTTAACGTCACCCAAGACTGTGCTTATGTGCATATGTGCGAAATGTGCATAACCATTTGTTTATGTAGTCGTGAGTCGTGACAACGCGTGTACATTTCAGACGGCATGCCTGAAATGCGTTGTCAAGATAAACAAATCTTGCACACAGGAAGAAAGCTATTAGGTCTTTTTTACATTTTACTTTATTCTCAAAAAACAAACGTTTGCATCATGTAAAGCAGACCTGTTGGTTACCCAACATAATAAGGAATTTTAAATGTAAAGCTTCCAATGCATATCGCCCCCATGTGTCCGAACCCGAACCGAACCCGACTACAATTTCTAAATATTTGTCCGAACCCGACCCGACCCGTCGGGACCCGTCGGGCTCGGGTCGGGTAGCCACCCTCTAATGCAAAATATGGTTGTTTGTAATTACTGCACAATCACAGCCCCTCTCCTCTCACTTCCAGCAGCCCCTCCCCACACACCTAGACCCGCCCACTTTAATCATGGCCCCTCCCCACATACAAGGACCCGCCCATTTTAACCCGGGCCCCTCCCCACATGCATGGACACGCCCATTTCAACCCATGCCCCTCCCCACAGGAATGGACCTGCCCGTTTTAATTATGGCCCCTCCCCACATACATGGACCTGCCCACTTTAATCCATGCCCCTCCCCACAGGAATGGACCTGCCCACTTTAATCTATGCCCCTCCCCACAGGAATGGACCTGCCCACTTTAATCCATGCCCCTTCCCAATAAATCAGGCTCCGCTCCACTTTACCCAGTTGTTTTACCTAGTTGTGGGTAGAGTGTGTGTGTGTGTGTGTCATTAAGTGCTTGGGATTCCTGCTAGCATGATAGCTAGCTTTGTATGCTAAGCTAAGCGAAAATACAAACCAAGAAATTATATTGCTTATTATGAAACAAAATGTTAATGTCTGTATATGAAGCAGTTTGTATGAATTCCCCAAAATTCACAGTTAATTCCCGTACATTCCCATTAATTCTCATAGTGTGTGTGTGTGTGTGTGTGTGTGTGTGTGTGTGTGTGTGTGTGTGTGTGTGTGTAGGTTGATTTCGTGCTGCTGGGGGGAGATCTGTTCCATGAGAACAAGCCCTCCCGTAAATCGCTGCACTGCTGCATGGAGACTCTACGCCGCTACTGCATGGGGGATCAGCCAATCAGCTTCCAGATACTCAGTGACCAGGCTGTCAACTTTGGACACAGCAAGTAAAGAACCTACCCAAGATACTACATTACCCACAATACTATACACAAGCACTGCATTACCCACAATACTATACACAAGCACTACATTACCGGGCGGGCCGATATATCGGGCCGATATTTGCGTTTTTTACATGTATCGGCATCGGCCGATAAGCGGCTGCGTTCGCCGATAGTTTTTTTCCCCCCGCATTATTTACATACAGGCATCCACAGGCAGCTCTGTGTTGCTGGAGACTCTGCAATTCATGTGCAGACTGCCCCTCCCCCACAAACAGAGAGCTGAAAGCCTGCTCTTCAAGACAATAGTAAACTTTAAACTTTCAAAGCATCTTTTAACTGTTTGACTTAGCTTAAATATTGTCATACACTTTGAAGGTGGAAGCAAGTTTGTGGGTCCAAATGGAAAATGCAAATGATATAGGTAGCCTACTTTATTTAATGCTTAATGCCTCGTTTATAAAACTGCTTGCCATTGTATTTAGGTAGCTGCAAATAGCTAAGTTGTAGGCTAGGCTATCCATATGCATGTGGTAGCTAGCTGTTACAAACACTGATCATATGATTAAGTAATGCCAACGTTGTTCCGAGATATTTGTGGGAGTTTTATTCAGCGACCACCTGGCTGAGTGTTGGACGCGTGTGGTGTGTGTGTGTGTGTGTCCCTCCCTTAATGCCCCTCTTCTATAAAACTGCTTGCCATTGTATTTAGGGAGCTGCAAACAGCTAAGTTGTAGGCTATCCGTATGCATGGGGTAGCGGTAGCTGTTACGAACACTGGTCAATCATATGATTAAGTAATGCCGACGTTGTTCCGAGATATTTGTGGGATCGTCTCCCTCCCCCTCTCCCTTCGAGCGGGCGGAGTTGCCATCGCAGTGATATCAGAGTTTTAATAATGAGAGACGTGTTATATGTAGTTGAATATTAATTTGTGTTAACTTTTATCATGTACCAGACATACCCTGGTGGATGCCTTACTTGTTTGGTATGCGTCTGGTCTGTCTCACTCAGTGGGACACGCATCACAGCGATATGAGAGTGCTGCGCTACCTGAAGGAGAGATTTTAAAACTGAGAGTAGGGCTGGGATAAACGATTATTTTTTAAACGATTAATCTAGCGATTATTTTTTCGATGCATTGATTAATCTTACGATTAATTTTTTCAGTCTGATTCGATTTCAATTCGATTATCGATTATCTCCCCATTAATTCACTAATAGCAACTTATACATGTTTATTTACATATCTGAATGAAAAAACATGAATTCTTTAACATTGCAATATATGTTTATTGCTCTTAAGATTCCAAAATAAAAGACTGAAGTGCAAGTAACTACAAGTGCAAAGTAATGCATTCTTAGTCAGAGCAGAGCCCGTTTACGGAGAGCCGGATGACTCCCTATTAACTCCATTGTACCTGCAATCTGCTGCAGTTCCGCTAGGGGCGATCACGAATAAGTGCAAAATCAATGGGGGTCTATGGAGCTAGACGGCTAAATGTGTCTCTTTCACCTGGTTGTCGTTGAAAAATCGAAGATTGGATTGTGGTTTCTGCAAGATCAATATGGATTATAGGTCAGAAGGTCGTCCTTTCGATTTCTTACAGGTTGGGTCGTTGTTGCCCACAACACACTATCTTTCTGCTAATGAATGACGTCATTGACGCATTTGAAAGGCTTTTTAGAACAAATAAGTGACTCAAAAAATATAATACTCAGCAGTGTGTATTTTCTCTGCCCCCTCTTTCGCATGCAACATTCAAATTTCTGGGCAAAAAATTATATCTCGAGAAAAGGGTGATTTGAGGGGTACAGCTCCATAGACCTCCATTCATTCTGCACTTATTCGTGAGCGCCCTCATGTGGAACCAGAAAAGGAACTGCAACCAGTTCAGAAACCGGAAGTTTCCCGAGAGTGGCGGTTCTCCCCTTATAGAGCATCACAGTCCCGCCCCTCCTCCGAGAGAGCTTAGTTTCCGGAAGTAAATTTCCCATTCATTTCTCCCATTGACGTTTTGGAAAAATCCGTATCTAAAGAGTTTTAGAGCATGTCTTAGGCTAATCAGCTACTGCGTAACTCATAAGCATACAACATATCATTTCGAGTGAAAAAACGAAGAGAAAGTCCAAAAAAAGTCAAAGGTACAAGACTGTGTACATATTTTTATTTCCGAGCGAAGGAACTACTCATCCCATAAACCACCGCGCCTCACTGAAAAATATATAAGCAGCACGAACCAGCGCAAAATCATTTCCAACCATGTTTCCAACCGGCAACAGCACGCAAACCCTTTCCTCCAAACAATGATTTTTATATAGTTAATAGCAGTTATTTCAGGAGTAATCGTGTAAATAATAGTGTTTTGGTATTGAATGTTATATTTACCATCGTGTATTTTATATCGTGTGTGTGAAACCGGTTAACGTTAACGTAAACGTTAGCAACATTGTGCAGTGCTTCATATCTGACTGCCATTCTGATGCATGGACCGGTGCATGGTATGCTCTTGGACCACCATATTCAGTTTATTAACTTGCTGTGAATTATTACACAAAATGTTCATTAAATGTACGAAGAAGTATTTCTAGGTTAATGATTGATGATATGGCTCGTACAGTATGAAGGCTACAGTAGCCTAGCTAATGTTAACTAGCATTACCAACCTCCCTGCAAAACTCGCCACACAACTTCGTAGGTTTGATAGGTCTTGTCCCTCATGCTGGCCCTTATAAAATCCACAAGCTGACCCTCGACACACAACAGTCAATAATGTGACCCGATTTAAAGTGGTTTTCACCCATTTGGACACTCTTGATTTCGTCCTTGAAACAGTGAAATATTCACGGGGGCATGGACGGTTTGCTAACCATTTTACTGCAGTGTCTAGCCGGTGGTAGCATCCAGCCTGTGCTATCAGCTAGTTAGCTAGTTCAAAGGTTTAAGTACTTAATGGGGATATACAGGGCTTTTTATGCCTCGACTAAGTTGATGTTTCATATGAACAACAATTCATATTCATAGAAACAACAAGGTCACTAAAACATAATATATTTCATACCTGTGTTGCAGCATGTAGGCTAATGTTAGCAGCATTATAATGACATTCCAATGTCTGAAAGGCTAATGATTAGCCTGTCGGCTAACTGAAAAGTTAAGTGTTCAAACTAGCATTTCCAGTGTTCTATTTGATGGTGTATTGGCCCTGACTAAGTTCGTGTGATATATAAACCACAATCCTTGTTGATACAAGTACCAATGTTCGTCTAGAAAGTTTTTATTCACATTACGATTTTCGCCAATGGCAGTAAAAGACTCCGCCATCTTTGTCAATAATTTTCGCTGATAAAGTTTCAAACTATGACCTTAACGGCCTTTCCACCAATCAGAGGCATCACTGTGGGATTGTTCAGGATTGTGGGTAATGAAGTACTTATCCAAGACATGCGAATAAAAGACATTTATCTCAAAACAAGGTTAGTGCCCCGTGATTTTTTGGCGTCTATATGAGCATACACAATCGCTTAGTACAGCCGTAGCTGGTTTTGAGTCTACCATGTGCAGTTAAGTTTTTATGGCTTATACCCGAATTGTCAATGGAGAAATTGCATTGAATTCTTACTTCCGGAAACTCCTGTGGGCGGGACTGTGATGCTCTATTAGACATTCTCTGGTCAGAGGTAGCATTCAGTAGGCTAGTGTATGTCTAATTGAGTGCCTGTCATTTTAAGACGTTCGTGTGGGAATCCTTGCAATTAACATTAACACAGTTAAAAGGCTGCTGATGTGTGGATGCAATTCATAACGTAGTTAGTTCAAATAACAGTTCGTACTTCTCCTTTGAACACGCAGCGACCTCTCTCTGTCCCAACCGTACGGTGTTTTGTTCGTTTAAAAAGTGTTTGTCCGAAAGTTTTATGTGTTCGTCTCGTCTTACTACGTCGTACTACAAGTACAGCAGACAGTTTTTAATTGACATCTGCAAAAGCAAGTTTTGCAGCGTTCTGGACTTTGCAACAGAGACGCTAAAGGAACTCGGACTACTCCGGCCTGCAACAACACCGGACTCGCCTGCTACTCCTCCCCCGGAAAGAAAGCGTCGGAAGCGGTGTGCGAGGAAGCAGAAGAGGGGCAAGCGCGGAGGCGTCCGGGCCAGGCTAGCGGCCAGCCCAACTCGCCCAGCCATACCATCCATTCTCCTGGCAAATGTACGATCACTGGACAACAAAATGGATCACATACGACTGCTGAGATCAACGAACCGGACAGTAAGTAACTGCTGTGTGCTTGTCTTCACTGAGACTTGGTTAAATGACAACATTCCGGACTCTGCTGTACAACTGGAGCAGCTAGCATGCTATCGAGCAGACCGGGCCATTGTAAAGGGAGGTAAATCACGAGGAGGAGGAATCTGTGTTTACATCCGTGACGAATGGTGCCGGGACACTGTAGTAGTATGCAAACACTGCTCACCACTGGCAGAGTTTATGATCATAAAGTGCCGTCCTTTTTACCTGCCAAGGGAAATTACTGCGATTCTGCTAGTCGCAGTATACATCCCGCCTACCAACAACAACAACGATAAGAACGCGGCTCTTAGTGAACTGTACCAGGCTGTCAGTGAACAACAGACGGCACACCCAGACGGTTTCACCATCTTCACTGGAGATTTTAACCATGCTAACCTTAAAACTGTACTTCCAAAGCTACACCAGCATGTTGATTTTCCAACAAGAGGAGATAACATCCTGGACCTGGTCTACACTACACACAAAGGAGCATACAAAGCCACCCCCCTCCCCCACATTGGACTTTCAGACCATATCACTGTTATGCTAATGCCCGCATACAGACAAAGGGTAAAAGTGAACAAACCGGTTCGTAAGCAGGTAAAAGTGTGGCCTGAGGGAGCCTCCGATGCTCTTCAAGACTGCTTTGACACAACAGACTGGGAAATGTTTAAGCAGGCAGCCACTTACAACAACCAGACAGACATAGAGGAGTATACAGACACTGTAACCTCTTACATCACCAAGTGCATCGATGATGTGACCCACACAAAAGACATCATCACTCGGGCTAACTGGAAGCCATGGCTGACAGGGGATGTCCTCAGGCTGCTGAGGGCCAGAGACAAAGCCTACAGAGCTGGGGATGAAGCTGGCATGAGAACAGAGAGAGCCAACCTGTCCCGTGGCATCAAGGAAGCAAAAAAGGAATACACTCACAAGATAACCACCCACTTCAGAGACAGCAGGAACGCACAAAGCCTATGGCAGGGCATTCAGGCCCTCACGGACTACAAGCCCGCGCCACAGAGCTGCGAGAGCAACATCCCTCTGCTCAACAACCTGAACCGCTTCTTTGCTCGCTTTGAAGCACAAAAAAGCACCTGCCCACAGAAGACCCATCCCCCTCTACATGAGCAGCCCCTGTGCCTCTCTGCCGACAGCGTGAAGAGGACACTTGCTGCTATCAACACCCGTAAGGCAACAGGTCCAGACAACATCCCTGGTCGTGCGCTGAAGGACTGCGCAGGGGAGCTTAAGGATGTCTTCACAGACATCTTTAACACTTCCCTGAAGCAAGCCATCGTCCCATCTTGTTTCAAAGCTGCCACCATCATACCTGTGCCGAAGAAAACTGCTCCATCCTGCTTCAATGACTACCGCCCTGTGGCACTGACACCCATCATCATGAAGTGCTTTGAGCGGCTTGTCATGTCACATATCAAATCCATTCTCCCCCCCACCCTGGACCCCTTCCAGTTTGCATACCGAGCCAAACGGTCTACAGAGGATGCAATCTGCTCTGCCCTCCACCCAGCCCTCACCCACCTGGAAAAAAGAGACTCATATGTGAGATTGCTGTTTATAGACTTGAGTTCTGCATTCAACACCATAATACCACAACAACTCATCTGCAAACTTGACAAACTGGGACTCAGTACCTACCTCTGCAACTGGCTACTGGACTTCCTCTGTCAGAGGCCTCAAGTAGTACGTGTTGGCAACAATACCTCAAGCAGCATCACACTGAGCACAGGGGCCCCCCAAGGCTGCGTGCTCAGTCCGCTGCTCTTCACCCTGCTGACGCATGACTGCACTGCAACCTACAGCAACAATCACATAGTGAAATTTGCTGACAACACAACTCTGGTGGGTCTCATCACCAAGGGCAACGAGACTCAATACTGATTGGAGGTCGACCATCTGACCACGTGGTGCAGGGACAACAACCTCCTGCTGAACGTCAGCAAGACCAAAGAGATTGTTGTTGACTTCCGGAGAGGTCACACCCAACACCTGCCACTGACCATCGACGGTGCTGTGGTGGAGAGAGCGAGCAGCACCAAATTCCTGGGGGTGCACATCAGTGAAGACCTCTCCTGGACCACCAACACAGCATCACTGGCGAAGAGAGCTCAGCGCCGCCTGTACTTCCTGCGGAAACTCAGGCGAGCAAGTGCTCCACCAGCCATCATGACCACATTCTACCGAGGCACCATTGAGAGCATCCTCTCCAGCTGTATCGCTGTGTGGGGCGGAAGCTGCACTGAATACAACAGGAAAGCCCTGCAGCGCATAGTGAACACAGCTGGAAGGATTATTGGTGCTTCACTCCCCTCCCTGAAGGACATTTACACCACCCACCTCACCCGCAAGGCGACGAAAATTGTGAGTGATGCAAGTCACCCCGCTCACAATCTGTTTGATCGATCTACTGCCCTCTGGGAAGAGGTACAGAAGCCTGCGCTCCCGCACTACCAGACTCACCAACAGCTTCATACACCAAGCTGTTAGGATGCTGAACTCTCTCCCTCCTCTCCCCCCTCCACCCTCAGCTACATAACATCCTGGACATTGGACCCACAATGGCCGCCTGCACCACTCCACTTGCACACTTGTACACTTTGCAACTTGTTGTTGTTGTCCTGAAAACACAACACTTCTGCTGCTCTTACATAACTTGCACCACTATGCCACTTTATTTCTTACTTAGGTCAAACAGAACTACCTCAGCCTCTTATTGGCCTGACTTTGCACTAGTATTTTATTTTATTGACTGTCTGCACAATTTCAACCATTTTTTGCTGCTCTTATTTTTTCATTATATGTGCCCTCTTATTTACTTATTTACTTACTTTTTGTTTACTTGAATGTTATGTTTGTCTGTGGACTTAAAAATTGGTAAAATATGTCTTGTCTCCACCGTGGGATAGTGAGAAACGTAATTTCGATCTCTTTGTATGTCTGGAACATGTGAAGAAATTGACAATAAAGCTGACTTTGACTTTGACTTTGACTTTGACTTTGGACAAGCACTTTTGAGTCTTGGAAAACACTTTTCCATTTCTATCGGGATCGGGAGTCAATAAAATGAGCCCTGCATGAGTAATACAAGCAGCTGCAAGTAAGCATGCTAAACTTGACATACAAACAGTATTCTAATGTTAGCTTTGAGATAGGGCTACTGCTTGATTGCATACTGTAACTTAACTTTGTTTAGTCTCCTCAATGTACTATGTTGTGATAAGACCTTCGCAGAGTTTACTTTAACTTTAATGCAGCGGTTTTGAACAAATTTGTGCAGCATGGTCACGATGCTAAGCGGATTTAATAGCAATTTAGCCCACTGTGTTCTATGCAGTGCTTCTATGTGGCAACAGCAATCAACAATTCAACAATCGTGAATATTTTGTTAAATGCACATGCAGAGGAGGAGCAGCGGGCTCGTTACGAGAGAGAGCGGGCGGGGCGAGGAAAGGCTGTGTGAGTAAAAAGTGCAGCTCAATGAAATTATTTTATATTATCTTTAATTTAAATACCAGGCCTAGAACATAGAACATCCACGTGTGGTGGCCGGTTTTGATTTCGTGGTGCCCAGCCACAGATTAGTCAACATATGGAAAACACTGAAGGTGTAAAATTAAAAATATTTAGCAGCACACGTTATGCTTGACGATTACGTGGACGCGTTGTCCCAGCTCTAACTGAGATATGTTTTAGACCTTTTGACGTTGATGCCGTTTAGAACAGAAACATTTGACACCACGTTATTTTCCTCTGCTGATTAATGTTCTGTGGTTGACATCTGGCAGCTTTTTTTAGAAAAATATAGACATAGAAAAATTGAAACCATGCAGTCTTAAATTACAAATCAAGCACTTTATTTCAATAGCTAATTTTCAGGCTTGTTTTCTTAAATTATTTAAATGTGTTGACAAAGGACATTTTGTGATGACCTGAATTATGTCTTATAATATGTCAGCAAGCAATGCATCATCAAGGCTGTGTTGTAAGATGATGAAAGCATTTTGCACAGTTAATCATATTCAGTGCACCCATCCATAAGTTCAATGTTCCTTTTTTAAATTGAGACTTATAACATTTGTTATCATTTGTGTAATTATGTGTCATTTGTATGATGTAAATTGAGGGAGCAAAATAAAAGCAGTATCGGCTCCAAATATCGGCTCAAGAAAATAGGCAGCCTGTATCGGTCATCGGCTTAGGCTGATGGAAAAAAATCGGTATTGGTACCGGCACTAAAAAATCCGTATCGGTCGATCCTTAACAAGCACTTACTATACACAAGCACTACATTACCCACAATACTATACACAAGCACTACATTACCCACAATACTATACACAAGCACTACATTACCCACAATACTATACACAAGCACTTACTATACACAAGCACCACATTACCCACAATACTATACACAAGGACTACATTACCCACAATACTGTACACAAGCACTACATTACCCACAATACTGTACTGCACACAAAACACTACATAACACTCACTACTACACCAGGAGGGTATTCCATGTACGTGGTTTAGTGACAAGCTTGTATGTGTACCTGTATCATCTTGAATTTCCCCTTGGGGATCAATGAAGTATCTATCTATCTATCTATCTATCTATCTATCTATCTATGTACTTGGAATACCCCCTAGATTAGGGATGGGCAACTTTGATGATAGAGAGGGCCACAAAATGTTCTTGTCGCTGTCAGAGGGCTAGATGTGACTGCACACGTCCACCACTGGGATATCAGGAATCAGGAGTATTAAAAATATATACAGTAGGCCTAGCCTATGTCTGCACGATTTATTAAACATGCATTAATTGAATATTTTTAATATTGCTTCTATTCACCAATGAACTTGAAATAAACTAAAAAATATTACACATTCACAATAAACCTTTTTCCCACTGTAATGGGTAATAGTGACTCTTGTAAAAAGGCTCTGTTGTTAGTGTATCTTTACCAGGGTTCCCACTCTAAGTCAAATCTTTTCCCTGAGAAAAATACTGAATTTCCATGACCAATCGGGAAATTGAGAGAAAAAAAAACAGGTAGGGCTAACTACAACCACTCAAGCAAGTAGGCCTAGTAATGGAAAAAGCTAATAACTCAATAAACACCTATGCTGCATGCATTGTATTAGGCCTAATGTATTCTGGCAAGACAATTTTAAACTCCTACAACAAAATTCTCTGATATTCCATGACTTTGCCCCAGAAAATATATAATTGCCTGACGTTCCATGTCTGGAATAGACTTCATTAAAATGCTGATGGTATTACTGAAATTCCATGACCCATGGGAACCCTGCTTTACGTTGAGGTCGGCTACGACAGCGGCTCTAGCAGCTCCGATGTAGCCGACTTTTAGTTATCTTCGTGGTGCATGGTGTTGTAGTGTTGACTTAAGTTCACGGCTGGTTTCGTTTCTAAGCATAACCTACTAAACACATAAGTTGACTTTGAATTCTGTGATAAGATCAGCTGTTTCCCACCTTGTATGAACCTTTCCCACCTTGTCTACGATTCTGAGTTTTCTTTATAAACCGTGTCTCTTCCTCTCTCGCTAGTGAAGAAGGCTCGACTCCGCTGGATGTTTTATAATATATATAATAATGTTTTATATAGGAAGCGCCCCTATCGGTGGACCGTATCATAGGGCTGCACGATTATGACCAAAATGATAATCACGATTATTTTGATCAATATTGAGATCACGATTATTTATCACTATTATTAATTAATTTTAGGGACAAAAATATTTTTTCCCTAAACATATTGGACTTGCTATCTGGCTCACCCAAATTCTTCGCCTCACATTTACTCCCCTAAATTACTGCAAATATAAATTTGACTGCGACTTACAAACTTACAAACAACTTCCAAACAAATGTTTTGTGCGTGCTACTTTGTTAATATTTTGGAAAACGCCCACCGGGAATCCTCCCAACGCTCCCCATTAGCCACTTAAGCTCTGCTTTGTGTTCATCTGTTTACTGTAATCGTTAGTCCAGGGGTGTCAACTTTTTGACTGAAGGGCCACATTGGGTTTTATTGGGTTTTGAAAATTGGCCAGCGGGCCACACACAAATAATAATAATAATAAAAATAATGTTTTGTATTATTTAAATGACAAAATAATTTTGTTGTAGAAAATTAATTTCTTAAGAAATACTGTTAATTTGATTCTGTTTAATTCATTTATAAATGGTGCACTGTCACTTTAAGACTCTGCCAGCTCCACTCAAATATAGCCTATGGCTAGTGCTGTGCCTATGGCTAGTGCTGTGCCCTCTCACAGTTTATAAATGGTGAGTAGTGGGAACTACTGTTGCCATCGCCCTCTCTCCCACGCTCAAATGCGTCCCCAATTAAATGGACTAGCATAACGTAGTTAGATCTGCTGCAATGGAGGTTCTATGTATCTCGATGTGACAAGCTGTTTTGACATTGACATTGTAAACGTTCTCTAAGAAGAGTGTAAAGCAGTTTGCAGTAGCCTAAAGTTAACCACAACGTCGTCTATCGCTGGAAAAAAATAGCGAGCGCCTATGATAAACTAATAAATGCTCGGCGGGCCGGATTAAAGTGCATGGCTGGCCGCAGTTTGGACACCCCTGGTTTAGTCATTCGTTGATATGTAAAACACTGACGTGTAGGCTACATTTTCATTATTGTTCACTTGTTTTGAGTAGGCTGTGTCTTGAAACGCATAGGTTGCACATGTAGCTTATAAAATACATGAATAAAATTCACGGATCCCGTCGTTAGTTCAACTCTTATTACAGTATAGGCTATCAGAGGAAGCAAACAAGGACTAAAAGTTAACGTGCTAAAAAAGGCATGTGTGGTTTACGTCATGTGATGTGTTTCACGGTATGAGTTGAGAGCCCTGCTTTGCTTATATTTTTGGTTAACTTAACTTGCCTGAAATCCGAAATATTTTCGAACAATGGATGATCCGCTTCGAGGGACAAGCTCTTGGCCTTCTTCTCTGCCACACATTTGATTTTTGATCGTCGTTTATCGTATAGTCTAACTAGCCTACTAATAGTTAACATAATGTCACTAGTCCACAGTGCATCAGGCTGAGCAGTGCAGGGAACAGCTGTCATTGGTAGGCTGCATGCAGGCACATGGTCAGACAGGTTTAAGGAGCGCTTGATTTGTTTTGTAGCGGAGCGTTCTATTGGTTGCCAGGTTGGTTCTATGGGTAGAGCACGCATTTGAAATATCGCTCGATCACGCAAATTTGATGGTGGGAAGCCAAAATCGTGATCGTGATTAAAATTCGATTAATTGTGCAGCCCTACCGTATCATTACAATAAGGATCCTGTTCAGATTCAGATGTGGTAAAAACCACGTGAAACAAACATTTTAATGACATTTCAAAACACGTGGAACGAACATTTTAATGACATTTCAAAACACGTGGAACGAACATTTTAATGACATTTCAAACCACGTGAAACAAACATTTCAAAATTGATCTGGGGGCCACACTGAGTGAGGAGGAGGGCCGCCAGTTGCCCATCTCTGCCCTAGACCAATCAGAATACAGATCAATAGGCCCTAGACCAATCAGATTACAGAGGACATCTACACACATGCTCTCATACCAGGGGGTCAAGAGCGTGCAGATTAGCTTCGGCATGTTAGCATACGCCATTTTCAAATATGGCGCTGCATGGAGCATTTGGAACCAGCTCCATGCACGAAAATCCGTGTTGGGCACGAGCTCTCATGCGCGTACATGTTGGTGGGCGGGTACCTATCCGGCGGCTACAGCCAAACGTTATTCAGAGCGTATTTCTTGAGGATCCTATGAGAAGACGTGCATATTATGGTTGTTTATCCATCGTATGACAAATAAACAAATAAAGAAAATTGTATTGATCTTGTTTCGTTGATGTTTGTCCCGAACAAACGTAGCCTAAACATGATTAAAGACAATAAATTACACAACAGCGGCATAAAGACCTTGTCTCGTTACACCATGGGTCTCCAACACGTTGCTCTCAACCTATAGCCGCCCCCTTTGGAGCTTGCCAGAGGCTGAAGCACTAGGCTACTACATTTAAACACAATTATTGCCGCGAGGCATTCCAGCCTACGAATTTAATAAAAAGTAAACCATGCATAATTTAAAAAAAAACTAAATTTAGGCTACTTCGCCATGCAATAAGGTTTCCATTAGAGCACAGCGCACGTTCAATGAATGAAAAAGGCCTTGTCTCGCAATAAACAGCTGGAAATTCCAACACTTTTTCAACTACACGAAACTTTACAGTGATCATTAAATACCCTCTAGATTTAAATGCCCATCAGCCTCAACATTTAACTATATAATAAAAGTCAAAAAGTAAATTAATCCATACCAAAACCGAAAATCATCTGCGTTTGATAGCCTGGTATGCCGCTCCAAACAAAACGCATGTCTCACAATAACGTACAAATACAAGAAATAAAGGTCTGCCTCGAATAAGCCTATCTCAAATAAATACCTGTGCTTTGCAGCCTAAGTTAATAGCAGACCCTGGACATAATTTAGGATTTACGGAAAGTATGCAATCATACGATGTTGGACGCCTGGCGATGCTCTGGCCATCTACTGTGCCTCTGACACCGCTGCCTCATTTGGATGGTAACTCCACAGGTGAGCGCGAAGATTGGATGTCGTGGATGCGTAAGTAAACTGTTTTTTGCTGAGTCCGCAGACAACATTCTCTTTAACCGTTACTTTACCATCTGTGGTGTACAACTCAAAGTAAAGACACCACATTTTAGATGAGTTGGGGACGTAATTGTCCGCTCAGGCTGACCGTTCTGTGCGTTATCTTCCATTTTCAAAACAGGGTGGCTATTGAGGGCTCTGGCTCCAGTCATTATTGTGGCTACTGGCTATTACTGGCTTGATTTGGTCATGGGCCAACGCTAGAATACGTTTAGAACACCCGCTATGAGATGGCAAACAATAACATAAAAAACAAAATATTCATAGACTGTAAAAATGCGCTACACATGGCACTAAAAACCGAATAGTTTATTTATAGTTCGACTACGAATATTTCACGTCAAGTTCGAATGCATATTTGCAGCAGGACAGCATGCAGACCGCTCATAGTTAGAGCCGCTGTTATCCAATGAAATTAAGTTGCGCTTCAGGGCGACTCCACTCGGACTCCATGCGCGTTCCCGAGCAACTTTTTCTTCTTCTTGTTATGAGGCAAGGACTTTATGTGCATTATCGCCACCCTCTTACTGGAGGATGACACTCTTTTTACAGAATATCCAATAAAAATCGACGTTGGTCCATGCGTCATTTCCAGCTTTGGAACTTGGCGCATGGTCAGAGCCGACTGGCGCTGGATCCGAACCCCAGTGTTCAAAATGGCGTTGACTATGAATTGGCCGGATTTACTAGCCTAGCCTCCACCATTCATTTGTATGGAGGGCGGGACTTAGTCACTCTCTCCAGTTATATATATAATACCTCCATGTCTCATACACACACACGCCTAGACCAATCAGATTACAGAGTTTGTGTAGAGATCAATAGGCCCTAGACCAATCAGATTACAGAGTGTGTGTAGAGATCAATAGGCCCTAGACTAATCAAATTACTCTCATTCTGCTCTCATACACCTACACACACCTAGACCATCAGATTACAGAGGACATCTACACACATGCTCATATACACGCACACACACACGCGCGCGCCCTAGACCAATTAGATTATCCAGAGTGTGTGTAGAGATCAATAGGCCCTAGACCAATCAGATTACAGAGGACATCTACACACATGCGCTCATACACACACACACACACCTAGACCAATCAGATTATCCAGAGTGTGTGTAGAGATCAATAGGCCCTAGACCAATCAGATTACAGAGGACATCTACACACATGCGCTCATACACACACACACACACACGCCTAGATCAATTAGATTACAGAGGACATCTACACACATGCACCCATACACACACACACACACACACACACACACGCCTAGACCAATTAGATTATCCAGAGTGTGTGTAGAGATTAATAGGCCCTAGACCAATTAGATTATCCAGAGTGTGTGTAGAGATCAATAGGCCCTAGACCAATTGGATTATCCAGAGTGTGTGTAGAGATCAATTAGATTATCCAGAGTGTGTGTCGAGATCAATTAGATTATCCAGAGTGTGTGCAGAGTGTGTGTAGAGATCAATTAGATTATCCAGAGTGTGCGTATAGTGTGTGTAGAGATCAATTTGATTATCCAGAGTGTGTGTAGAGATCAATTAGATTATCCAGTGTGTGTATTTAATATAGGGTATATTAACATGTGCATGTGTGTTTGTGTTAGAAGTGAATGTATGTGTCGTTATGAGTGTTGTCGTGTGAGTGTGTGTATCCAATATAGAGTGCATGTTAGGTATACTAACGTGTGTGTGTGTGTGTGTGCACAGGTTCCCCTGGGTGAATTACCAGGATGAGAATCTTAACATCTCCATACCCGTCTTCAGTGTACATGGAAACCATGATGACCCTACGGGGGTAAGCTTGTTATGTGTGTGTGTGTGCGTGTGTGTGTGTTTCAGAAGTTCAGATCAGTGTTAGTGTTGAAAATGTAATCAGTAAGTTCAGATCAATACCCTGTCCAAATGCAGTCATTGGACAGTGGTGCAAGAACTATAGTGTACAACAGCCTCATTCCCATAGCAACCTCACACATACTATGGCTCATTTGAAAGGTGAGACTTCAAGCTCTCGGTGTGTATGGGTGTGTAGGGGTGTGGAGGGGTGTGTAGGGGTGTAGGTGGGTGCAAACCGTTTATTTCTACATGCCTCTGTTCCTGAGAAATCCCAAGCTAAACAGTGGCTAGTAGCTAAAGAGGGTGTGTAGGGGTGTGTAGGGGTGAAGGAGGGTGTGTAGGAGGGTGTGTAGGGGTGTGTAGACACAGATTCATATTAAGACCTAGTTGCTACACCAACATGATAGATTGAAAGGTGTGTGTGTGTGTGTGTAGGCGGACGGCCTATGTGCTCTCGATGTC